>NC_141685.1:1197911715-1198330675 GCF_964263255.1 Lissotriton vulgaris
GAACTTTTAGAGATATTATGGATCTGTTTGCTGCTATCTTGTTTTACTCAAATTCTCCGTATTATGAATGATTTTTATAACCTGATTTTATAACTGTCTTTTAAAGCTTTTATATGTGTAGATGATGTTGTGTGGATATTTTTGCCTTTTTTTATTGGATTTTAACAAGTTTTACCAATGTCTTTTGGTTTTACTGGTTTTTATCTGGTGTTTCTTGGGTGAAATGGTTACGCTTTGCTATTTGCACATATATGGACAGTTATGTCATATATATTTGAGATTCGGATATACTATGAGCTAATGACACTGATTTAATCCGTGCCATGTTCTGATTCCTTTTTCTTCATTGCACGTGTCACTTTATATCTCTGATGCCTCGCTGTTTACACATCAAGATATTATGACACTATATGACTGAATTAAAATATGAATTAGTGTCATATACCAATATTGAATATGATGTGAAAATGTGATGTATTTTGCTTTTAATCAGCTATCAAGGATTCGAATATTGATTAGATTTTTCTTTTTGCACTATGTACATTTAAATTGGAATATTTAACCGTTTTCTCTTTTTATAAAGGCTCCTTATTGTTGTTAATTACCAGCTTTGGAATACATGCTAAAAAATACGGATTTGGTCCATTATATATTTGTTTGTTGTGATATGATGATTTTTGGCCCACGATTAAGAATGGATTTGTTATGTTCATGAAATATACTCTTGAGTCAATTAAGGGCACTTGCCCATTATATCTGTAGCACATTGCATCACTAATTGTATATATGTCCCACTTTTTCGCTCTGTTTTTTCCTATTTTATGGAGTGATGGACTGATACATTTATATATATTTAACAAATTACATGGATTTATTTATAAATTGTATTTATACTCAAATAAGTACCAAAGTCTGTTTTCCATATCCTTTGTCAAAGAAGGGAGGAGCTGATGTTAATTGGAAACAGTATATATGCATTGTGGTAGTCACGACATGCCATGTGATCAAGTCCGGGCTAACCGGACGAAACGCGTCATGTCTGTTGGTTGGGAAAATAAAGCACTAAAGCACTTCAAAATGTGAATCTTGCCGTGTGGTCCGTATCCTGGTTGGTGTCCGTCTTTTCGGTGAAAAGGGGGAGTTGTTTGGTATATGTATATATATATATGTATATATATATATATATATATATATATATATATATATATTACCTACTGGCTGTCGCCAGTAGGTATATATAGTTAGGATTTTTTCCCTATGGGATTTTTGAAAATTCTATGTCTAATAACTTTGGCATTTGTGGACGGAATCGGCTGACATTTTCAGGAAAATGGCACATTTTGTTCCTGAGCAGCCCTTGAAAATTTGGGGGGGTTTCGTCAAGGGGGGGCCGAGAAAAAAGGGGGGTCCCAAAACGCGTTTTTCCCATGTTAATTTCCATAGGGCGGTTGGCCTCACTTTTAGCTCGAACGGCTGAATGGATTTGCACGAAACTTGGCAAAATTGTAGGGACTGTTAGCCCGATGTGCCTTTGCTAGGTCTCAATATATGTGCTTCAGTGAATTTTGAGAAATTAACGTTCAAAAAAAGATATATATCTGTAACAGCGCTCCGGGCGGCGCTCCAGTTCGCGTACTTTTCGCGAAACGGAACTTTGCGATGCGAAGCTGATTGGCTTTCCGGTGTCTGTCAACATTCTAAACAGTCCGGTGCGGCCGCCATCTTGTCTCTCGGTAGGATCGAGAGACAAGAGGAGGTGAAAAACGAAGGGGGAATTTAATGAAAGGGGGCAAGGTAGACCCCTCTTGACCCCCTAGGAATGATGTTGGGGTTATTAAAGGGTCCCGTGGGGAAAATAAAAAAAAATTGATTTTTCACGGTAGAAGCGCTTCCCGGGCCGCGAACTGGGCCGCAAACTGGTAGCGAAACGGGAATTCGCCATTTTGTGTTTCGTTTTAATTAAATTACTAGGTATAAGGGGGTGCGGGAGACGTATCCTGATCCCTTATGTTTTCTGAGGGTGGCTGAGGAGGCTCATATATGTTGATACATGTCTTCCAGCGGCTGTGCGTGAGCGTTTTTTTTTTTTTTTGCTGCGTGACGTCTGTTAACGTTCGATTCGATGGAAATCAGGAAGTGTTGACCGCCAATTTGTCACTGCGATAAAATATTTTGTTATAAATGAATCCTTATTGATAAACATTCTCTGCGCCATCTTGCCTTTTTTCCAATGCCACAATTTTGTCGTGCACGGCAGCCATTTTAGATGCCTTGATCAGACCCACTCTCTGCACGCCGTCGATTCTCAGCACGGCTCCCCACCCTCGCAATCATCTCCCCCACGCACTGGTCACCCCCGCTCTCTCTCTCATGCATGGGCCATAAACTTCCCCCCATCTGCGCTGCTCTTCCCTGAGAATCACACCCTGTGCCCGCCCGACACCTCCCTTTCACCCTATTCAGTACCGCACCCTCTGACACTCCTCTTCCTCTGTGTCCGATTGTCCAGGCCGGTCCCAGGCTATCACCTAGCCCTGCGGATGTAGTTTATGGCCCCAGCTGTAGAGAATCCAGACATGCCAACCCTCCCGATTCAGGCGTGAGACTACCGATTTCAGTGCTAGTCTCCCGCCTCCCGATTCCTGCAAGCAAAAACCCGATACCTCGGGGGTTTCAGCTGACAGGGCTTGGTATTGTGTTACGTGCTAATTCTTGCAGGAAACGTCAGAGGGCCGATGCAGGGGCTCTAGAAGGGGTGATAAACCATTTAAGCCTCATTAACAAGCGCATGGTCTTTTAAAGATCTGTGAAGTACTCGGGGCGGCGGTGTGTGTGTGCCCTCTTTCAGGAGCGGGTGGGGGGGGGCACTGTCAGCAACTTGCCAGGCCAGGCAGTGTTCAACACTTGCATCACCCTTTCTCTGCCTGCTATTGCGCTCCATGCTTCGGAAAGGTAAGAAAAAGAACGTGCATTTGAGTTTGAAATGTCCGATCCCGTAGCAGCACACTTCCAAAGCCCACACATGACAATAACCCGATTCAAGGCCCCATTCACCCGATTTTTTAAAAATATATAGCACTCCAACAAAGTAGTAGGATTATAAAACTTTATTAACTTATAAATATATAGAACGCAACAAAAACTGTAAATACATTTAAACATTTTTTGGAAAAAAGAAGCAACAATGGTCAGTAGCTGTCTTTTGTGCGAATAGTCCCAAGGCAGCACAACGTGCTGAGTTCTGGACGGCACCCAGGTGATGTTACCTGGGTGCCGCACTGGTTTTTGGTTTCCAACAATGCAGCTCAGAAAAACAGCGTGGGGCGCCCCCGGGGGTGCGCGGGGAGGCCTCGTCAGTAGCAGTCTGTTGTGCGAATAGTCCCAAGGCAGCAGAACGCGCTGAGATGTGGATGGCACCCAGGTGATATCCAGTACCTTGCCGCACTGGTTTTGGTATCCTACAATGCTGCTCCGAAAAACGGCGTGGGGCGCCCCGGGGGGGGGGGGGGGGCGTGGGGGAGGCGGCGTGAACGGGCCTCCCCAGGTGGAGGCTCGTCTGCTGTACTGGGGCGCCCCTTTACCGTTTCAGTTGCCATTCCGCCCGCTTTTGCTACACTGTGCCTCATCCTCCATTCAGCTGTTTATCGCCCGCTCTTGCGGCTACAGCGTCTCGCTCACCATGTAGTTGAGTTGCGCCCACTCTTGCGGTGCAGCGATAGGCGGCTGCCATAGGACTCTTAAAATGGCGGACGGCTCTTCGGATTTGGGCCTGGTCCACTAAAATGGCCCTGGGACACCTTGGAACTCGGACGCTTACCTGCTAGGGCTTGGGCTCCATTCTCGAAAGCGTCCCCTCAGCCGTGAAGATTCTACAAAAGTCTTGGGGGCCCTCGACTCCCGTAGTGGAAATGGAATTGAGGAAATGAAATTGTGATTGATTCTTTGCATGACTGACTAGGTGTGTGAGTAACTCCATGGATGAGTGACAGTCTGTGAGTGTCTATTTACTCTGAGTGTATTTAAGATTATATTAGAGTCTGAAGAGGTTCACCGTATTATCACATTAATGATGTCATCAGTGATGTGATCAGTAATGTCACATGAGATGTCATTTGAGATGTCATCAGTGATGTCATTTGAGATGTCATCAGTGATGTCATCAGTGATGTCACTGACCATGTCATGAATGATGTAATATGTGACATCATCAGCAGTGGATTGCGGGTGCGCGATATATAGTTATTGCAAATAACTATATATGCGAATTTCTATGGTTTTGTGCGAGTAAATTAAGGTTTTGTAAATGCGAATCCCTAACTATATATGGTCTATAACCTATGTTTTTTTCAGTGAATTTCAATGGCTTTTTAAAAGCAAATATCAAAAGCTGTAAAATGTCAAGTACGTGGTAGGTAAAAACATTTTTGTGTTTATGCACGCTGATGTGCTTTGAACGCTGCCCCCCCCTCTTTTCTTTTAGGAGTATTCTCTCTTTGCAGATAGTGAAGGGTAGGTAACACAGGCCTTTGCCCCCGTTGTAATCCGTCGTGCCTGCTTCCCTCTCCATTTGATTGATTGTTATCCTAGCATTTATTGTTATGGAATTGGTTCTCTTTGGTTCATTCTCTATTTACAAACAAGCACAGAGTCACAATACTCTGTTTAGTCTTTGCAGATAGTGAAAAATCGTTAAAAAAACAGAGGAATCAAGCAAAATCAGTAGGCCACTAATGGGATCTCTTTTTGACCTCGCTAAAATAGAAACATTATGAACAACCCCTCATGAGAAATACGTAACTAGTGAGAGGAACTGAGCTCGACACCATGATGGCTGCAAGACAGCTCGGCTCCGCCGCCCACCCCAACCAAAATAACGACAAACCCTATGCAAATATTATAAATATATACAACACACCAGCAAAGTAACAGGGTAAAACGTTTTATTAAATAACTATTTACATGGCAGCCTGCTGCAACATCGATCCAAACAATGGAATTGAGGAAATGGAATTGTGATTGATTCTTTGCATGACTGACTAGGTGTGTGAGTAACTCCATGGATGAGTGACAGTCTGTGAGTGTCTATTTACTCTGAGTGTATTTAAGATTATAGTCTGAAGAGGTTCACCGTATTATCACATTAATGATGTCATCAGTGATGTGATCAGTAATGTCACATGAGATGTCATTTGAGATGTCATCAGTGATGTCATCAAGCCGAGCTGTCTTGCAGCCATCATGGTGTCGAGCTCAGTTCCTCTCACTAGTTACGTATTTCTCATGAGGGGTTGTTCATAATGTTTCTATTTTAGCGAGGTCAAAAAGAGATCCCATTAGTGGCCTACTGATTTTGCTTGATTCCTCTGTTTTTTTAACGATTTTTCACTATCTGCAAAGACTAAACAGAGTATTGTGACTCTGTGCTTGTTTGTAAATAGAGAATGAACCAAAGAGAACCAATTCCATAACAATAAATGCTAGGATAACAATCAATCAAATGGAGAGGGAAGCAGGCACGACGGATTACAACGGGGGCAAAGGCCTGTGTTACCTACCCTTCACTATCTGCAAAGAGAGAATACTCCTAAAAGAAAAGAGGGGGGGTCAGCGTTCAAAGCACATCAGCGTGCATAAACACACAAATGTTTTTACCTACCACATACTTGACACCACCAGCAACAGGCCGCCCGCAGAAGCTGGAACAAGACCACAGCAGACCAGCTCGCCACCTCCCTGAGCCAGCACCCTCCTGCCAGCTCAGCGAACCCCAGCCAGGCCGCCGACAACCTCACGAAGTGGATCAGCAACTGCGCGGACAAGCTCGCCCCGCTGAGGACCCCGCCCAGCAGACCCGGCAGCAAGATAGCCCCGTGGTTCACCGACGAACTCAAGAGCTCCAAGAAGAACTGCCGAGCCCTCGAGAAAGTCTGGAGAAGGGAACCCACACCGGACAACAGGACCTCCCTCAAGCTTGCCACCCGGAAGCACCACCAGCTGATCCGCGCCGCCAAGAAAACAGCATTCAAGGACCGACTGGACAACAACGCACACAACTGCAAAGAGCTCTTCAACATCGTGAAAGAGCTCTCCAACCCCAGCGCAGGAAACAACGACATCACCCCATCACAAGACCTCTGCAACTCCCTCGCTTTATACTTCCACAACAAGATCGCGGACATACACAACAGCTTCAACAACCAACCAACGCAACACCTTGACCGAACAACCACCCCCCACCACCACCCTCCACGCCTGGACCCCGATCAGCACCGAAGACACCATCCGCACCATGAACTCCATCCACTCCGGATCACCAACCGACCCCTGCCCCCACCACGTCTTCAACAAGGCCGACGCTGTCATCGCACCCCACCTGCGGGACATCATCAACACCTCCTTCGACACCGCCACCTTCCCTGAGAGCTGGAAACACGCCGAACTCAGCGCTCTCCTCAAGAAACCAACAGCGGACCCCACCGAACTCAAAAACTACCGCCCCATCTCGCTCCTCCCGTTTCCAGCCAAAGTCATTGAGAAGACCGTCAACAAGCAGATGGCCGCCTTCCTCGAGACGAACGGATCCCTCGACCCCTCACAGTCCGGCTTCCGAGCCAATCACAGCACCGAGACCGCCCTCATCGCCGCCACCGATGACATCCGAGCCCTGATGGACAATGGAGAAACAGCGGCCCTCATCCTCCTAGACCTCTCCGCGGCATTCGACACTGTCTGCCACCGCACCCTAGTACAGCGCCTCAGCAACGTTGGAATCCAGGACAAGGCGCTGGAATGGATCATCTCCTTCCTCGACGGAAGAACACAGAGAGTCCGCCTACCACCGTACAAGTCAGAGGCCTCCGAAGTCATCTGCGGCGTCCCTCAAGGGTCATCTCTGAGCCCCACCCTCTTCAACGTCTACATGAGCCCCCTTGCGGCCATCGTACGCAAACACAACCTCAGCATAATCTCCTACGCCGACGACACCCAGCTGATCCTCTCCCTGACCAACGACCCCGCCTCCGCCAGAGCCAACCTGCACGAAGGGATGAAAGAGGTAGCCGAGTGGATGACGACCAGCCGCCTGAAACTGAACTCTGACAAGACGGAGGTCCTCATCCTGGGCTCTTCACCCTCCGCCTGGGACGACTCCTGGTGGCCCCCCCGCCCTGGGCACCGCAACCAAACCCACACACCATGCACGCAACCTGGGCTTCATCCTGGACTCCTCCCTCTCCATGACCAGGCAAGTCAACAACGTCTCCTCGGCGTGCTTCAACATCCTACGCATGCTACGGAAGATCTTCTGGTGGATCCCCACCGAGACCAGGAAGACCGTCACCCAGGCCCTCGTCACCAGCCGTCTGGACTACGGCAACGCCCTCTACGCCGGTACCACCAGCCACATCACCGGACATCTAAGAGACCTTCACTGGCTCCCCGTCAACAAAAGAATCACCTTCCGCCTCCTCACCCACGCACACAAAGCCCTACACGACCAGGGCCCGAGCTACCTCAACAGCCGAATCAACTTCTACGCTCCCAAACGCCACCTCCGATCAGCCAACCACGCCCTCGCCGCCGTCCCCCGCATCCGAAGAGCGACTACGGGAGGAAGGTCCTTCTCCTACCTGGCCGCCAAGACCTGGAACTCCCTCCCAACCGACCTGCGCCTGACCCAAGACCACCTCTCCTTCAGGAAGAAGCTGAAGATCTGGCTGTTCGAGCAGTAGCAGCACCCCCCCCCCCCCCCCCAGCGCCTTGAGACACTACGGGTAGGTAGCGCGCTATACAAGTGTCACTGATTGATTGATTGATTGAAACAAGCCTTTTTATACAATCCGTTTAACCTGAAGACACGTCCTGCGGTGCCCTGGTCCGACCATCACATATACCTGCGCCAGGAGACGGCGTGGGGTGCACTAGAAGGAAGAGGTGGCGCAAACGAGCCTCCCCCACCTCCCCAGGTGGAGGTTTCTCAGCTACAACCCAGCGCTTCACTCGACCAGCTGACTTGCGCCCCCTCTTGCGACACAGTGCCTCGCTCGGCCAGCTGAATTGCGCCTGCTCTTGCTATTACAACGTCTCACCCGCCATCCAACGGAATTGCACCCAATCTTGCGGTACAGCGACAGACGGCTGCTACGGAGCTCACGAAATGGCGGTCGGCTCCACAGACTTGGGCCTGGCCTGCAAGGATGGCTCTGGGCAACCGTGGAACTCGGACGCTTGACTGCTAGGGCATAGACCCATTCCCAAAAGAGTCCCCTCAGCCTTGAAGATTCTACAACAGTCACCGGGACCCCCGACTCCCGCAGACTTCCGGTGGGGAGCGACTGCCATGATTGCTCGCGGAATGGCCACGACGTAGCCACGGGGTGCTCTCATGCTGACGCCAGCTTCAGTCTGAAACATCCAGAAACACTGTAGACTACCAATTCTATCAGTTCCGGTGGAGCCCCAACGTGACCTGGTAGAGAAGAACTTGCCCTCCCCTCTTTGACTGATGGCTCTTGTTGCTTGTCCCTACTGTTGTCATTTAACAGAACTTTTTGGACTGCTGAAAGGGGTTGTGTTCCGACCGCTGGTTGGTGGAGACATTTTGACTATATTCTGGACCAGCGTTGTCCCGTAATGCGTCATATGATGCGCCGCGTTAGCGCACCCGGAAGTGTTCCGGTGCGCGAGGCGCAGCTTCCCGGAATTTATCCAGGGCGCGGCGCGCAGCGCGTAACGTAAGCATAACAGGTCATGTGACTTGTTAATAAAACTTTTAATTGGTTCATTTTACTTTTGTTTTTCTAATGATGGAAGGCTTGGTCATATGACCTAAAAATAACACTTTTCATTGGTTTAGAACATTTTTTTTTCCCAAATGATGAAAGCCCCACCTATTTTTTTCTCACTCTGACTTGTAAAGAAAAGGACCCAGAAGCATTTACAGTTTATCACTAACAATGTTCCAGGCTAATGTATTTTCCCGGGAAAATTACAACTGTCCTGCAAGTAAAATATTCCTATTTCGAGAAAAAGGGCGTTTCTTCGTCCCATGAGGGAGCCGTTGAACAAAAGAGGCTCGACCTGCTGTCTTAGTCGCTGATAGGCATGAATATCGGATTCTTATCGATCACTTTATGTTGCAGGAGTGGAAAACACAACAGCCCTTGACCATTTATCTTTACTGCTTTCCTGCGTATTATACCTTTTAACCGTCATGCAATCGGGCTGCTTTATTTCACTTGCCTTTTACTGATTCGAAAACAGTGGCTATTATTCAAAACTTTACCAATCTAGGTACTACTACCATGTTTTGTTTTAAAAACCTTTATTGTGAAAATGTCAGTATACAAATACGGGCCTATAACCACGTGGGCCCGCCACGGAGCAAACTGTAATCGTATACGATGAGGGGACATTTACACTGTAGAAGAACGTAACGGGCGGGCCATTAGGTTGCAAGAACTAAGGTGTCTAACAGTTGCGGAATCGGTGGACGTACATTTTATAATTAAAGTACGACAGGGCCAGTTACAATAAAATTATCTAGATGTACATTTGCGGGCAAGTACCATGGCTGACGTTAATTCGAACTTTCAATAATACAGTAATCATTAACACATCAGAACTTAATCTCAATAGAGATGTCCAAATGTTCAATCAGTAGTCGTCCCCGCCCGCCATGTGCTTCAAAACTGCATACGTATCTCGTGATATCAAGGCTGGGCAACCAGTACACAACAAGGAGTTACGAGTCCCATTTATACCGGCGCCATTTTGGGCGAGGCCGGGCAGGTCCAGGATATAGTCAAAATGTCTCCACCAACCAGCGGTCGGACCAGAACCCCTTTCGGCAGTCCAAAAATGTTCCGTTAAATGACAACAGAAGAGATAGGCAACAAGAACAATCAGTCAAAAGAGGGGACGCTTTCGGGAATGGGGCCCATGCCCTAGCAGGCAAGCCTCCGAGTTCCATGGTGTCCAAGGGGCAATTTAGTGGACCAGGCCCAAATCCAAAGAGCCGGCAGCCATTTTGAGAGTCCTGTTGCAGCCGCCTATCGCTGCACCGCAAGAGTGGGTGCAATTCACCTGGATGGTGGGCGAGACGCTGTAGCCGCAAGAGCGGGCGCAACTCAGCTGGATGGCGGGTGAGGCACTGTGCCGCAAGAGCGGGCGCAATGCAGCTGGATGGCGGGTGAGGCACTGTGCCGCAAGAGCGGGCAGAACTTAGCTGGATGGAGGGTGAGGCACTGTGCCGCAAGAGCGGGCGGAACTCAGCTGGATGGAGGGTGAGGCACTGTGCCGCAAGAGCGGGCGCAATTAAGCTGGATGGTGGGTGAGGCACTGTGCCGCAAGAGCGGGCGGAACTCAGCTGGATGGAGGGTGAGGCACTGTGCCGCAAGAGCGGGCGGAACTCAGCTGGATGGTGGGTGAGGCACTGTAGCCGCAAGTGCGGGCGCAACTCAGCTGAGGAAACACCAAGGGGCGCCCCACTGCAGCTGAGGAGCCTCCACCTGGGGAGGCGGGAGAGGCCCGTTCGCGCCGCCTCCCCCCCCCTCCGGGGCACCCCACGCTGTCTTTCGGCGCTGCATTGTAGGATGGCCACACCAGTGCAACTTGCTGGACACCACCTCGGTGCCATACGGATCTCGGCGCGTTGTGCTGCCTTCAGCCTTTTCGCACATCGGTCCGCTACTGACGCCGCCTCACAGGCCAACAGATTTTGTAGGCTTTTTCATAGCCCAAAGCCGCATAACAGGTCATGTGACTTGTTTATAAAACTTTTTATTGGTTCATTTTACTTTTGGTTTCCTAATGATGGAAGGCTTGATCATATGACCTAAAAATAACACTTTTCATTGGATTGGAACATTTTTTTTTCCCAAATGATGAAAGCCCCACCTTTTTTTTTCTCACTCGGCAGTCCAAAAAGGTTCCGTTAGATGACAACAGAAGGGACAGGCAACAAGAACCATCAGTCAAAAGAGGGGAGGGCAAGTTCTTCCCTACCCGGTCACGTTGGGGCTCCACCGGAAGCCATCAAATTGGTAGTCTACAGTGTTTCTGGATGTTTCAGACTGAAGCTGGCGTCAGCATGAGACCACCATCTCGTGGCTCCGTTGTGGCCATTCCGCAAGCAATCATGACAGCCGCTCCCCACCGGAAGCCTGTGGGAGTCGGGGGCCCCGATGACTTTTGTAGAATCTTCAAGGCTGAGGGGACGCTTTCGGGAATGGGGCCCATGCCCTGGCAGGCAAATGTCCGAGTTCAAATTTGTCCCAGGGCCATTTTAGTGGACCAGGCCCAAATCCGAAGAGCCGGCCGCCATTTTGAGAGTCCTGTGGCAGCCGCCTATCGCTGCACTGCAAGAGTGGGCGCAACTCAGCTGGATGGCGGGTGAGGCGCTGTAATAGCAAGAGCAGGCGCAATTCAGCTGGCCGAGCGAGGCACTGTGTCGCAAGAGCGGGCGCAACTCAGTTGGATGCCAAGGGGCGCCCCACTGCAGCTGAGGAGCCTCCACCTGGGGAGGCGGGGGAGGCCCATTCGCGCCGCCTCCCCCCCGGGGTGCCCCACACCATTTTTCTGTGCAGCATTGTAGGATGGCCAGACCAGTGCGGCAACTTGCTGGACACCACATCGGTGCCGTCCTGATCTCGGCGCGTTGTGCTTTCTTCGGCCTATTCGCACAACGGTCCGCTACTGACGCCACCTCACAGGCCGATGGATTTTGCAGACTAAAAGACAGACCAAAGCAGCCCATTGTTGCTTTGAGATGGATGTTGCAGCAGGCTGCCATGTAAATAGTTGTTTAAAATGGTTTTTTTTAACGTGTTTACTTTGTTGGAGCGTTGTATATATTTATAAGTTATTAAAGTGTTATAATCCTACTACTTTGTTGGAGTGCTATATATTTTTTATGTGACACATAATTGTGAAGACTTTGATGTACAAAAAGTCATCCCTGGAATCTTCCGCTTCAGGCTCGGTCCCACACACCCTTACAGTGAGAATCCCCTCCCCAATCACAATACAGGATCGTTATCAGATAGTAGGAACGCGTGTGGTGTGACGGATCTCATGGGGTGGGGGCCTTGATCTACTGTAACTCCTTTGAAGAGGGGTGATTCTTTACAGTTGGGGCCATAAACTACATCTGCAGGGCTAGGTGATAGCCTGGGACCAGCCTGGACAATCGGACACAGAGGAAGAGGAGTGCCAGAGGGTGCGGTAGTGAATAGGGTGAAAGGGAGGTGTTGGGCGGGCACAGGGTGTGATTCTCAGGGAAGAGCAGCGCAGATGGGGGGAGGTTTATGGCCCATGCATGAGAGAGAGAGCGTGGGTGACCAGTGCGTGGGGGAGATGCTTGCGAGGGTGGGGAGCCATGCTGAGGATCGGCGGCGTGCAGAGAGTGGGTCTTGTCAAGGCATCTAAAATGGCTGCCGTGCACGACAAAAGTGTGGCATTGGAAAAAAGGCAAGATGGCGCAGACAATGTTTATCAATACGGATTAATTTATAACAATTATTTTTAACAATATATTTACTCGCAGTGACAAAATGGCGGTCAACACTTCCTGATTTCCTTCGAATCGAACGTTAACAGACGTCACACAGCAAAAAAATAAAATCCGCTCACGCGCAGCCGCTGGAAGACATGTATTAACTAGGCATGGGCGGAAAATCCGTTCCGCTCGCGGATTTTGCGGATTTTCGGGAAATCCGCAATCCGCGAGATTTGCGAATCTCCCGCAAAATCCGCAAATCCGCGAGCAGCGGATTTTGCTCGCACTGCTCGCACTGTTCGCGTGAGTTCGCGTGAGTTCGCGCCCCGCGAATAAGTGCAAAATTGCAGAAATACGATTTTAGCAAAACTGAAAGTAACTACTTACCAGGTTCAAAAGTTCAGGCTCATCATTAGTAGCCATTTCCTGTAGTGCTTCCTGAGGGGCCCCTCCAGAGTTCAGTTGCCAGTTGAAACTATTATGTGACCCTGCTCTGAACCTCAGAATAGTTACACATATGCCACAAAGGTCCTGAATTACAGCTAAGGGAGACAAGCAGGAGCCAGGCTGGAAGTTAAAATCCATTAATCAGCCCCTAATTCATTATTGTCAGTTGGGGCAGGGCAGGTGTTGTAACTAATTTTGCAACAATGAAAGCACTTAGCAAGTGCAAAAGATCACTAATCAGGGCGCACTAAGGAAGCAGGTGCCAGCTAAAAAAATATTCTGTGACACATTAATCAGCCCCAAATTAATTCAGGTCACTTGAGGCAGGGAAGGTGTGCTTTGCTTTGCCGAAAATAATGTACACTGGACAACCAGAGGGTGTGGTGATGAAACAGAGGGTGGCATGGGTGGGCCAGAGGGTGGCATGAGTAGTCAGAGAGTGGCAGTGGTGACAGAGAGTGGCAGTGATGAAGAAGAGTGTCCCAAACAGGCTGGACACGTAGAAACAACAAGTTCGCGAAACTTGCGACCCGACAGGTAAGTTCGCAATTTGCGAAAGTGTACAAAACCCTCGCGAACTGGCAGAAACACGGGCGAACACAAAAAAGAAAAAAAAATCCGCAAATTCGCGGGAATTCGCGGATTTTGCAGATTGCGAATCCGCAAATCCGCAAAATTCGCGAACGCGAGATCCGCAAAATTCGCTCATGCTTAGTATTAACATATATGAGCATCCTCAGCCACCCTCAGAAAACATAGGGGATCAGGATACATCTCCTGTATCCCCTTATACCCATTTCCCACATTGTTTTTCCTCCATCTTGTAATTTAATTGAAACAGAACACAAAATGGCCAATTCCCGTTTCGCTACTGGTTTGCGACCCGGTTCGCGAACCGGGAAGCGCTTCTACCGCAAAAAATCTATTTTTTTTAATTTGCCCCACGGGACCCTTTAATAACCCCAACATCATTCCTAGGGGGTCAAGAGGGGTCTACCTTGCCCCCTTTCATTAAATTCCCCCTTCGTTTTTCTCCTCCTCTTGTCTCTCGATCCTACCGTGAGACAAGATGGCGGCCGTTCCGGACTGTTTAGAATGTTGACAGACACCGGAGAGCCAATCATCTTCGCTTCGCAAAGTTCCGTTACGCGAAAAGTACGCGAACCGGAGCGCTACCCGGGACGCTGTCACAGATATATCTGCTTTTTAAAACGTTAATTTCTCAAAATCCACTGGAGCACATATATTGAGACCTAGCAAAGGCACATCGGGCTAACAGTCCCTATAATTTTGCCAAGTTTCGTGCAAATCCATTCAGCCGTTCGAGCTAAAAGTGAGGCCAACCGCCCTATGGAAAAATGAATAGGAAAAACGCGTTTTGGGACCCCCCTTTTTTCTCGGCACCCCCTTGACCAAACACCCCCAAATTTTCAGGGGCCGCTCAGAAACAAAATGTGCCATTTTCATGAAAATGTCAGCCGATTCCGTCCACAAACGCCAAAGTTATTAGACATAGAATTTTCAAAAATCCCATAGAGAAAAAATCCTAACTATATATACCTACTGGCGACCGCCAGTAGGTAATATATATATAAGTCCCCATAAGTCATTTCCAATATAAATATAGGATACTTGTCCTTGAGTCTACACATTTACACTTTGTGTAATGGGGTATAGGTAGTTTAAAATGATGGTTTCATGACATGTAAACCTCCTAAAAAGGCGTAACATGGTCTTTTTTGAGCCCTCCCCCCAGGCCCCTTTTTTTCTTTGTATAATTTCAGCCGTCTGCATATGAGTTACTTAAGAGGCAGGGATCTGTCTCTGAGTTTTGGCTGAATTTGCACTTGGCACTTTACACTTTGCACGTGTGTTTGCACTGAAGGGTCTGATATAGTTAGCACCAGCACTTTAAGATCTTTGAAGGGCAACGTTAATTGTACATATCAGTTACATATAGATTTGCACTGTTATCCTGTAGACCCTGGATTCAATACCGACATAAAATTGTATATTACGCTGTATATAAAGGTATTATGAATTTAGAAAACCTTCAGCTTGTAAATATGGTATATATATTTTTTATACATCATGGTAATTTATTATGCTTTTGCATTTGTTATTTACGTTGTAAATAATTTGTACATTTGTAAATACGGGTCTGTTTTCAAATCTGGATGAACTGCAACTTACATGTTTTTTCAGTTTCCGTGTATGTACACGCCCCTTCTTTGTGTTAATTATGCGCCCTATATATGCACTGTTATTGGTTCTCTATGGCATGTGATCAAGGTCACCGTGTTGTGACCGAAACGCGTCATGCTGGCAATTGCGAGAAAATAAACCACCTTTGAAGTTATATTCCTGCGCTGTGGAGTGGTCTGTACCTGTGGGTTTCGTTGGTTGTTTACGGAAATCTTTTCCTTTGGCAGAATACGGAGCAGGACTGTGAAGCGTATTTCATTTAGTAGGTATTGGACCGTTACCTTCTTTACGGACCCTCCTTTCAATTTGGGCTGTTTGGTTATGCGGTCCACAAGCTGAAGCGGAAGCGGAAGCACCCTCTCAATTGACCCGGAAGGAGTAGTGTGAGCCAACAGCCCCCCGTTTGGCGTTCTGTAGCCCAGCTTGCCGGAGGACCTGGAGCCGCCGTTCGTGAGTCTCCTGAGGGTCGGAGGACACCGAGGAGATACCGCCGGTGGAGCTCTGTGATAAGCCAGCGGACTGGGTTTTTGCTGATTTTGAAAGCAAGGTAGCCGATTATACGGGAGAAAGGAAATGCGCAAGCATAACGAATTCCGGCTAGTTAAATATATTGTTTAGCCGGAAACCAAGGCAATTTGTTTATATTACTCGCACAATGTCTACGCCGGCTGAAGCCTTGCGGAACCGGGAGGCTCTAGCAGAAGCCATGTTTGTAAACCTACCTACACCAAGTAACAAAAATGACTCAATTAAACCTGGGAATGAAAGTATTGATTTAAAGAGCAAAATGAAAAAACTGGAAAACTGCTCAGAACAGAAACCACTAAATGGTGGGAAAAACGATCTCTAGAAAAATATCAAGAAGTGGGCCGTGTTCCCAGAGGGTTGAGGATCCTAATTGCACCATCATTTGAGAATCCCAACCCTCTGATGTTAAAGGAATGGGCAACTGGGAACCTAGACGCTTCAATGAATATGGTCAGTTTACTAATCAAGTATGCTGAAATTGACCGCAATGAGATCTTACAAGACATTGAGAAACTGAACAAAGAACTGGAGACTGAGAAAGATCAAGAATTTATTAAAAAAACAAGAGATGAAATCGATGTCAGACTTGTAAAGCACCAGGAAACCATCAGCACGAGAAAACAATACAAGTTTGCTCGTGACAAACATGATTATGAAACTGGCAGAATTTTTACGTTTGCGCGTAAGTTTGACAATGTAAAACGGCAAGCCATGGCGCCCAAAGTTACCACACAAACCGCCAGCAATAATCAAAGTGTGGACTTATCTGAACCTGAGATGAGCCCTGTCACTAGTGGAAGTGACTCAGAGGACACTGTAGCAGGGAGCTCTAACCAATGTTCAGTGCCTACTAAATACACTCCTTCAGAGGAATTGGGTTTTATGGTCGAGGACAGATTCAAAACATTGCGGCCTCAAACCCGGCAGCAGCGAAAATTAAGCGAACAGCAGCAAACAAAAAACGCAGCGCAAGGAGGAAATGTAGGCGGCAAAGGAACAGCAAAGAGAGGGAGAGGAAAAGGAAAGAAATGGTAATATCACCTTCCTCCGGTCAACACATTTTGTCCACATCTGATGATAATGGTGGTGCATGTTCTAATACCAACATTGTGGAACAAATGACGGATAATGCAGAGTGTAACACAGTTATTAATTTATCCGATGCGGTGCTGGATAAAGCCGAATTGCAACTTTTATCCTTGGGTTTGTCATATTGTCCAAAAAACTCGTTCAATTATGTGCAAACCCGGGTTGATGTTTTCAAATTCATAGGAAAGTTGAAACTAAAAAAGCATTTCAAGTTGTCAAATGCGCAATCTAAGGCCTCTGCCATTGTGAATAAAACCCAGCCATCCAGAGTGTTTTCAATTTCTGATACGAATGCTTTGAAAGTTGCACATGAGCTAGCACAGGAAGAGGATTTTGTTCCTGGGGCAACTCAACAAAATTTAAGGAATGCAGGTATTTTGACTAATATTCCTTGTGCTACAAAATTTAAACCTCCATCAACATTTTACCCAATAATGCCTAAAGACAATATAGATGCTTTTGGGGATATAGTTGTGGAAGAGTTGAAGAAATTGCAACATACTGTGTCCAGAAGGAGCAAAAGTATAAGGTATGTGGAGAAACAATACAATAAACTCATGAAAAAATTGAGAAGTGACTCCAATCTCATTATAAATAAAGCGGACAAAGGAGGCAACACTGTTATCTGGCCTCGGATTCAGTATATGGCTGAAGCAGAAAGACATTTGAGCAATGAAACTTGTTACAGGAAAGGCAGCTTTATGGACATTCTGCGTCTCAAGGAGAAAGTGCATAAAGATCTCAGTCAATGGAGACGTGAAGGTCTGCTAAGCAAGCAAGAACATGCCTTCCTGAAAAATGATTTTCCGGTAACCCCTTTTTTCTATCTGATACCAAAGATTCACAAGCAAACCATCCCAGTCCCTGGCTGACCTATTATCTCGGCCCAGGGGAGCTTGTGAGAGTCTATTTCACGATACGTGGATCATTTCCTGCATGAATTTGTGGAGTCATTGCCCTCTTTCATCAAAGACACTGGACACTTTTTGTCTAAAATCAATGATATTGTGTGGGACAATGATTTAATTTTGATAGCGCTAGATATAGATTCTCTATATACTAGTATAGCACATCATGATGGACTAAACGCTGTTAAGTATTTTTTGAGCAAACGTGATATTGCTTTCAGTCAACACAGCAGCATGCTTCTGAGTATGTTGGATTTATGTTTAAATAACAACTATTTCCTGTATGACAAAGAAGTTTATCAGCAACTAAGAGGGGTGGCCATGGGGGCATGTTTTTCCCCCACCTACGCATGTCTTCATGTGGGGTGGTGGGAGGAACATGTCCTCATGGGGTCACTTGCTACCAGGTTTCCCAACAGGATAACCCACTTTTGGCGTTTTATAGATGATATCTGTATGATATGGAGGGGATCAGAAGAGTCAGCAACTGAATTTGTGAGAGTCATCAATGATAATCAACTTAATCTCAAATTCACGTCCCAGATTAGTAGTAACATGATTCAATTCTTGGACGTTGAGATCTATGTCCAAGATGGTAAACTACATACTAGACTCCATAGAAAGCCTACGGCGGGCAATTCTATCTTGCACGCCGGTAGTGCACATCCAGGACACCTTGTGAAAAGTATTCCCTATGGGGAATTTCTACGTATCCGTAGGATATGTAGTTCCAAGGGTGACTTGAATAAATGTCAAAAAGAGGCGTTTCAGAGATTTGTTGCTAGAGGCTATCACACCACTGCCCTCAGAGATGCTTTAAATAGAGCGAATGAGTTGAACCGGGATGAATATCTGAATTCCACTAAAGCCATCAGTATCAGACAAGAACCTAAGTCTGAAGTCCCTGACAGAATTAGCATGATTACAACCTTCAACAGTGAGGAAATGAAAGTGAGTGGCATTCTAAAGAAACATTGGCCCCTGTTAAAAACGGACATAAGTGTGGCACCCTTAATACCTGAGGAACCAACAGTAACCTTCAGAAGGGCACCCTCAATGCGGGATGCCCTAGTTAGATCAAGCCCTGAGGTTATCCTCAAGAAAAATTGGTTATCTGAGAAACCAGGTTTTTATAAATGCATCTCTTGCAGAGCTTGCAAATTTGGTGTTTCCACCAAGAAGTATAGGTCTGCATTTGATCCATCTCCCATCTCGATAAAGGGGCACTACACTTGCCGAACTGATTTCGTAGTTTATGTGCTCCAATGTACTTGCGGGCTCAAGTACGTTGGAAGCACTAAACTACATGCCTTCAACCGCATCCTCCAACATCTCAGGGCCATTGTTAACTCTGATGAGAATGACCCGGTCGCACGTCATTTTGGTTTGGTCCATCAGAAAAATGTGAACGATTTGAGCTACTTCATTATTGACGGAGTTCCCAAAAATATCAGGGGTGGGAATAGAGAAAAATCTCTCAGACAGCTGGAGAGCAAGTATATCTTGCTACTAGACACTAGAATCCCTAATGGGTTAAATACGGGAGAGGACCTGCATTGTTTTTTATAAACCTCATTAAACACCAGGTTGTACACTGAAGAGTGTTAAATTTCTATCTATGGTAAAGGGATAATTCCCTTAGTACTCGACAACCTAGCGTGACCACACATAGATCTATGGAGTAGTCCTTTGAACAGGTTATAAGATCTTTCTCCTTGTATCCACCATGCCATGTGTTGATTGCTTTTTACAGCTGCTGCTTGCATTATCTTCCCCCGCTCTAAGATCATTTAAATCCTAACACAATTGACCATAGATGAACTTAGGAGGTGTTGTGACTGTGCCGTTCTGGGTTGAATTATACAGTTTACAGCATGTAGTATCATTATGTGGGGATAATAAGGGCACTATGTCCTAATTCTGGGTTCTCCATAAGTCGTTTCCAATATAAATATAGGATACTTGTCCTTGAGTCTACACATTTACACTTTGTGTAATGGGGTATAGGTAGTTTAAAATGATGGTTTCATGACATGTAAACCTCCTAAAAAGGCGTAACATGGTCTTTTTTGAGCCCTCCCCCCAGGCCCCTTTTTTTCTTTTTATAATTTCAGCCGTCTGCATATGAGTTACTTAAGAGGCAGGGATCTGTCTCTGAGTTTTGGCTGAATTTGCACTTGGCACTTTACACTTTGCACGTGTGTTTGCACTGAAGGGTCTGATATAGTTAGCACCAGCACTTTAACATCTTTGAAGGGCAACGTTAATTGTACATATCAGTTACATATAGATTTGCACTGTTATCCTGTAGACCCTGGATTCAATACCGACATAAAATTGTATATTACGCTGTATATAAAGGTATTATGAATTTAGAAAACCTTCAGCTTGTAAATATGGTATATATATTTTTTATACATCATGGTAATTTATTATGCTTTTGCATTTGTTATTTACGTTGTAAATAATTTGTACATTTGTAAATACGGGTCTGTTTTCTAATCTGGATGAACTGCAACTTACATGTTTTTTCAGTTTCCATGTATGTACACGCCCCTTCTTTGTGTTAATTATGCGCCCTATATATGCACTGTTATTGGTTCTGTCTGGCATGTGATCAAGGTCACCGTGTCGTGACCGAAACGCGTCATGCTGGCAATTGCGAGAAAATAAACCACCTTTGAAGTTATATTCCTGCGCTGTGGAGTGGTCTGTACCTGTGGATTCCGTTGGTTGTTTACGGAAATCTTTTCCTTTGGCATAATACGGAGCAGGACTGTGAAGCGTATATATATATATATATATATATATATATATATATATATATATATATATATATATTCACTGAAAAAACCATAGGTTATAGACCATATATAGTTAGGGATTAGCATTTAAAAAACCTTATTTTATTTGCACAAAACCATTGAAATTCCATATATAGTTAGTTGCACTAACTATATATCGCGGACCCGCAATCCACTGCTAATGATGTCACATATTACATCATTCATGACATGGTCAGTGACATCACTGATGACATCACTGATGACATCTCAAATGACATCACTGATGACATCTCAAATGACATCACTGATGACATCACTGATGACAACACCCAGTGACTGTATGTTTCTGTAAAGTTAAAATATGTCTTACATATTGAAGAATGAGTGGATGTATAAGTGTCTGGATGAAGGATTTAGTAGGTGCATGACTGACTGTATGAGAGAATGATTAAATGTGTCTCACTGAGTGCATGGGTTAGTGATTAAAGTGTCTTAATTTGGCAATCATTATTTATGTTCTTCTGTAAACTGCTGCATGTTTAAATCAGTAGCTATATCAGTAACTATATGGGTTATTGAATGGTTGCCCAAGTATTTGTATGGGAGACTGAGTATGTGTGTGGGTGGCTGGGAGGTGTATAACTCTGTGCATAGATGTGTGAGCAGTTGATTCCCTAGGTGTATGGCTTCAAAAGTGGATGTAGAAACAGCTGTATGGACAGTTGACTGTGTGCATGAGTATATTGGTGAGTGAATGGATATCTCAGTTCTACATGTCAAAGTAAGTACATATGTAAAACACACTCCATGTGAGAGTTGACATATATAAATAACTGAACATAAGAGCCAGTGAATGTGAGAGTGGCTGTATGAATCATTGTGAACTTGTATCAAGGATTGTATAAGAGAGTAAATATGTGTTAGTATATGTTTGAATAAGTAAGGTGTGTATAACTGTATAGTTGAGGAAATGGAGGTGTGATTGATTCTTTGCATGACTGACTAGGTGTGTGAGTAACTCCATGGATGTGTGACAGTCTGTGAGTACCTGTTTACACTGAGTGTATCTAAGGTTATATTAGAGTCTGAAGATGTATTATCACATAAATGATATCATCAGTGATGTAATCAGTAATGTCAAATGAGATGTCAGTGATGTCATCAGTGATGTCATTTGAGATGTCATCAGTGATGTCATCAGTGATGTCATTTGAGATGTCATCAGTGATGTCATCAGTGATGTCACTGACCATGTCATGAATGATGTAATATGTGACATCATTAGCAGTGGATTGCGGGTCCGCGATATATAGTTAGTGCAACTAACTATATATGGAATTTCAATGGTTTTGTGCAAATAAAATAAGGTTTTTTAAATGCTAATCCCTAACTATATATGGTCTATAACCTATGGTTTTTTCAGTGAATTTTCAAGGTTTTGTAAATGCAAATTCCTAACTATATATGGTCTATAACCTATGTTTTTTTTCTGTGAATTTCATTGGTTTTTTAAAAGCTAATATCTATAGCTGTAAAATATATTCTTTATTAAGTGACGTATCACGTAGCCCGTGAGACGCCTCATGATGCATCGCATAACCGTGACGTATCGTCTCTGCAGCGCAAACAAAACCCAAAACGTAAGCGCGCCAAAACACGCTTAAAGATATATATATATTTTTTTTACCCTTAATTAGACAAAATCCACACGTGCACATATCACAAACGTTCAAAAAACACAATATGTCGGACTCCCGTTACACTGCCGGTTAGCTGCCCGGTTCGCGTACCAAGACGCGTCTCTACGGCGAAAAAATTGGAATTTTTTTTTTTGGGCCCAGCGTGGCTCTATAATATCCCCTCATCAATCCTAGGGGGTCAGAAGGGGTCTACCTTGCCCCTTTCCTTCATTTCCCCCTTTGTTTTGGCCTCCTCTTGTCTCTCGATCCTACCGAGAGACAAGATGGTGGCCGCACCGGACTGTTTAGAATGTTGACAGACACCGGAGAGCCAATCAGCTTCGCTTCGCAAAGTTCCGATAAGCGAAAAGTACGCGAACCGGATCGCTGCCCGGAGCGCTGTTACAGATATATATCTTGATTTAAACGTTAATTTCTCAAAATCCACTGAAGCACATATATTGAGACCTAGCAAAGGCACATCGGGCTAACAGTCCCTACAATTTTGCCAAGTTTCGTGCAAATCCATTCAGCCGTTCGAGCTAAAAGTGAGTCCAACCGCCCTATGGAAAACTCAATGTTAAAAACGCGTTTTGGGACCCCCCTTTTTTCTCAGCCCCCCCTTGACGAAACCCCCCCCAAATTTCCAGGAGCTGCTCAGAAACAAAATGTGCCATTTTCCTGAAAATTTCAGCCGATTCCGTCCACAAACGCCAAAGTTATTAGACATAGAATTTTCAGAAATCCCATAGGGAAAAAATCCTAACTATATATACCTACTGGCGACCGCCAGTAGGTATATATATATATATATATATATATATATATATATATATATATATATATATATATATATATATATATATATATATATATATATATATATATATATATATTACCTACTGGCGGTCGCCAGTAGGTATATATAGTTAGGATTTTTTCTCTATGGGACTTTTGAAAATTCTATGCCTAATAACTTTGGCGTTTGTGGACGGAATTGGCTGAAATTTTCAGGAAAATGGCACATTTTGTTTCTGAGCAGCTCCTGGAAATTTGGGGGGGGTTCGTCAAGGGGGGGCCGAGAAAAAAGGGGGGTCCCAAAACGCGTTTTTCCCATGTTATTTTCCATAGGGCGGTTGGACTCACTTTTAGCCCGAACGGCTGAATGGATTTTCACGAAATTTGGCAAAATTGTAGGGACTGTTAGCCCGATGTGCCTTTGCTAGGTCTCAATATATGTGCTTCAATGGATTTTGAGAAATTAACGTTTAAATCAAGATATATATCTGTAACAGCGCTCCGGGCAGCTATCCGGTTAGCGAACCTTTCGCGTAACGGAACTTTGCGATGAGAAGCTGATTGGCCCTCCGGTGTCTGTCAACATTCTAAACAGTCCGGAGCGGCCGCCATCTTGTCTCTCGGTAGGATCGAGAGACAAGAGGAGGCCAAAACAAAGGGGGAAATTACCATAAGGGGGCATAGTAGATCCTCGTTGACCCCCTAGGTTTTATGTGGAGGTTTTAAAAGGGCCTAGAGGGTCCAAAAAAAAAAAATTTTTTTTTGCGTGGTAAGCGCCAAGTTCGCGAACCGGATAGCTTTCTGGGCAGCGAACTTTATGGATAAAAGAATGAAAGACTTTTCTAATACTGTATGTTAATTGTTTGTTGTTTTTCTTGTTTTTTTTTGTTTTCTTTGTTTATTTTTTTTTTTTATTATGATTGTGTTTCATACTTTATTAAATTTTCTAACATTTCATTGTCAGAAATGTCATAATTTATTATAGGGTGTAATTGTTTTTCATTTTGAAGCAAGTTGTCTACTGCTTCAACACATTGTAGAAGTTCGTGGTCTCTACTGTCATCCATAAAGTCATCAAGTTTGTCTTGGCTGTTCTCCTTCAGTTCAATCGAAAATGAAACTTGTTGTTCGCCTTCCATTTTGCCTGAAATTTTGAATAAGAAAATATATATTAGTAGAGATAGGGCACTGTTGGGATTAATTTTAGATAGGCAGTTTTTATCAGTGAATTTATCTTTTGGCAGTGTATAGTATGAGAGTGGAAATAGGACTATAAAAAAGTGTATGTGATTTAACCAAGACAAGCCTTACTCCATTGATAACTATAACAGAGAAGTCTATCTAAATACATTACTACTACAGAGGGATAGTGTATATCTAGCAGAAAAAGTCTACTATATTAAGTCATAGTGCACAATATATTAAATTATAACTTACCTTCACAAAGAAGTTGAAGTTTTTTGAAGCTTTTGAAATAGGAGGTACAACAAGAAGTAGTAGTCAAAATGGCTGTGTTTCCTTCTCTCCCTTTATATATATACAGGTATATAACCAATCAAATGTCAGGTAATAAAAGTAGAAAATGAAAGTAACATTTTCATTGGTTGTCAATTCCAACAATTCAGATGTGTTTTGTGAAGTAATTTACCTCACGGTACTTGGAGAGGTCTACAGGCTAAATGGCTAAATGGAATTTCAATGAAATTTGTGAGAATGGAAGGGATTGTTATGTAGTATGAGCTAATCTATATTTGGTGAGAGTGTCTCTAGTCGTTTTTCTGTAAATTACTTTCCCGCCTTTTTTTAGGACCGCTTTCCGGGAAGCTGCCCGGTTAGCGAACCTTAAGCGTCACGGGAGTCCACCATTTTGTGTTTCGTTCGCATTAAGATACAAGATGGAGGGCAAATAATGTTTAGAATGGGTAGAAGGGGTCATGGTAGACTTATCTTGACCCCCTAGGTTTTCTGAGCGTGGCTGAGGAGGCTTATATGTGCGGGAAAAAATTTTTTTTTTTAAAAATTCCGCGAGGTTAGCTTTCGGTTAGCGAACCGGGTAGCGCTCCGGGGAGCGAATTTTGTGGAAAATTAGTGAAAAAAGTTAGAGAAAAATAATAATTGTGAGTGATCAGATGTAGGGTAGCTCTGAGAAGAGCTTTTGGGTTTATGGTACATTTAGGTACTTATAAGTAGGTACCAATGCACAGTCTTAAATTCAGAATGAAAATTCTGTTGCCCTCATCTGAGAAGTGAACTCCATCTCCTCTGTAGATATCTTGCATGTAGTAACGCAAGTTGTTGTTGTACAGAGAGCCCATTCCATGGTCTCTCATGTAAGCTGAAACAGATTTGTTTACATGCTTCCTCGCTTTCTCAATTTGTGGACAAAATTGGTTGGACCACCTCCATTTCTGTCTTTGGCATATATTGGAATATACCAAGGCAGTTTGAGGAAAAAGTGCCATTAATTGCTCCAAGGTGTCCTTTAAAAGCATTTCCAGACCTACCCCTGTCAAAGTGCCCAAATCATTACCTCCACAGTGCACTATTAACAGGTCAGGTTTTGGCAAATGCATAAAGGTTTTCACCAATGGAATCAATTGGTGACATTTTAATCCTCTTTGGCCCAACCAGTTAATTTCCACATCTTGTAAATTGAGGTTGTGTAAATTTCTGCTCTCAGCATACCTTTGAGCCCAGTGGATGTAACTATGTCCAACAATCCAGACGTTAAACATGGTGGAAGAAGGTTGTTCTGCAGTCAGATGAAGTGTGGTAATGAAAGGGCAGTTGAAACAGTAGGAGTTTCTAAAGAAAAAAAACTGTGGTTTTACTATGCTAATGATTCATTAGCAGTGATTGGTGCATTTCCATTTCTGAAAACAGAAAGTTAGGGTGCATGGATGTGTTCTTTGAAAGATGTAATTTGAATGGTCAAGGAAGAAACAATTAATGAAAGATTGCACTGGATACGCAGGTGCACTGAGAGTTCAGAGTTCAATTGAAACATTGTTTTGTGAATTTGGAAACATGAGAGGTCTTCCAGGAGGCGGTTGCTATGGAAACAAGGCAGACAGGGCAGAGGGGGGAAGGGTTTTGATTTGAAAAAAGTGAGGGAAGAGGTATGATTGGCTAATATGAGAGATATGTGAAAAGAATATCTGTATTTCTGTGCTTTCAATAGCTGCAGCCTTTGGAGTGCATCCTTTTTCTTCTGCTGAAGACAATTTGGTGTATTTCTGAGACTGTTTTCAAAACTCAAAAAATATTTGCTAAGGTGAGAAAAGATTTATTTAATTTAGATAGAGAATAGTATGATTTAAGGAGAAAATGATGAAGAAAGCTGTGTTTTTAAAATGTGGTTTTGTCTCTAGTGATATACTAATAGAATTAGTTTCATAGAGAAATTATAATTGCATATTTGGTGTAACATTCTGGCATGCAGTAACACAAGATATTGTAATACATGGAGGCCATTTCATGGTCTGTTATGTAAGCTGAAACAGATATGTTGCTTTTAAAAACGATTTAAGAAATCAATTACATTTCTGGATATGTACTGCTAGAGCTTTATAGGTTGTTTTGGGCCATATTTATAAGGTATTTGAGTGTCTAAGATGTTGTGTTCGCCTTTTAAAATGTAAAGTGTTCCTCATGGGACAAGTGTCTTGTAAATACGCTCCCACTTGTGCTTCGCAAATTTAGATTTTGATTATGGGAGTTACCTAGCCATGTTAATAGTGTCCCAAAAATGGTGCTAGGGCATTCCAGAAAACACTTTCATGTGTCTCAAGGATATTTTTAGTTATTTCTTCATGAATGCAGGTATACAATTGATTTATATGCTGTGTTTAAAAACGAATTTTGAAATGAATTAAATTTCAGGATATGTACTGTTAGAGCTTCATAGGTTGTTTGGGGTCATATTTAGAAGGCATTTTAGTGTCTTTGAAGTTATTTTTCCCTTTTTAAATGGAAAGCGTTCCTCATGGGGCCCTGAGTAGTTCTTAGCCATGTTATTTAATAGGAAGTGGATAACATGGCTAATAGCATTTGCTGGAAAATGCATGAATATCGCTGATTTTTCTGCTATATTCTTGCATTGTGGCCGTTTTTTTTCACATTGCTTCATAGGTTGTTTGGGTTCATATTTAGAAGGCATTTTAGTGTCTTTGATGTTATTTTTCCCTTTTTAAATGGAAAGCGTTCCTCATGGGGCCCTGAGCCGTTCTTAGCCATGTTATTTAATAGGAAGTGGATAACATGGCTAAGAGCATTTGCTGGAAAATGCATGAATATCGCTGATTTTTTTGCTATATTCATGCATTGTGGCCGTTTTTTTTCACATTGCTTCATAGGTTGTTTGGGTTCATATTTAGGAGGCATTTTAGTGTCTTTGATGTTATTTTTCCCTTTTTAAATGGAAAGCGTTCCTCATGGTGCCCTGAGCAGTTCTTAGCCATGTTATTTAATAGGAAGTGGATAACATGGCTAAGAGCATTTGCTGGAAAATGCATGAATGTCGCTGATTTTTCTGCTATATTCATGCATTGCGGCAGTTTTTTCCACATTGCTTCATAGGTTGTTTGGGTTCATATTTAGAAGGCATTTTAGTGTCTTTGATGTTATTTTTAGGAAGTGGATAACATGGCTAAGAGCATTTGCAGTGCTGGTGGAAAATATTTGCTATGTTAAATAATTAGTACGGCATTAAGTTTTAGATGACTGTTATTTATTTACTGTTTGGTAATAGTGGTTAATAACATTTTATATTATATTTTTTCACAGATTCAACTGCAGATTCTTTCATAGTTTGGAAAATGCCTTCCAGAAGTCGAATACGAAAGGCTAGAAAACGTCAAAGACAGCAGGATGATGTTTTATTGCAGCAGTCCTCTTCCCCAAATACTTGTCAAAACACCAAGAAAGGGCCGGGTAAGAGCACGAAATCATTCTTAAGAAATATTTGTAGTAAAAAAAATTTTGCACAAAAAAATGTGTCTGTTCACAAAAAAAAACGTAATTTAAATGGAAAGGAGAGACACATCACAAATGTTACTGGTAGAGGAAGAGATAACTCTGTGCATGATAGTAGAAGGAAACAACAGTTTAGGGACATTCGACAACGAATGTTCCGTAATAGGATATTAGTTAATTTATTGAAAAATATTAAAAAGAAAGGCCAACAGAAAGCGGCATTTTATAGGAAGAAGAAAAATGTAGAGAAAATTATTGATCATGCTTTTGAAATCAAGCGAAAGTTGTTTATTTTGGTAATCAATAGAATTAGGAAACTAAGCAAGGTAATTTCTGATTTCAAAACAAAAAGTAGATGGAAGAGAGTAGTAAATCGTACTAACTTTTGTGAAGTTTTTTCTGGAGAATGGATGCATAGTTCAAGTTCTGAGGCATTTTTTAATGAAGAGACTTATTTTCAGGATAATGATTTGGTGCATGCAGTTGACATCAATGGTCGAGCTTATGAAGTGAAGGATGGTTGTCCAGTTGAAAAAGAACAACTTGTGACAACAGAGACAGAAGAGGCGCTAAGTGATGAGGTTTTAGGAAGACGTCCTAAGGGTCCTGTGTACATTTGGAAGTGTAGTTCTATTTGCAGTGTGCGACAGGTTTCCATCAATTTGCTTTGTGATTTTATACGGACATTTAATAAGAAAAGTTTGAAGCAGAAAATGAAGTTGTTGCAAGATTTAGATCCTTGCAGAGTGAGACAAATGACAGGTTTGCGTGGTCATTCACTGGCTTGTCTTTCCAGGAGAGTATGCCAGAGTGTTTTTCATCATTTCAGGATGCTAGCAGTGCATCATAATAAAGTGAGAAAATTAGTGAGAATGTTGTATTATGCTAAGAGTCCAGCAATTATGCTTAAACAGTTATGTGCTGCTCTTTTGCATGGTTCTGAAATAGATGTGAAAAATATTTGTGAAGAAATTGAGTTTTGTTACTTTGGTAGTAAAGATGAGAATGTTCAAATTGACCCTGAAGTAGAGGGTAATGTGGAAGATAATGTACAGGTTTCCAGTACAGATAATTTTCAGAAGGAAATTGCCACGTTTCAGATGAAATCAAGTGAGAGGCCTAATTTCACTTGTGTATGTTGTCGACGCACTTATTATAAGAATCAGACTAAGGTAGTGGATTTATATGCAAAAAGTGAAAGGGAAAATAATAGTGAATGGAAGGATTTAGCCACATACTTGATGGTAGAAAATTATTTTGATTTGGGATCGGATCAACGTGTGTGTACTTATTGTTGTAATAAATTAAACCAAAACCAGATGCCTGCTAGGGCAGTTCATAATAATCTGGAATTGGTTGAGATTCCTTCTGAATTGAAGGATTTAAATACTTATGAATCTATTTTGATTCAAAGTATCCATCCCTTTCAGGCTATTGTAAGAATGGAGCCAAAGACAGGGAAGTTGCCTCCAGCAGATTTACAGAGAGGATTAAAGGGAAGAGTTGTTTATTTGCCTCTAGATTTGAACAAAAACATTAACACAATTGGAATAGAAAAAGTGGAAGAGGAACCTCTGGTTATCTTGGTTAATGGGGTTCCGACAAAGAATAAGAAAATATGGCAAGATTTAGTGGATGTTAGGAAAGTCAAAAAGGCAACAGTGTATTTGAAGAAAAATAATAAGTACTATAAGAATGTATATGTTGCAGAAGAGGAAGTAAGTGATGAAGAGGATAGCGATTTGTGTGCTGGCCAAATTGAGAAACTAGAGGCCTCTAAAAGTGAAGAAATATATGAACATTATAGTGTTCATCCTTTGCATTCCAAGGAAGTCATGGGGAATGCTATTGAGTTGTTTCAAATGAAACAAGCCAAAGGGAGTCCCATTAGTGTTTGGGAGGAAAGTTTGGAAGCTCGGTGTTTCCCACAGCTATTTCCCATAGGTCAAGGAGGAAGATATGATGAGCGACCTCGTGAAATTCCTGCGTCTGAATACCGGACTTTACGATTGTATGCAGAAGATCCTAGGTTTCGGCAATGCATTCCCTATTTGTTTCATCTCCTGTTTGAAAGCGATCTGTCTGGACTGTCATATGCAGTGAACCACATCTTAAAAAGTGGTATACAGATGCGAAACATCTCGGCAAGTGACTTTATGCATAAAGTCAATGTCCAAGACAGTATTTTGGATTCTCACTTAATTAATCTCATGGCGTGTCAGCGTGGTACTAATGAGTACTGGTACCGTCGTCATGGTGACTTAAAATGTATGCTGAGGAACTTAGGAACTCCGACATGGTTCCTCACTCTGAGCTGTGCCGAGTATGGCTGGGATGACTTACTTGAATTTCTACGAGAGGCAAATGGAAATATTGAAAACATTGAATTCAAGACACCTGGAGAACTGTGTTCTTTGGATCCTGTGAATGTATGCAGGTACTTCAATCATAGATTTGAAGCTATGATGTCTTTCATCACAAATAAAAAGAATCCACCTCTTGGAGAGGTGTTGGATTTCTTCTGGAGAAAGGAGTACCAAGCAAGAGGTGCCCCTCATATACATATGTTGCTGTGGATCAAGGATGCACCTAAATTTGGAACAGATCCGGATGACTTAGTGATGAATTTCATCGAACAGTATTCTACGTGTGCTGTTCCAAACGCAACGGAGAAGAAAAGTCTAAGAGAACAAGTTCTACGTTTCCAAAGCCATCGTTGTGGAAAGTACTGTCGTCGTAAATTCAGAAACAAGGACAAGTTCTACACCAAATGTCGTTTCAACTTTCCACGACCGGTGATTTCTAAAGGAAGAGTGAACAGTTTGATGTCTTCGCTGCGACATAATGTGACGAGGAAATCACCCAAGAATACATACAATTTGAAAAGGAACGAAGAGTCCAAGTACATCAATGACTACAACCCAGTGATTTTGTCCATGTGGAATGCCAACATGGATATACAGTTTGTGGCTGACAACTGTATGGCTGTGGCTCGGTATGTGACATCTTACATCACCAAAAAAGAAAAGACTGAACTGAAGGATATGTGGGAGGACATTTCCCATGAAAAGAGCCTCAGCAAGAAGTTGTACAGTTTCAGTCTGAAGATGTTGTCGCATCGAGAAATCGGAGCTTACGAATGTTCTGATCGATTGTCTTCAGCAAGTCTCTATGCCAAATCCAGGAGTCTCGTTTGGGCGAGTCTTGGTCTTGCTGCAACGCGAAATCGAGTTCTAAAACCTGTTCGGGAAATTGAGTATTTGGCAGAAAAGGAACCAAACAGTACCGACATTTTGAAGACCAACATGTTGGATACATATTATCCAAATCGAAGCAGTCACCTTGAGAATGTTTGTCTATATGAGGTTCTCCAAAATTATATATTCAAGAGGAACATCAAAGAAGATATTGAGAAAGGAGTGTATGCTGTAATTGGAAGTGAGGGATGCCTGGTCAAGCAAAGAAAATGCCAATTAGTAAACCATCGAAAATTAAGTGGCGAATCTCCAGAAAAAAAGGAGTTTTTCTATTTAGCACTTTTGCAACTTTTCAAGCCTTGGCGTGCAGAAGAGGAACTGCTTGGAGATTTCCTCTGTTACGAAGACTCTTTCAATGCAGCCAAGGAGTCCATAGAATGTCCTGCTTTTTCTAAATATCAAGAAATGCTAACTTTGGAAATTGAGCAGGAAGCAACGATTGCAGCTGAGATTGCCAGAGACAGTTCTCAGGACAGTCAGAGTTCTGTTTCATTGAGTCAAGATCCACTTGGAGGACCTATTATCGAAAATGAAGCTGCCACTGCTATGAATGAAGTAGAAAGAGCCATGGCACATGCTCAGGAGGATTCAGTTAACTTACAAGACTTGGAAAAACAACTCAACGTTGAGCAGAGGAAAATATATGATGAAGTTACCAAGGAAATTGAGCACGGATTAAGTCATGAGAAGAAAGAGTGCTCGTGTACGTCGTTGAAGCCTGTCCGACTGTACGTGAGTGGAGAAGCGGGAACTGGAAAAAGTTTCCTCATTAAAGCAATCTCTTGTTATTTGCAGGAAAGGACTGAGTCATCGCTGTCTTGTGTTGTCACCGCTCCTACTGGACTGGCAGCACATAATATTAAAGGTATTACTTTGCATCGTCTATTGATGCTGCCGGTGGAGCATGACAACAAATTACAATACAACAAGTTATCTGGAGATGCTTGCTGTGAAGTTTCAAGAGTTTTGAGGAAAATGAAACTACTTATCATTGACGAAGTAAGCATGGTTTCCAATGTCATGCTTGCCTTTGTGCATTTGAGAATGCAAGAAGTACTTAAAACTGAATATGATGTCTTATTTGGTGGGAAACACATTATTGTTTTCGGAGATCTTCTACAGCTGACACCAGTAAAAGGTCAACCTGTGTTCAAAATACTCACGCATGAAGATACCAGGAAGTGCCTAGGGAGCATTGGCAACGTCAATATATGGTTAAACTTCAATTATGCAGAACTGCATCAAAATATGCGTCAGGCAAAGGATGAAGATTACAAGAATATTCTACAAGATATTAGAATTGGAAAAGTGACCGAGTATGGGAAAGAAGCTTTAAATGCACGGTTACTGTCAAATTTGTATCCCAAACAAGAGATTGTGCCTGAGAATATTTTTCAGAAAATTACTGAGAAGAAATCCGGGATATGTCTCATGCCAACTCTTGCAGAATGTGCCATCTTCAACAACAAAATGTTGAATTTAGAAAAGCAAGAGATTGTGAAACTTGAAGCTATCGACAAATTAGAGCATATGGGATCAACAATTATTTTGTCAGATAATTTGAAATCAAAATTGGATTCATTAGAGAAGACTATATCTAAGACAGCGGGTTTTGAAAAGACTCTGAATGTGTGTTTAAATTGCCGAATCATTTTGAGACGGAATTTACATGTAGAAAGAGGTCTGGTAAATGGATCAATGGGTAATGTTGTTGATTTTGAGAAATACAGAAATAGAGATGGAATAGAATTTTTAAGAATTAAATTTGATGGTATTGAGGAAGTACAGAAAATTGCTCGTTGTTCTGCTAGGTTTTTGCTTGTTAAAGACTTATATGTTCGCCGTAAACAGTTTCCTGTTTGCTTGGCATATGCGGTGACAATCCATAAATCGCAAGGTTTAAGTGTAGACTGTGCATTGGTGAATATTGGCAGTTCAGTGTTCAAGGAGGGTATGGCATATGTGGCATTGTCGCGAGTTAGAACTTTATCGGGATTGTACTTGATTGACTGTGATGTCACAAACATTTGTGCGGATCTAGATTGTGTTAAGGAATACAATAGGTTAAGAAGAGAGTATGCGCCACATTTGCCTCAATATCCTTTGTTTGAGAAACGTGTGGTAGGCCGGAAACGTAGAAATAGTAGTAATAGTAGGGAAGTTGTTGCAAAAAGACTAAAAGTCAATGAACCGAAAGTTGTTAGCAGAAATAAAGTGGATTCTGTTGAAGATGTTGTCGGTTTTCAATTTGAAAACAGTTCTGGTGTCAACTGCTATGCAAATGTAGTGGTTAATGTTCTCTTTTCACTAGAGAGTTTAAAAGAACAGATTCTGTTGAATTCTGAACAAATTTTATGCTGTTTGTTGAATTCTGTTTTCGAGAAATGTAGCACTGATCGAACAAAAGTAGAAAGTGTGTCTGAAGTTCGTTATCTGTTAGATGAATGTTCAGGTCAAACAGACTTCTCTGAAAATAATCAGCAAGATTGTCAGGAGTTTTTAATGTATATGCTTGATATATTGCAAGTTGAGGGTGTAGATGTAGATCACCTGTTTGGGCTTTCTTATCAATGGCAGCATGACTGCGAGAACTGTATGGTATCAAGTACTACTAGTGTAGACTCAGAAAGATTTATATATTTAACTTTGCCAGACAGTAAATCAGTCTCCTTTAATAAGCTAGTAAATGCAGCGGATCACAACATGGAGTGTAGTCAATGTAAATGTGATATGATGTCAACATTATTTATACGTAGATATGGCCAGTATGTCATTTTAATGATGCAACGATGTAGGCCTGATGGAACAAAATTGTCAACTTTAATAAAAAATTTTGTGGCTTCTCAGCTGTCAATATCAGGGAGGACTTTTGTTACTGTAGCAATTATCTATCACGATGGTTCATCAACTACATCAGGACATTATACAGCTTACTTAAAGTCTGGAAACGGCTGGTCATTCTGTAATGATTCTGTTGTAACGTTCAAAAAAAAATTGCCGTTTGACCTTAAAAATTCTTACCTGGTGTTTTTAAAACCAAAATTTTAAGTAGAGGGAATGTAAGTCTGCAATGCTGTCTCGATTAAAAATTCAACTATATAAACCTGATGCAAGTAAGTCTGCTTCATAGTAAGCAGTATCAGTGTCATAGGAAAAGGAGAACATGAGTGACAAAGAAGAGTAAGATATTAGTAGTCCAGGATTGTGAAAATAATCTCAAATATTTTATTTTTGAAAGTTGCGAAAATAGAAAATGTCGGGATTTGATTGGAAGAATTACAAGATTTGCGAATCGCGGCAACATGATTTGGCCTAGTGGAAACATGTGATATAATGAGAGAAGTTTTTTTTCTATGTAACATATTTCACGTATCGATGGAGGTTTTCTTTCAGAAAGTGGCGGGCTGAAAATATTTAAAGCACAACAGAGTGGATGCTGTTTATAGGAGATCCTTCGACGTCATTGAAAGTAAGTTAATTTTAAGAAGTTTTGAAATCAGATTTCTTAGGTTGTATGGGTTTTTTAAACACAGTCATTTTGATTGTGTTTTTTTTTCCCCGCTGTTACATGATGAATACCTTCAAGTCACTGATTTAAGTGAAATTTGATACATTCTGAGAACAGCAAAAATAAACCATTTAACATGTATAATTAATGTTATGCTTTTTGTCCTTATGATATACATTTAGAAATGTGTGGTACATATGGGTAAGCTGAGTTCTGTAAATATCAATTTTAATGCTTAGAGTGCTGTACTTCTGGGTAGTGTTTTTTTTTTTATAAAAAAAAGAGGCCTCACCTCAAAGAAAGCTCTTGAAAGCACACATCTTATTTGCATCCTAAAACAATCATTTACAATGTTAGACACAATTTTTTTATGGCTTTACATCTTTTTTGCGCTGCTATTGCATCACTATTGTGAGACATTAGCAGTGCAAGAAAAACATCATGTTCCAAAATAGGCCTCAGTTCAGCAACATCAAGATACAGTTTCTTTCGAATATATATCTTTAGGATTGTGTAGTGAACGTAGAGAAGCAGAGACTTCTGTAAATGTCAAAGTTGTTGAAAAACTGTTTGTTTTTGAACCTTTTCCCTTGTCTTTTCTAATTTTTAAATACATGTTTTAATATTTTTTGAAATGTTTGTTCTTTGTTTTACAGATTGAAAGTATGGAAAAATATTTAAAAAAGGTAACAAGAATTATAAGGTAAATGTTTTCCACTCTTTTTACCCGCAATGCACTGCTGATGATGTCATTGACACTATCTCTCATTTACTCTCTCTAGCTGTCTTTCTTTTTACATTATTCCCTGATTACTTCCCTTATACTAACTCTTCTTTTTTTTAAAAAAATATTTTTTTAGTTCGCTTAAAGTTCGCGAACCGGTCAGCGAACTTGAAGCGAACCAAAAGAAATAGAGCTTGCCAGAGTGATAAACATTCTAGCAATTTTGTTTGAAAGGGGAGGTAGTTCTGAAAAGAACTGTTTTTTTTTGTTTTTGGTGTTTTATATTTTTTTTTTATTTTTTGAACATTTTTTGATTTTTTTGTATTTTTAGAACTGTTTTATGTTTTTTTTGTTTTTTTTATGGAGGGGAGACAACAAAAAACAGGCTTTCAAAACGGCTCAACTGGAGCAAAAAAAAGAAAATTACTTTTTGGGTGCATTAGGGCATTTATGATTTTCATATGCAATGTTCATGAGGTTGACACTCATGTTGCCATATGACAGCATTTCACCACAGTGAACACAAGATAACTTTATGTGCTGGAAGTTAGGTTGGATGTTTGGCACAGTCTCTTGTGCCTCTCTTCCCGTCAAAGACAATGTGGATGTAGATCTTGCCACAGGAGTTGCCGTCGGATTGTCTACAAGATCCCTTAACTCAGCCCGGCTGTAGTTCAAGGGATGCCACCTGCTCATGTGACGATGCATTGTATAGTTCCCCATACTGTACTTCTTTTCTGTGCCTCTCGACAATGTGTGATCACAGATGAGGCAGGTGGCATATTTTGCATTCACTTTCTTTGTTCCAGGAGGGATGGTGAAAAACTGCCAGATAAAACTGGATTTTCGTTTAGAAACCCGGGGCAACTCATCAACAAATTGTTGTCCCTCTCTCTCCTCTTCTTCTTCTTCCTCATCTTCCTCCTCTCTGTTAGTCAGAATTTGACTAGGTGGTCCTCTCTTCTTATGAGGAGGTGGAGGTGGTGGTGGGGGTCCACCAGCTGCAGCAAGAATGGAAGCCATTGTGGATCTTCAGATAAATGGTCTTTCTCTCACCAAGATGAAAGTCAGAGTGAGGAAATAAGGAGGGGTTTACATGATTTGGGGAAAACAAAAGTTCTGAGCCAATGAAAAGTGTTATTTTTAGGTCACATGACCTAGTCATACATCATTTGGAAACCAAAAGTGAAATGAACCAATGAGAAGTTTGATAAACAAGTCACATGACCTGTTCCGCTTACGTTACGCGGCGCGCGCCGCGTCCCAGATCGCTTCTGGACCGCGGTCCGGAGCACTTCCGGGAGCGCTAACGCGACGCGTCATTAGACGCATTACGCGATAACGTGATATGTCGCGCTTCCGCGACGCGTCACTGTTCCTCTAACGTAACGTTGACCGGTTCGCGGACTAGATCGCGGCATCAAGATGAGCTAACGGAAAGCTTCCCGGTTCGCGAAATAGAAGCGAATAAAAAAATATTTTAAAAAAATTATCAATAAATATCTATATATATTTTGGGATTTAAAGAATAATACATTTTACAGCTACAGATGTTAGCTTTTAAAAAACCAATGAAATTCACTGAAAAAACCATAGGTTATAGACCATATATAGTTAGAAATTTGCATTTAAAAAACCATTGAAATTCAATGAAAAAACCATAGGTTATAGACCATATATAGTTAGGAATTCGCATTTACAAAACCTTATTTTACTCGCACAAAACCATTGAAATTCCATATATAGTTAGTTGCACTAACTATATATCGCGCACCCGCAATCCACTGCTGATGATGTCACATATTACATCATTCATGACATGGTCAGTGACATCACTGATGACATCACTGATGACATTATCCAGTGACTGTATGTTTCTGTAAAGTTAAAATATGTCTTACATATTGAAGAATGAGTGGATGTATAAGTGTCTGGATAAAGGATTTAGTAGGTGCATGACTGACTGTATGAGAGAGTGATTAAATGTGTCTCACTGAGTGCATTGGTTAGTGACTAAACTGTCTGAATGTGTGCATCAGTATGTCTGTTGTTGTATAAGATGATGCATGTGTTATTCTGTACCTATATGAGTAACTATATGGGTTATTGATTGGTTGCCCAAGTATTTGTATGGGAGAGCGAGTGTGTGTGTGCGGGTGTCTAGGGGGTGTGTGACTCTGTGCATAGATGTGTGAGCAGTGGATTCACTAGATGTATGGGTTCAAAAGTGCATGTGGAAACAGCTGTATGGGCGGTTGACTGTGTGCATGAGTGTATTGGTGAGTGAATGGATATCTCAGTGCTACATGTCAAAGTAAGTATATATGTAAAACACAGTACATGTGAGAGTTGACATATATAAATAACTGTGCATAAGAGCCAGTGAATGTGTGAGTGGCTGTATGGATCATTGTGAACTTGTATCAGGGATTGTATAAGAGAATAAATATGTGTTAGTATATGTTTGAATAAGTAAAGTTTGTATAACTGTATAGTTGAGGAAATGGAGGTGTGATTGATTCTTTGCATGACTGACTAGGTGTGTGAGTAACTCCATGGATGAGTGACAGTCTGTGAGTGTCTGTTTACACTGATTGTATCTAAGGTTATATTAGAGTCTGAAGAGGTTCATTGTATTATCACATGAATGATATCATCAGTGATGTGATCAGTAATGTCAAATGAGATGTCATCAGTGATGTCATTTGAGATGTCATCAGTGATGTCATTTGAGATGTCATCAGTGATGTCATCAGTGATGTCATTTGAGATGTCATCAGTGATGTCATTTGAGATGTCATCAGTGATGTCATCAGTGATGTCACTGACCATGTCATGAATGATGTAATATGTGACATCATCAGCAGTGGATTGCGGGTGCGCGATATATAGTTAGTGCAACTAACTATATATGGAATTTCAATGGTTTTGTGCGAGTAAAATAAGGTTTTGTAAATGCGAATTCCTAACTATATATGGTCTATAACCTATGGTTTTTTCATTGAATATATATATATATATATATATATATATATATATATATATATATTTTACCTATTGGCGGTCCCCAGTAGGTAGTTATAGTTAGGACCTAGTTACTGTAGGAAAATCCCAACATTCTATTCCCAATAACTTTGGCGCTGATTGACGAATCTTCGTCAAATTTTCAAAACTCTTATCTTAAAAGCTTCAAGGTGATTCGGCAAGCGGGGGCTGAGAAAAAAGGGGGGTCCAAAAAACGAGTTTTCTCCATGTTATTTCCCATAGGAAACTTTATCCACGCTACAGCCCGAACTAATGAACGGAAGTTCACCAAATTTGGCAAAAGGGTAGCCCTTGGTTCAGAAATAACTCTTTTTGTTAAATGATGTAAATCTGTTCAGTAGTTCCTTAGAAATTTGAAAAAGTAAAAATATTGATATCTGTGTGGAGCCTACCCACACATGTCATCGTGAGATCTGATTGGCTGTCAGCACTTCATCCTGGAATCGCTGGCAGCCATCTTGGGACCAATATTCATGATTGTGCCCCATTGAAATGCATTGTAGTGAATCGAAGATTTTGAGGGTTACCAAAAGGAGAACTATAAAGGGTGATAACAGACTTTAGTTACATTAGAATTCATTTGTTGATTGTACCACACTAATTCCAGGAACTGCGCTGTGTTCTAAGGTGATTTTACCCTGTGAAAAACCTTCTGCTGGGATCTCATGAATCATGTTTGAGAGAAAACTATTTTCACATGCTTGTCCCATAGAGTTTAGGAAGGTGCTCCAGAAGCTAAAATGAGAGCATATTTTCTGTAAATTCACATTATCTTTCTCAGTCATGTGAGAATTAAGTCTGACATTCTCAGTAAAACATGTACATACAACAAGGGCAGAAACTGTCAGTTGATTCCTTTGTGTTCTACTGCAGCTTCCCAGAGTGTTCTAAAGAACAACTAGAGTGCTAACAGCCTTACTTATAACAAAAGTATGGCACATCTGAAGCCATCTTGATTGGAATAAACCGGTAACACTTAAAACATTTAATATAAAAAGGAACAACATGATGGGTTCATTTTGTCATAGAAATTATGGTTTGTGCTGTAGAAAGAAAAATTAGGGCATGTTTCAAGTGTGATCTCAAATATATTTCTGTTATATTTCACCAGTAGTAGCCTGTCAGTTGTTGCCTGTGTGTTCTACTACAGCTTCCCAGAGTGTTCTAAAGAACAACTAGAGAGCTAACAGTTTTACTTATGACAAAATGATAGCACACCTGAAGCCATCTTGATTGGAGTAAACTGGTAACACTTAAAACATGTAATTTAAAAACACAATGAGGGCGTTCATTTTGCCATAGACATTATGGTTAGTGCTGCAGAAAGAAAATGTAGGGCATGTTTTAAGTGAGATCTCAATTCCTCTTCTATTTCATTAGAACATTCTGACATGTGGACTGAAACAATCACTTTCAATACCAGCAGTAGACTTCCAGTTAACTCCCTGGTGAGCAGTAGCTTTACTACAGTGATCTAATGAACAACTAGAGTGCTAACATTCTGAATTCATGGCAAATGTGTGACACATCTGAATGCCTTCTTTATGAAATCAAAGTAAAAAACTGAAAGCGTTTCCTACTGAGGAGCCTGCAGTAAAGAAGGAAATTAGAAACTTCATAACAAATAAGTCTCCTAAGATGGCTACCAGAGAAAAAGAGCCCAAATGTAGCACAAATATCACCTAGATGTAGCCCACATATAGCCCAATGACAGAAGTGTGCAAAACACTTTTACATTTTTAGTTTTTTTGCAGTTTTATATAGTGCAAACTGGTCAGGTATTGGAGCTTTACATCTTACTTGGACCCCTTATTGCGTATTTTGCACGAAGTACATGAGATTGATCTTGCGAAACGTTGAACTTTACAATTCTGTTAACCTGAAGTTGCTCTGAACCGAGGTTTGTAACACCCGTTTTTACCTACTGATTTTAAATCAATTCTCACTGTATTGTATTAGGAAAGAGAATTTATTGTTTAATATGTACACTTTTAAGATCTATGTTTCTAAATCAGATCGAATAAAGTTTAGTGAATTCTATTGCAGGATGGAGACGAAGATTATGCATATCTTTCCTCACTTTTTATTTGCGTAGCAGTTCAAAGAAAACGTAACAGAACAATCATTAAACAAAAGACTACACAACCCATGAACAATTAGAGGGGTAGTCTCCAAGGCAACTATAGTCCAATCATATCACAGTCCATTGTATATAATATTGTGACATCCCTTCCGCTTTCCCTTTCTTCACTGCTCGTCAGTTAAGAGCATTCCTTACATTCTTGGCTTAATCTGACATTATTGCTGTTTGTATTGCGGTGACTGAAACTGGGGAATTTTTGGGGGTACGATTGTTAGAATTGCTTTTATTCTTTTAATTGCACTCACAATTCTGCCAAATTGCACCCTCCACCTCACGAAAGAAAGAAATTTGCACTAGCTTTCCCACACGTTGTTGCTCTTTCCGTGTGGCTGCTTCATACTTCCTGACCCTCATAGTCTTCCACGCTGATTGGTTGGCTCTTAGCCAATCAGCGGGCAGCATGGGCAGAGCCTGCTGAGATTCTGAGGCTTTAAATGTACACAGACGCAAGGACGCGCAGCGGACGCATGCAGCGGGCGCGCCGCTGGCACGCTGAAGGCGTGCGATTGACAAACCCATCTGCACCCATCCGCGCCTGGTCGTGGCCAGGAGCCAGGGACCCTGCCTCACCCAATACCCAAAGACTTAGCTACTCTGGCGAAGAATTACGAGCCCTACACAGTGAAGATACCTGTGGAACTCATAGCTGGGCCCCAGATGAGTTCCCTTGCATCTGTGAGCACTGCCCGTTCAGATTGTGTACCTTGAAGCACTCTATATTACGAGGCCCTAGGACATAGACATACACTCTTCTGAGCATTAATTGTTGTTCCTTGCCTAAACACCATGCAGAAGTCTTAGATCTCCTCCAGGAACACTCACTGAGATCCTTTTTTAACGGAAATGTGGCTTTGCGCATCTTCCGTGGCCATACCAGCTCTCGCTCTTCCTACAGGATTTGCCATATGGAGCCTAGACAGAACTGGAGGGAGAGGGGGTGACATCGCGATTATATACAAATCAATCCACTCCTGTAGTCTGTCCCCCCTAAATCTCCCCAATTGTGAGAGTGCACTTTTTAAAATCGCATTGAGTGCAAACTTCACCTTCTCTGGCCTTATCATCTATCGTCCGCCCGGCTCATCAAAACACTTTAGAGAATCCTTGACAAGCATTGTCCCAGCTCTAGCCCTACAGACCACCAACTTATATTATAGGAGATCGGAACCTCCACCTAGAACTACGTGATTCCCCGGAGATTCTCAGTTTCTTAGGGGACCTGCAGCTTCTCAGTTGATCTAATTGGCCCCTAGTGCTACGCATAGAGCAGGACATCTCCTGGACCCTATGTTTTCTAACTTAGAGTAACTGGAAGTTTTACCACTGCTCCCTATGATTTGGAAGATCATGTCCTCATTTCTATGCGGCTAATGATAGCTGGTTCTAAACCCTTGTCTAACCAGCAGCCCTCACTAAGTCGGACTTGGCACAAACTGAAGCAAGCAGATCTACTGCAGCTCTGAGCAAAAAGCCTCTGGTAAAATCCAACAACATGGAAGAGGCGGAGGCGATCTTTCAAAGGTAGATAACTCAAGCCCAAGACATCTGCATTCCCTTCAAACTCACCCATTCTAAAAACACTCGAGCTAATGCTTGGTTCAATGAGGAACTTACACTGGCCAGGAAAAACTGTAACATTTTGGAAAGATCCCAGAGAGAATCATATGACCTCCAGGCCAAAACACTATATAGATGGCCATTAAATCCTACCATAGGATGGTGCGCAAAACCAGAGCAGCTCATTACTCCAGCTGATTACCACTAGCCCAACCGTAGTAAAACTATATTCCCACTACTAAAGGATTTGATTACCCCACCAGCGGAATCAAGCAATACTATTTCCTCTAATCAACACTGTGAGTAGTTAGCGGCCTTCTTTTTAAAGAAGGTTGAAGATATCTAGCTAAAGTTCAGGCATGATACTCCCCCAGTGCCTGCAGGAAGAATGCCCATATCGGCCCTGAGATTGCCCTCCTCGTATCACTTCCCCCTATTCCCCTTAATGAATTAGAGAGACTGGTGGTTAAAATCAAATCTGGATCCCCAGATGAACCCCTCAAACCAGATGCTTTCAAGAAAATCTAACATGGCCTTCTACCTGTATTTTTGGAGCTACTCAATTTATCCCTCTCCAGAGCAGTAGTGCTCAAGTCATGGAAGCATGCTAAAGTGGTCCCCATGCTCAAAAAACCTAATCTTGACAGCTCCAAATTGGAAAACTACTGTCCGATCTCATTGCTCCTGTTTCTCTCTAAGATCCTGGAAGCACATGTGAATTCCACGCTAACGCATTTCTTAGAAACCAACCATATACTCAACAGCTCACAGAACGGCTTCCGACAACGGTACAGCCCCGAGTCTTCTCTTTTAGCTGTAGTAGAATCCGCGCTGGATGCCGGCAGTACATCAGCCCTGGTGCTGCTGTATCTAAGCGTGGCATTTGACACAGTCTCTCATGAAATCCTGCTCCTTAGGTTGGAGGAGATAGGAATTGGAAATATAGTGCAGTCGTGGTTTTCCTCCTTCTTGGCTGATCTGATGTTTCAAGTGACATCTCCCCCTTTCTCCTCTCATGTACACACTCTTTTCTCTGTGAGGTTCCCCAGGGCTCTGCATTGAGCCCTACGCTCTTCAATATTTATGTGAGCCCTTTTGCCCGGATGGCCAAGACACAAGGAATTTCCGTGGTGTCATATTTTGACAGCACCCAACTGGTGATCACCTTGTCCAAAAATCCCACTCAAGATAAAATACAATTTAAAGAAGATATCTCTGCCATTGCAGAATGGATGACAGCCAATTGTCTGCAATTGAATTCCACCAAATCAGAGATCCTCCTGGTTGGCAGAGATTCCCATCTCTGGACAAATGAATGGTGGCCTCCAGCATTAGGTGACCCCCCTGATCCTAAACCTGCGGTAAAAAATGTGGGCTTCATACTGGATAAAGATCTAAGGGCCAGATGTAGGTAAATGGCATTTACCGATTTGTAAATACCGAATTTTACCGATTCGGTATTTACAAATCGGTAAATGCTATGCAGGTATTTTTACCGAATAATTTAACGAATCAGTAAAATTCGGTAAATACCGAATTGGTATTTACCGATTCAGTAATTGCCATTGATTTTATGGGCCTTGAGGCCCATAGAAACCAATGGTAATTACCGAATCGGTAAATACTGATTCGGTAAAATTACCGAATTGACAAGGGGTACAGGGTGTCACTTTGACACCCTCTTGCACCCCTTATTCAAGCTTGTGTGGCATATGACACACATACAGGCCCTTAGGGCATGTATGTGTGCCACATGGCACAGGTGTACATGCACCGATGTGCATGTACACAGGAATTTCTTTATTTACCATCAAATAGTATTTGATGGTAAAAACGAATTCTAAAGGGCCTGTGGCACTGTTTTCAGTGACACCTACATCCAGATTTACCGAATCGGTAAATTTACCGATTTGGTATTTTACCGAATCGGTAAATTTACTGAATTGCTAAATTTACAGAATCATTAAAATTAGTGCCCCCTACATCTCAAAAACCAAATACCGGTCGGTAACGGCCGAAATCAGCCGTTACCGACTGGTATTTGGCCACCTACATCTGGCCCTTAATCTTGAAAGACATGCTAAAGACAGTGGCCAGGAAATACTTTGGGCTATTGCGCAGCCTCAGACCGATTCTGGGTCTTTTTGATGACCAAACATGCCAGATGATTATACAAGCATCTATCCTGGCCCGCTTGGACTATTGCAATGTGCTTCTTCTTGGATTTAATAAATCCATGATTAAGAGATTGTAGAGGGTCCAGAACGTGGCGGCACGCGCAATCTTTGCCCTCCCGAAATTAAGCCACGCCTCTAACCTTCTCTATCGCCTTCACTGGCTGCCCATCAAACAGCGTGTTAGCTTTAAGACGCTTTGCATCACGCACAAGATACTGATAGGAATCACCCCAGACATTATAGACAATCTGGGCACTCTGTATACTCCTTCGCGTGCCCTGCAATCGCCGAATCAGTGTCTTGCACGTACTCCTCGTATACGTAAAGCTAGATCTGGCGGCCGCTCTTTTAGACGCCTGGCACCCGCTCTCTGGAACTCTCTCCCTCTTCACATCCGCACAAACCTTGATCACCAGGCTTTCAGATGCCAGGTGAAAACCTGGCTCTTATCTCAGGTCTAACCCCTGGTTTGTGCAACCTGCCTAGTCATGCTCCAGTGCTGGGACGCCTTTTTGCTGAGACAAGTATTTTAATCTAATCTAATTGCGGTTTCTTGCGCCCATTATTCGCATTATTGCCTTGGTATTGTTTCATATTCCCTGTGCAGCAGGCTCTTGCCCGAGCACGTTCTCCCCCTCACAGTTTCTCCTGCTGTGCGCTCTGCGTGCTGTGAGGCCCTGTCAGGTGCATCTGGTCTGAGCGAGGCAGCTCCGTAAAGCGCTCACGCTGGTCTTTACGCACGTTTGGGAATCCGGTCACTCCTTTTGTGTCCGCTTGATTACCGACCAACCCTCGCTTAATTTTGACACCGCTATGCAGTGATTTCTCCACACGGCCATGTTAGTGACCAGCGCCACCGGGTGGTGGTAATTGGTATTGCACCTCAGTCTATTATTATAACAGCTTCGGGGAAAGCCCAGCTGTTGGAGCATCGGCAAGGGGGCCACCTTAAGGATTTTAAGGGCACTTGTTCTGTCCTCACACCCTCTGCTATCATGTCTTTTCCAGAAGACAATTTGTATCCTCCTACCAGGAAGTGGAGAAGGAAAGTCCCCCCAACTTCTCCCTCCAGCAGTGGACCAAGCCCTCTCTCTGGCTATTTCTAGGGCGCTGGCTCCTCATAGGGATCAGGCTGATAAGCTGGCAAAAAGCATCCCTGGAGTGTTCAGTGACCTATGTCTGGTGGTGGGGGGTCCCAGTAGCTCCCAGATAGGGAATAAAAGGACTGTTAAGCATAACCCGAGGCACTTGGAAGGATTTGATAAACTTATGGAGACCTTCCTTAAGAGTGTGCGAACGCTAAAACATGCACCCTGCTGGGAGAAGGAGCCCGGACAAAATTGTGATGCTGTCACCACTATTGTAGACTCCAACGGCGGGTTGCCCTTAGAGGGAGAGGGTGTATCAGAAAATCCCTGGTTGGGGATGGGGTCCACTTGGACATGTTCAAGCCTACCCAAATTTACCATCCTAGGTCGGCGGAGTTGACCCCTGATGCCAAAGTGGCAGAGTATGTGGTGGGGAAAAGCCATCAACCCCTTGAAAGGGAGGTCAGGAATAGGATGAGGGGAGAATGCCCCAGGCCCTCACTGAAGGGGAAGGTGGCACACACGCCTGAAATTGATTAGAAAATATGTACCTTCTTCTCCATGTATATGAAAGGTTCCCAAGAAAGGAATTGATAGGTCTCGGACGTGGTAGGGCCCTTGACCCAAATTACTCAATTGGCGTAGCGTTCAAAAGAGTCAGGATCCCCTTTGTCCACCGATAGTGTGGCTGGTTGGGTGCACTACTCTAAACCGTAAAACACTACCCAAACATCACTGCACTACCCTAAACCCTAAAACACTACCCCCAGCATGACACCCTACACTACCCAAACATAACTGCACTACCCTAAACCCTAAAACACTACCACCAACACGACTCCCTACACTACCCAAAACCCTAAATCTACTACTAGCACTACCCCTATACTACACAAACACCACTGCACTACCCTAAACCCTAAAACACTACCCCATGCAATACCCCCTTCACTACACAAACACCACTGCACTGCCTTAAACCCTAAAACACTACACCCAGCATGACCTCCTACACTACACAAACACCACTGCACTACCCTAAACACTAAATCTACCCCCAGCATGACCCCCTACACTACACATACACCACCGCACAACCCTAAACCCTAAAACACTACCCCCAGCACGACCCCTTCACTACCCAAACACAACTGCACTACCCTAAACCCAAAAACACTACCCCCAGCATGACCCCTTAAGTACCCAAACACCACTGACGACACTAAACCCTAAACACGACCCCCTATACTTCACAAACACCACCGCACTACCCTAAACCCTAAAACACAAGAACCCAGCACGACGCCTACAGTACACAAACACCACTGCACTACCCTAAACCCTAAAACACTACCCCCTACACTACACAAACACCACTGCACTACCCTAAATCTAAAACACTACCCAGCACTACCCCCTACACTACCTAAACACCACTGCATTACCCTAAACCCTAAAACACTACCCCCAGCAAGACCTCATACACTAAACAAACACCACCACACTACACTAAACCCTAAAACACTACCCCCAGCACGACCCCCTCACAACCCAAACACCACAGCCATACCGTTAAAAAGCTTAAAACACTGCCCCAAGCATGAACCCATACACTTCCCAAACACCACTGCAATACCCTAAACTCTAAAACACTACCCCCAGCACTATCCCTACACTACACAAACACCACTGCACTACCCTAAACCCTAAAACACTACCCCAGCACGACCCCCACACTACCTATACACCACTGCACTACCCTAAACCCTAAAACACTACCCCCAGCACAACCCCCTCCACTACTGCACTACCCTAAATCCTAATACACTACCCCCAGCACGACCCCCTACACTACCCAAACACTACTGCACTACTCTAACCCTAAAACACTACCCCCAGCATGACCCCCTATACTACCCAAACACCACTGCACTACCCTAAACCGTAGAAAAGAAACCACCACCCCATGGCCAATCCTCCTTACCTCTCACTCCTCATGATTCCTCTCTCCTCGTGGTTCCTGCTTCATGTAGTCTCTAACGGGCAGTGCGCATAGTTGTGAGGAAACGGAACAGCCTCTGTTTCCTTACTACGACGTGGATCGTCTACATGTTTATTAGAACACATGGTCATTTACCATAGACACCTTTATAACAAAATTAGTTGTAAAGGCATGAGTGGTAAATGACCATGCGTTGTAATGGTATCGCGAAGTAAAAAAGTTGTTGTAACGCCTGTTTAACGATCAAAGCTGGCTCCAGTTCTTCAGTGAGAAGTTTATTTGATTAATTTAGAGGAAAGAATGTTGTTTTTTTACCGAAAAGTGCATTTCCGGCTGTTGTATTGTGAAAGTGTCTGCGTGGCCTAGTTTCACTTCTGGTGAGAGAGTGGAAGAGTCTGTTTGGATCTGAAGGAGTTCTGTTGTTGGACGGGCCGTAGCGACACGTCATCAGAAAACATAGCTAATGGAAAGCTTCGTCCCTGAAGTGTGTAGCAGTGCCATGAGAGGTCAACGAGTGTGCGTGTCACCGCAGTATGACCGTACCACCTGACACATGTGCCGCCTCCAGGGTACGGGATGCAGAGGCGGCATCGCATGTCCTCTTGAAGACCGTTGTAGCAATAATTCTACATTTCTGTACTAGGGCATTTTAACTTTGTTGTTCCTGCCAGATACAAAGAGAAGATCCTGTGTTATTCAGTGCCCTCATTACCTTATTTGTGGGTTTTGGTGCTTGTCACTTCGCTGCCCCGCTGGTGCACACGACTGGGCACCCCACCTATTGTGCCATCTGAAAGGCCTCTGCCCTCGGATCACTGGTTTCGGTTTCTGGAGTGGCAACATAAACAGTTGCTCCCAAAGGACTGCCCTGAAAACTTAGGTGAATATCCCCTGAACCACCATTCCACAGAAATTCTTTTCTAACTCTCCTACTTCGACGAGGACGTCATAATAGCACGGCTCAGCTTGCAACACCATCTGACGTGATCGGAGCCATAAGAGGACCTCGTCGGTGTGCTGACCTCAGTTCCACCCATTTTTTTTGTGCCACCGAGGCAAACAGGCGGACTGAGACATTTTTACATGTATACATAGTATAATGAATATATATATTCACTGAAAAACACATAGGCTTCAGACACCTTATATTTAGAAATTAGCATTTTAAAAACCTTAGAAATTCACAAAAAAACTATAAGTTTCAGGGGCATTAAAGTTAGTTAGACATTTCACTCGCACAAAACTATAGAAATTCCCCCATTATAGTTACTTCAGCTAACTATAACTCGCGTGCCCACAATGCACTGCTGATGACGTCACATATTACATTACTCATGACATGGTCAGTAACATCACTCATGACATCACTGATGACATCTCAAATGACATCGCTGATGACATCATCCAGTGAATGTGTGTTTTTCTGAAAATTAAATATATTTTATATATGTATATCTCAAGGTAGATGGGAAAATACATGGGTATATACTTGTCTAAATGAATGATATATTTTTGTAAAGTTGATTGTATAACAGACTGATTAAGTGTATCTTAGTGGATACATGGGTTAGTGAGTAATGTTTAAATATGTAAATATCTGTATCAGTCTCTCACTTTGTGAATAAGTGGCTGCTTGGGTTAGTGAGTAGCTACATAAGTGTCTATTTGGGTTAATAATTGTTTTTTTGAGTAACAGTATGAGTGTCTGAGTGTCTGTATGGTTCCGTGGGGGGTATTACTGAGTGCATAGATGCATGAATGAGTGACTCACTGTTTGTATGTGTTGAAGGCAGCATGTGTGCAGGACTGTATAGGTGGATGAGTGTGTGTATGGGTGTGTTAGTGAGTGAATGACTGTCTCAATAGTGTCTTTATGAGTAACTATGTATGTTTTAAATGGGTATATGTGAGTATTGGTGTATATAAGTGAGAATATGTGAGAGTGAGAGATTGGAAGAGTTCTTGTACAAATAAGTAGGTGTTTCTGTAAGTGATTGTTTAAAAGAGTAAGTATGTGTAAGTTTCTGTAGAGGTAAGTGTGATAGTGCGTGTATAACTGTATATGCAAGCAAATTGATGTTTGATACTTTGTTTGCATGTGTGACTATGTGTGTAAGTAACTCTATGGATGAGTGGTGAGGTTGTATAGGTGCATGAGTACATATGATGAGTGAGTACATGTATGAGTGACTGCATAGGGACTGTTGGTGAATGAGTGGATGTGTGTGTAAATCTTGGAATTATTGAATATGTGTGTTGTAACTAGGCCTGGGCGAAACACTATGCTACGCTGTGGTATTTCTTTTGATGTTTCCTATTACAGAATTGTATGTGTAGTCAAGTTCTATTCTAGCATAATAGAGAATGTTATGATGTCATTAGAGGTTTGAAGGATACTGCTCACTTGAAGTTATCATTTGCAGCTGTTGGATGGGATCCAAACGTCTAATGAAATTCTACACTGGCGTAGTCGGCAGCTTCATCAAAAGATCTCAACTCAGGAACTGTATTCTTTTATGCTATAATGATTTTGTTACAAATTCATTTTTGCATTTAAGGTGAGGATTTTAAAATTCACCTTTCATTTTTTAAGGAGATTAGGCTAATTGAGTCTAGTGGGAGTAGAGCTTCACCACATATTGCTTCATATGGGATATTTATTTTATCATATCGATGTGGGCTCATCTTAGAACTCATCATCTTTAATTGGAAGATTTCAAGGAAAACTGTTTAACCGCATGCGCGCTAGCGCAATTCCGCTCCTGTGCTGAGTTTTTTAAAACCGCACTTTACGTGACGAGCTGGGCTCGTCATCAGCGTGCGAGGAGGCTACGCCATGACGAGCCCAGCTCGTCATGAGCGTGGAAGGGGTTAATGGCACTTCCTTTTGAAAAGTAATTTACTAAAATTGACTTGCTGTCTGTTTTGTTTGCATGTTTCAACTTCAGTCCTGCACGAGTTGTTTTTGACTGTCACAGAAAACTTTCCTATTGGCATCAAATATCATTATTGGATGCGTGGTTTTTCAAGATTTACTCTTTGGGAATGTTTGGATTCACTCGGATCTGATGTTTGGATTCGTTAAGATCTGATAAAAGCGAAGAAAAACGTAGTTACTTGTGCGCTACATTCAAAAGATGCACTTTATTTTAGAGTGACGCCGCCATTGTTCTCCCGCACTTCAACGCTGCCAAACGCTCCATCACCGCGTCTTCGTGTGTGTCTTCACGTAAGTGGCAGTCTCAGCGCATACGCCTAATACGTGTTGTGTCATTGCGCGCAGTACGAAGTGATGTCAGAGAGGCGGCCATATTGGAGGTGTGGTTGCTAAGGAATCCGGGGTCTCTGACAACTTTGTGCGTTTATAAGACGATAAAAGGTACAGTTAAACTAAAATTATTATATGTCTTCAGCGGATGTCAACGGCAATCCTACACTTGCATTAATATTGTGACTGGGACTTATTTGGTGCTTTAACAAGTACATTCAAGGGCAATTTATTATAAAAGCGGGTACGTTCTGTGGGAAATCATATATTATAAAGTGCATGTCAACAGCGATCTGCTCGCTATACTGTGAATTGCAAATTTCATTTTGGCAAATTGGTTTCATTAGCGATTCACACGCTTATATTATTTGAACAGTGGCAATTTATTATTAAAACGAGTACGTTCTGTGGCAAATCATTTATTATAAAGTACATATCAACAGTGATTTGCATGCTAAACTGTGAATTGCACATTTCATCAGTGATTCACACGCTTATGTTACTTGGACAGTGAGCACTGTTGAATTGTGATACATCATCAAATAATGCAGAACGTTACGGCAGCACCTTTCTTTTTGGAATCACCCAGTGATGGTAAAAATGGAAGCGTGCTTTTGAAAGATATGCAAAAGTTTGTGGGACTTCATTAAGTGCTCAGAGAAAGACTTCACTTTTATTACATTGCTTGGGATCAGAAGGACAGGAAGTATTCGATCATTTACCAGAATTACCAACTTCTGAAGCGAATGGGTTAAATGAATATGAAATTTGTATTTGTAAATTGGATAAACATTATTTGTCTAAGATTAGCATGATACTTGAAAGGTATCATTTTGGGAAACATACGCAGAGGGATGGAGAAACTGTTAAAACATACATAACAGATCTAACAAAAAAATTGGCTTCATCCTGTAGATATGGTAAACTAACTGATAATCATGTACGTGATCAATTCATGCTAGGATGTAATATGGAAAAGGTGAGAGAGGAGTTGTGGCTTCGTGATGAGCCTACCTTAGAAGAAGTTCTCGAAGTAGCGAAGAGAATAGAACACTCATTGAAGTGTATTGATGTTCTTAAGAATGGTAATGTAAAAGAAGAAAAGGTTCATGCAGTCAAAAGTAAATTCCACAAATTTAATCCAGTCGTGGAAAATAAAATTAATAGAGGAGTTAATAATGAAAAACTTAAAAACAAGGAGAAGTTCACCACATTTAGATGTTTTAGATGTGATAAGGTAGGGCATCAAGCTAATGATAGTAGATGTCCTGCACTGAATCACACATGCTCCAAATGTTAGAAGAACGGCCACTTCTCTAAAACATGTAGGACAACAAATTTCCCAGGGTGAAGAAAGTTGAAGTGTTTGAAAGTAATTCTGAGTCTTCTCAGGATGGTTTTGAGTGTGGACAGATAGTTGTGCAAATTCAGGATATGTCTAAAAAAAATTGTCCTTTTAACGACTTACTCATTGAAGGTGAATCTACGAGAGTGCTTTTTGAATCAGGGCCAAAAATAACCATAGTCTCTAATGAATTCTATAATTTAAAGTTTAAGAACCCCCTACCACTCACCTGTGGAGTTCCGCAGGGGTCCTCGCTTAGTCCCACCCTGTTTAATGCTTACATGGGCCCCCTGGAAGATGTCGTGACCCCCTACGGGATAAAAATAGTAAACTACGCTGACGACACCCAACATGTCGTCTCTCTTTCCCAGCTGGATAAACACCCAGACAGCCTGCTGAACTGTCTCCAGGACATCTACACCTGGATGTGCGAATCCTCCCTGAAGCTGAACGGTGCAAAAACCGAAATTATGCTTCTGGGCAACAAATGGTCCTCCATCCCTCCCTTGGTGTGGCCGGACGCCTTTGGTGAGATACCCTCACCAAAGACAGAAATCAAAACGCTAGGTGTCTGGCTGGAACCGAACCTCACCATGAAGACCCAGGCAACCAAGACCGCTGGAACATGTTTTGGCCTCCTGCGGTCAATTCGCAAAATTCTCCCTCTCCTCCCCCCCCTCTCCAGGAAACTTTTGGTTCAAGGGCTCATCTTAGCCCGGCTTGACTACAGTAACGCCGTCTACCTCGGCGCACCGGAATTCACCTTGGCCAAACTCCAACGGGCACAAAACGCCGCGGCTAGGCTCATTATGAACCTCCCTCCAGAGCCTCTGCCAAACCGGCCCTCAAGGCTCTGCACTGGCTCCCTGTCCACCAGCGAGTAGAGTTTAAAGCCATGTGCACCAGCCACAAACTCATCAATGGTGCCGGCCCGGCCGCCCTGAAAGACCTGATCGCCCCCTACAAAGCCTCAAGAACACTTCGCTCTGACGACGAACATCTGGCCATCGTCTCAAAATTTAAGAAGGCTCGTACCGGTGGCCGTCGCTTCTCGGTCAAAGCCTCTGCAGGTTGAAACGCACTTCCCCGCAATCTGCGTCTGGAACCCTGCCACGCCCTCTTCCGGAAAAAACTAAAAACATTTTTATTTCCCAAATAGTCTTCCGGTCCTTTCCCCTCCTGGTTATCACAACTCTATAGCGCGGGGATGCCTACGGGTCACCAGGCGCTCTATAAATTTATAAATAATAATAATTATAAATAATAATAAGAATAAAATCAAACTAATGAAACCTGATAATATTCCGTTAGCTTATGGAGGTGAACCGATTAAGCTTCATGGTTACTTCATGGGTGTGATTGAATACAAAGACAGAATAATTGCAGGAAAGGTTTATATATCCAAGAAAGGAGATAGTTTAATAAGTTGGTTACATCAAGGAGATTTGGGAGTGTTTTCAGATCCAAATGTGGATCCTCCCATTCAAATCAGAGAAAACATTTCAGAAATTCAAAAATCCAGTTCCAGTTCTTGTTCAACACATGAAAGGTATAGCAAGAAGGTTCTAGATTTGAAGCATGAACACACTTCCACACCTGTCTGTGCCAAGAGTGGAGACAGTGAGTTTGTGTTGTCCCTTGTCAAAAAATGTCTGAATGTATTCAAACAGGAGTTGGGATGCTTGAAAGGGTATCAACATAGAATTAAATTAAAGAATGGATCAATTCCAGTTTGTTGTAAAGTGAGAAATGTTCAGTTGTCCGTAAAAGATGATATGCAAAAAGAATTAAAGAAATTGATGGATGGTGGAATCATTGAGGAGGTTGAGAGAACGGAATTGTTGGCTCCGGTGGTGGCCACAGGAAAACCTAATGTCGATCTTCGTCTATGCATCGACTTGCGCCAATTAAATAACAATGTGGTGAACGATAAATAGCCTTTACCCAATATAAATGAGCTGTTAGTTTTATTGGGTGGTGCTAAGGTATTTAGCACCATTGATTTAACATCTGCTTATCACCAAATAGAGCTAGAGCAAAACAGCAGAGACTTAACTGCATTTATTATGCCTTTTGGTACTTTTAGATTTAAAAGAATGCCATTTGGTCTGGTCTCAGCCTCTTCGGTATTTCAGAGAGTGATGGACAGAGTGTTAAAGGATTTACCTGGCGTTGGTGTTTATCAAGACGACATTTTGATATTTGCCAACAATATAGATGAGCATGGTGATAGATTAAGGGCAGTGTTACGCAACTTGAATGAATGTGATCTCACTGTGAAAAAGGAAAAGTGTAAATTTTGTGCGGACTCCATAAATTATTTGGGTCATAAGATAGATGCAAATGGAGTTAGACCAAAAGAAGTCATGATTGATGTTATTCAGAAAATGAGCCCTCCCAGGAATAAAGAAGAACTTATGAAGTTCTTAGGCATGGTGGAATATTATGCAAAGTTTGTAAAAAACTTTGCTGAAGTGACTGTCAATATGAGATGTTTATTAAGAAGAGGTGTCAAGAATTGTTGGCCTCCTGAATATGATACTGAATTTGCTAGTATCAAAGATTGTTTAAAAAATGCTCCATCCTTACAGAGTTTTGATACCTCGCTCAAAGCTATTCTTACTACGGATGCTAATGAGATGGGTTTAGGTGCTGTGTTGTAGCAATGTGGTTCATCAGGTACTAAGACGATAATGTTCTTGTCTCCAAGTCTCAGGGACCCTGAGACTAGATATTCTGTAGTTGAAAGGGAGGCGTTAGTAGTTTTCTGGGCTGTGAGAATGTTGAAAAAGTTTATATGGGGTACGGTATTTGAGGTGAGGACTTACCATAAACCATCGGTGGAGATTTTTGAGAAAAAGGGTCTGGATTTAATTTTTGGGCGAATTACCAAATGGATAATAGGGCTGCAAGAATATTCTTTTCACATAAGATATATTCCTGGGGTGGAGAATAAAATAGCAGATGTTCTTTCTCGCCTTGTCCCAGAGGTCGATGTTGAATCTTCAGATATTGATGAAGAGTTTGAAGGGGTTGATAATGAGTTTGAAGAGGAATTGGTCTGTGCTTTGGATTTAGCAAGAATAACTGAAGAGAGATGGCTTAATGAAATTGGTTCAGATGAAACATTGAGAGAGGTTTTGTCCTTGTTAAATAGTAATTGGGCTAGTGCTAAGCCAGGGTCCATATCTACAAAGTAATTCTGGCATGTGAGGCATGAATTATCAGTCAATAGAGGAATACTGTTTCGAGGCACAAGATTAGTTCCTCAGACTAGTCTTAGGAAGGAGTTACTGGACATGGCTCATGTTTCTAATTCTGGTATTAGTAAAACTAAAGAGAGGTTACGGAGCACGTATTGGTGGCCTGGCATGGACATGTTCATTGAGAGAGAAATTCGAAAATTTGTTCCTTGTGGATTGTCTGATAAGTCCCTAGAACTCAACCTATGGTAGTGAGAAGATGTCCTACTCGTCCGTGGGACGACATTGCATCAGACATCTCAGGACCCATTCATAGTGGTGGTTCTCAAACCTATCTTTTGGTCATCATGGACATGTTTTCAAGGTGGCCAGAAGTTTTCTTTTTATCCAGTGTAGGGACACAAAGTGTGATAAGGTGTTTGAGAGAATTGTTTTCAAGGGAATGTAATCCAAAATTCATTCTGTCAGACAATGGTGTGCAGCTAATTTCCAAGGACATGGAGGATTTTCTGAGGAAAAATAATATTGTACATAAAACTTGCTTGTTATATCATCCCGAAGGGAATGGAATGATTGAGAGGTATAACAGAGTGTTGAAAGAAACTATTACTCTTGCTAAATTTATACATCTAGATTGGAAGTGTGAAGTACGTAAAAAAGTTGAGGAGTATAGATTAACCCCTCACTTTACAATGGGAAAATCTCCTTTCTGTCTTTTTCAGGGAAGGTTTGCAAACACCTGTTTGGAACCATTTTGGGTTAATGAGTATTGTAGACTTAAAGGAAGAGTTGAAAGTGTAGATGGTCAAGATTTGAATGACAGAGAGGAACGTAAGGCTCAACAGAGGAAAAAGAATTTTGACGCAAAAAAATCTGTGAAAAGAACGGTTGTTAAGGTGGGAGATTGGGTGGCCATTAGGCGACCTGCTTTATTTGGTGGAGGTGACTACAAATATCTCAAACCTATGTTAGTTATAAACGTTTTCAAGAATGCTGTGAAAACTCAGGATCACAGGATATGGAATCGTAATAGAGTGGTCATTGTAAGATTAAAATCGAATGAAAGAGATGGTTCTAAACAAATATCTAGAGAGAGTGAGCGTGCTTCTACTAGTGGATACCAAGATGATCTTCGCCATTCCTTGAGGACTTCAAAACGTCCATTATATCTAAAAGATTATGTATAATGTGTTGAAAATACTGTAATGTGTCTATAGTTATTATAGGAGGGAGACGTGTGGTATTTCTATTCATGTTTCCTATTACAGAATTGTATGTGTAGTCAATTTCTATTCTAGCATAATAGAGAATGTTATGATGTCATTAGAGGTATGAAGGATGCTGCTCACTTGAAGTTATCACCTGCAGTTGTTGGATGGGATCATTTGTACCTGAATAAACTTCTAATGAAGTCTACCATGTTTCCTTCATTTTATGGAAATTCTACATACGCTTGCGTAGTTTGCGAAGTTTGCGCAACTTCGCACTACGAGAGCTGCATGTAGCACAGTGCAAACATGCGTAGCGTAGCGTAGTGCAGCGGTCGTTTTTTGCTTGCTCTCGGTCCTCAACGTCAAGTTGGCGACCGCGAGCAAGCAATATGACATCCTGGCAAGACTTTTTCCTCGTTCGCGATCAGCAACATCAAGTTGCCGATCGCGAGCGTGGAAAATAAACCTCCCTGTGATATTCTCAATGCGTGGAGGTCTGTTTTCTCATGCGAGTGGTTGTGTATGCTCGCGGCCGCTCGCGATGAGAAACTACCAGTCCGCGTAGAGAAAGCAGCTGCTCGAGGAAAAATCTCCTCAAGCGGCAGAAAACTACAGCTCGCAGTGTGCAAGATGCCGTTTTCAATGATTGCACAGTGCCAGATGCTTCTCTGCACTGTGCAATCATTGAAAACGGCATCTTGCACAGTGCGAACATTCTACTACGCAGTTCGCGTAGTGCTACACGTAGCTCGCGTAGTGCAAAGTGCAGTTCGCATAGCTTCGCGAAGTGCTATTTTGCAAACTACGCCCAGCCCTAGTTGTAACTGGTATTGGTATGTCCATTGTTAGTTTGTATTTTTGAGTGTGTGTATCAAAGGTTATATTAGGGTCAGAGGAGGTCTGCCACTCTATCACAAGGATGATGTCATCAGTTATGTCATTTGAGATGTCATTACTGATGTCATGAGTGATGTCACTGACCATGTCATGAGTGATGTAATATGTGACATCATCAGCAGTGCATTGCGGGCGCGCGAGTTATAGTTAGCTGAACTAACAATAACGGGAGATTTCTATGGTTTTGTGCGATTAAAATGTCCAACTAACTATAACACCCCTGAAACCTATGGTTTTTTCAGTGAATATATATATATGTATATATATATATATATATTACCTACTAGCGGTCGCCAGTAGGTATATATAGTTAGGATGTTTTCTCTATGGGACTTTTGAAAATTCTATGTCTAATAAGTTTGGCGTTTGTGGACGGAATCGGCTGAAATTTTCAGGAAATGGCACATTTTGTTTCTGAGCAGCCCCTGAAAATTTGGGGGGGGTTTCGTCAAGGGGGGGCCGAGAAAAAAGGGGGTCCCAAAACGCGTTTTTCCCATTCATTTTTCCATAGGGCGTTTGGCCTCACCTTTAGCTCGAACAGCTGAATGGATTTGCACGAAACTTGGCAAAATTGTAGGGACTGTTAGCCCGATGTGCCTTTGCTAGGTCTCAAGATATGTGCTCCAGTGGATTTTGAGAAATTAACATTTTAAAAAACAAATATATCTGTGACAGCGTCCCGGGTAGCGCTCCGGTTCGCGAACTTTTCGCGTAACGGAACTTTGCGAAGCGAAGCTGATTGGCTCTCCAGTGTCTGTCAACATTCTAAACAGTCCAGAACGGCCGCCATCTTGTCTCTCGGTAGGATCGAGAGACAAGAGGAGGAGAAAAACGAAGGGGGAATTTAATGAAAGGGGGCAAGGTAGACCCTTCTTGACCCCCTAGGAATGATGTTGGGGTTATTAAAGGGTCCCGTGGGGCAAATAAAAAAAATGTGATTTTTTGCGGTAGAAGCACTTTACGGTTCTCGAACCGGGTAGCGAACCGGGTCGCGAAACGGGAATTCGCCATTTTGTGTTTCGTTTTAATTAAATTACAAGATGGAGGAAAAACAATGTGAGAAATGGGTATAAGGGGGTACGGGAGACGTATCCTGACCCCCTATGTTTTCTGAAGGTGGCTGAGGATGCTCATATATGTTGATACTTGTCTTCCAGCGGCTGTGCGTGAGCGTTTTTTGTTTTTTTTCGCTGCGTGACGTCTGTTAACGTTCGATTCGAAGGAAATCAGGAAGTGTTGACCGCCATTTTGACACTGCGAGTAAATATATTGTTAAAAATAATAGTTATAAATTAATCCGTATTGATAAACATTGTCTGCGCCATCTTGCTTTTTTCCAATGCCACACTTTTGTCGTGCACGGCAGCCATTTTAGATGCCTTGACCAGACCCACTCTCTGCACGCCGCCGATCCTCAGCATGGCTCCCCACCCTCGCAAGCATCTCCCCCACGCACTGGTCACCCCCGCTCTCTCTCTCATGCATGGGCCATAAACCTCCCCCCATCTGCGCTGCTCTTCCCTGAGAATCACACTCTATGCCGGCCCGACACCTCCCTTTCACCCTATTCACTACCGCACCCTCTGACACTCCTCTTCCTCTGTGTCTGATTGTCCAGGCCGGTCCCAGGCTATCACCTAGCCCTGCGGATGTAGTTTATGGCCCCAACTGTAAAGAATCACCCCTCTTCAAAGGAGTTACAGTAGATCAAGGCCCCCCACCCCATGAAATCCGTCACACCACACGCATTCCTACTATCTGATAACGATCCTGTATTGTGATTGGGGAGAGGATTCTCACTGTGAGGGTGTGTGGGACCGAGCCTGAAGCGGAAGATTCCAGGGATGCCTTTTTGTACATCAAAGTCTTCACAATTATGTGTCACATTAATAACTTATAAATATATACAACGCTCCAACAAAGTAAACACGTAAAAAAAATTTTTTTTAAACAAACCAACAATGGGCTGCTGTGAGGTGGCGTCAGTAGCGGTCTGTTGTGCGAATAGTCCGAAGGCAGCACAGCGCGCTGAGATCTGGACGGCACCCACGTGATGTCCTTTACTTGCTGCACTGGTCTTGGCATCCTACAATGCTGCGCCGAAAAATGGCGTGGGGCGCCCGGGGGGGGGGGGGGAGGCGGCGTGAACGGGCCTCCCCTGGTGGAGGCTCCTCTGCTGCAATTGGGCGCCCCTTTACCGTTTCAGTTGCCATTCAGCGGTTTTCCGCCTGCTTTTGCTGCACTGTGCCTCATCCGCCATTCAGCTGTTTACCGCCCGCTCTTGCGGCTACAGCGTCTCGCCCACCATCTAGTTGAATTGCGCCCACTCTTGCGGTGCAGCGATAGGCGGCTGCCCCAGGACTCTTAAAATGGCGGGCGGCTCTTTGGATTAGGGCCTGGTCCACTAAAATGGCCCTGGGGCACATTTGAACTCGGACATTTGCCTGCTAGGGCTTGGGCCCCATTCTCGAAAGCGTCCCCTCATGCAGACGCCAGCTTCAGTCTGAAACATCCAGAAACACTGTAGACTATCAATTCGATGACTTCCTGTGGAGCCCCAACGTGACCCGTTAGGGAAGAACTTGCCCTCACCTCTTTTGACTGATGGTTCTTGTTGCCTGTCCCCTCTGTTGTCATCTAACGGAACCTTTTTGGATTGCCGAGTGAGAAAAAAAAAGGTGGGGCTTTCATCGTTTGGGAACATAAAATGTTTCAATTCAATGAAAAGTGTTATTTTTAGGTCGTATGATCATCATTAGGAAACCAAAAGTAAAATGAACCAATGAAAAGTTTTATAAACAAGTCACATGACCTTTGGGCTATAAAAAGCCTACAAAATCCGTTGGCCTGTGAGGCGGCATCAGTAGCGGACCGATGTGCGAATAGGCCGAAGGCAGCCCAACGCGCCGAGATCCGGATGGCACCGAGGTGGTGTCCAGCAAGTTACCTCACTGGTGTGGCCATCCTACGATGCTGCGCCGAAAGACGGCGTGGGGTGCCCGGGGGGGGGGGGGGTCGGCGGCGCACACGGGCCTCTCCCACCTCCCCAGGTGGAGGCACCTCATCTGCAGTGGGGCGCCTCTTAGCGTTTCACTCGCCTTCCAGCTGAGTTCTGCCCGCTCTTGCGGCACAGTGCCTCACCCTCCATCCAGCTGAGTTCCGCCCGCTCTTGCGGTACAGTGACTCACCCGCCATCCAGCTGAATTGCACCCACTCTTGCGGTGCAGCGATAGCCGGCTGCAACAGGACTCTCAAAATGGTGGCCAGCTCTTTTGATTTGGGCCTTGTCCACTAAAATGGCCCTGGGACACCTTGGACCTCGGACTTTGGCCTGCTAGGGCATGGGCCCCATTCACGAAAGCGTCCCCTCTTTTGACTGATTGTTCTTGTTGCCTATCTCTTCTGTTGTCATTTAACGGAACCTTTTTGGACTGCCAAAAGGGGTTCTGGTCCGACCGCTGGTTGGTGGAGACATTTTGACTATATCCTGGACCTGCCCGGCCTTGCCCAAAATGGCGCTGGTATAAATGGGACTTGTAACTCCTTGTTGTGTACTGGTTGCCCAACCTTGATATCACGAGATACGTATGCAGTTTTGAAGCACATGGCGGGCAGAGGACGAGTACTGATTGAACATTTGGACATCCCTATTGATATTAAGTGCTGATGTGTTATTGATTACTGTACTATTGAAAGTTCGAATTAACGTCACCCATGGTACTTGCCCGCAAATGTATATCTAGATAATTTTATTGTAACTGGCTCTGTCGTACTTTAATAATAAAATGTACGTCCACCGATTCCGCAACTGTTAGACACCTTAGTTCTTGCAACCTAATGGGTCGCCCGTTACGTTCTTCTACAGTGTAAATGTCCCCTCATCATATACGATTCCAGTTTGCTCCGTGGCCGGCCCACTTGGTTATAGGCCCGCATTTGTATACTGACATTTTCACAATAAAGGTTTTTAAAACAAAACATGGTAGTAGTACCTAGATTGGTAAAGTTTTGAATAATAGCCACTGTTTTCGAATCAGTAAAAGGCAAGTGAAATAAGCAGCCCGATTACATGACGGTTAAAAGGTATAATACGCAGGAACGCAGTAAAGATAAATGGTCAAGGGCTTTGGGTTTTCCACTCCTGCAACATAAAGTGATCGATAAGAATCCGATATTCATGCCTATCAGCGACTAAGACAGCAGGCCGAGCCTCTTTTGTTCAACGGCTCCCTCATGGGACGAAGAAACGCCCTTTTTCTCGAAATAGGAATATTTTACTTGCAGGACAGTTGTAAATTTCCCGGGAAAATACATTATCCTGGAACATTGTTAGTGATAAACTGTAAATGCATCTGGGTCCTTTGCTTTACAAGTCAGAGTGAGAAAAAAAAGGTGGGGCTTTCATCATTTGGGAAAAAAATGTTCGAAAGCAATGAAAAGTGTTATTTTTAGGTCATATGACCAAGCCTTTCATCATTAGAATAACAAAAGTAAAATGAACCAATAAAAAGTTTTATTAACAAGTCACATGACCTGTTATGCTTACGTTACGCACTGCGCGCCGCGCTCTGGATTGTTTCCGGGAAGCTGCGCCTCGCGCACCGGAGCACTTCCGGATGCGCTAACGCGCCGCGTCATATGACGCAGTACGTGACAACGCAGGTCCAGAATATTGGCAAAATGTCTCCACCAACCAGCGGTCGGAACACAACCCCTTTCAGCAGTCTAAAAAGTTCTGTTAAATGAAAACAGAAGGGATAGGCTATAAGAACCATCAGTCAAAGAGGGGAGGGCAAGTTCTTCTCTACCGGGTCACGTTGGGGCTCCACCGGAACTGATCGAATTGGTAGTCTACAGTGTTTCTGGATGTTTTAGACTGAAGCTGGCGTCAGCATTTGAGCACCACCATCTCGTGGCTACGTCGTGGCCATTCCGCGAGCAATCATGGCAGTCGCTCCCCACCGGAAGTCTACGGGAGTCGGGGGTCCCGGTGACTGTTGTAGAATCTTCAAGGCTGAGGGGACTCTTTTGGGAATGGGGCCCATGCCCTAGCAGTCAAGCGTCCGAGTTCCACTGTTGCCCAGAGCCATCTTTGCAGGCCAGGCCCAAGTCTGCGGAGCCGACCGCCATTTCGTGAGCTCCGTAGCAGCCGCCTGTCACTGTACTGCAAAATTGGGTGCAATTCCGTTGGATGGCGGGTGAGACGTTGTAATAGCAAGAGCAGGCGCAATTCAGCTGGCCGAGCGAGGCACTGTGTCGCAAGAGCGGGCGCAAGTCAGCTGGTCGAGTGAAGCGCTGGGGTGTAGCTTAGAAACCTCAACCTGGGGAGGTGGGGGAGGATCGTTCGCGCCGCCTCTCCCTTCTACTGCACCCCACGCCGTCTCCTGGTGCAAGTATATGTGATGGTCGGACCAGGGCACCGCAGGACGTGTCTTCAGGTCAAACGGATTGTGGGACAAGGTGTGGAGCAGGCGCAATTATCTCGGGGGCCTCTGTCAAGTGGTTCAGGGAGGCACCGCATCACATCACATCATAGTGAAGCTGCAGCAGGTGCAAATAAGCTTCATACAGTGTTACAAGCGCTGCTCGGAACCCTTAACTATGGCACCCAACATCCAGGACTTATGCCATTTGTGCAAGGCAGTGACATCGAAGCATCTCAGGGACCAAGCAACATACTATATCCAGAGTCCTTCCCACAACCTCTGCCTTCCTTCTTACCTAGTTATTGTTCTTTCACTCCCACTCCAGGCTTTTAGTCTGTGGATGGAAAACCATGAACCTACACTCACCTATGAAAATCTTACTATTGATGGTTTATTTTGAGCCCAAAATACAAAGGCTTGTTTGGATCGATGTTGCAGCAGGCTGCCATGTAAATAGTTATTTAATAAAACGTTTTACCCTGTTACTTTGCTGGTGTGTTGTATATATTTATAATATTTGCATAGTGTTTGTCGTTATTTTGGGTGGGGTGGGAGGCGGAGCCGAGCTGTCTTGCAGCCATCATGGTGTTGAGCTCAGTTCCTCTCACTAGTTTCGTATTTGTCATGAGGGATTGTTCATAGTGTTTCTATTTTAGCGAGGTCAAAAAGAGATCCCATTAGAGGCCTACTGATTTTGCTTCATTCCTTTTGTTTTTTTAACGATTTTTCACTATCTGCAAAGACTAAACAGAGTATTGCGACTCTGTGCTTGTTTGTAAATAGAGAATGAACCAAAGAGAACCAATTCCAAAACAATAAATGCTAGGATAACAATCAATCAAATGGAGAGGGAAGCAGGCACAACGGATTACAACGGGGGCAAAGGTCTGTGTTACCTACCCTTCACTATAAGCAAAGAGAGAATACTCCTAAAAGAAAAGAGGAGGGGGGGGCAGCGTTCAAAGCACATCAGCGTGCATAAATATGAAAATGTTTTTAACTACCACGTACTTGACATTTTACAGCTTTTGATATTTGCTATTAAAAAACCATTGAAATTCACTGAAAAAAACATAGGTTATAGACCATATATAGTTAGGAATTAGCATTTACAAAACCTTGAAAATTCACTGAAAAAACCATAGGTTATAGACCATACATAGTTAGGGATTAGCATTTACAAAACCTTAATTTACTCGCACAAAACCATTGAAATTCCCATATATAGTTAGTTGCACTAACTATATATCGCGCACCCGCAATCCACTGCTGATGATGTCACATATTACATCATTCATGACATGGTCAGTGACATCACTGATGACATCACTGATGACATCTCAATTGACATCACTGATGACATCACTGATGACAACACCCAGTGACTGTATGTTTCTGTAAAGTTAAAATATGTCTTACATATTGAAGAATGAGTGGATGTATAAGTGTCTGGATGAAGGATTTAGTAGGTGCATGACAGACTGTATGAGTGAGTGATTTAATGTGTCTCACTGAGTGCATGGGTTAGTGACTAAACTGTCTTAATGTGTGCATCATTACGTCTGTTGTTCTGTAAACTGCTGCATGTGTTGATCAGTAGCTATATGGGTAACTATATGGGTTATTGATTGGTTGCCCAAGTATTTGTATGGGAGACTGAGTGTGTGTGTGGGAGGCTGGGAGGTGTGTGACTCTGTGCATAGATGTGTGAGTAGTTGATTCACTATATGTATGGGTTCAAAAGTGCATGTGGAAACAGCTGTATGGGCGGTTGACTGTCTGCATGAGTGTATTGGTGAGTGAATGGATTTCTCAGTGCTACATGTCAAAGTAAGTACATATGTAAAACACAGTACATGTGAGAGTTGACATATATAAATAACTGTGCATAAGAGCCAGTGAATGTGTGAGTGGCTGTATGGATCATTGTGAACATGTATCAGGGATTGTATAAGAGAGTAAATATGTGTTAGTATATGTTTGAATAAGTAAGGTGTGTATAACTGTATAGTTGAGAAAATGGAGGTGTGATTGATTCTTTGCATGACTGACTAGGTGTGTGAGTAACTCCATGGATAAGTGAGTGTCTGTTTATACTGATTGTATCTAAGGTTATATTAGAGTCTGAAGATGTTCATTGTATTATCACATAAATGATATCATCAGTGATGTGATCAGTAATGCCAAATGAGATGTCATCAGTGATGTCATCAGTGATATCATTTGAGATGTCATCAGTGATGTCATCAGTGATGTCATTTGAGATGTCATCAGTGATGTCATCAGTGATGTCACTGACCGTGTCATGAACGATGTAATATGTGACATCATCAGCAGTGGATTGCGGGTGCGTGATATATAGTTAGTGCAACTAACTATATATGCGAATTTCAATGGTTTTGTGTGAGTAAATTAAGGTTTTGTAAATGCTAATACCTAACTATATATGGTCTATAACCAATGGTTTTTTCAGTGAATATATATATATATATATATATATATATATATATATATATATATATATATATATATATATATATATATATATATATATATATATATTCACTGAAAAAACCATTGGTTATAGACCATATATAGTTAGGGATTAGCCTTTTCAAAACCTTATTTTACTCACACAAAACCATTGAAATTTCATATATAGTTAGTTCCACTAACTATATATCGCGCACCCGCAATCCACTGCTGATGATGTCACATATTACATCATTCATGACATGGTTAGTGACATCACTGATGACATCACTGATGACATCTCAAATGACATCACTGATGACATAACTGATGACAACATCCAGTGACTGTATGTTTCTGTAAAGTTAAAATATGTCTTACATATTGAAGAATGAGTGGATGTATAAGTGTCTGGATGAAGGATTTAGTAGGTGCATGACTGACTGTATGAGTGAGTGATTAAATGTGTCTCACTGAGTGCATGGGTTAGTGACTAAACTGTTTTAATTTGTGCATCATTATATCTGTTGTTCTACAAACTGCTGCATATGTTGATCAGTAGCTATATGAGTAACTGTGTGGGTTATTCATTGGTTGTCCAAGTATTTGTATGGGAAACTGAGTGTGTGTGTATGGGTGGCTGGGAGGTGTGTGACTCTGTACATAGATGTGTGAGTAGTTGATTCACTATATGTATGGGTTCAAAAGTGCATGTGGAAACAGCTGTATGGGCGGTTGACTGTGCATGAGTGTATTAGTGAGTGAATGGATATCTCAGTGCTACATGTCAAAGTAAGTACATTTGTAAAACACAGTACATGTGAGAGTTGACATATATAAATAACTGTGCATAAGAGCCAGTGAATGTGTGAGTGGTTATATGGATCATTGTGAACATGTATCAGGGATTGTATAAGAGAGTAAAGTAAATATGTGTTAGTTTATGTTTGAATAAGTAAGGTGTGTATAACTGTATAGTTGAGAAAATGGAGGTGTGATTGATTTTTTGCATAACTGACTAGGTGTGTGAGTAACTCCATGGATGAGTGACAGTCTGTGACTGTCTGTTTACACTGTTTGTATCTAAGGTTATATTAGAGTCTGAAGAGGTTCATGGTATTATCACATGAATGATATCATCAGTGATGTGATCAGTCATGTCAAATGAGATGTTATCAGTGATTTTATCAGTGATGTCATTTGAGATGTCATCAGTGATGTCATTTAAGATGTCATCAGTGATGTCATTTGAGATGTCATCAGTGATGTCATCAGTGATGTCACTAACCATGTCATGAATGATGTAATATGTGACATCATCAGCAGTGGATTGCGGGTGCACGATATATAGTTAGTGGAACTAACTATATATGAAATTTCAATGGTTTTGTGTGAGTAAAATAAGGTTTTGAAAAGGCTAATCCCTAACTATATATGGTCTATAACCAATGGTTTTTTCAGTGAATTTTCAAGGTTTTGTAAATGCAAATTCCTAACTATATATGGCCTATAACCTATGGTTTTTTCAGTGAATTTCATTGTTTTTTTAATAGCAAATATCAAAAGCTGTAAAATGTCAAGTACGTGATAGGTAAAAACTTTTTCGTGTTTATGCACGCTGATGTGCTTTGAACGCTGCCCCCCTCCCCTCTTTTCTCTTAGTAGTACTCTCTCTTTGCAGATAGTGAAGAGTAGTTAACGCAGGCCTTTACCCCTGTTGTAATCTGTCATGCCTGCTTGTCTCTCCATTTGATTGATTGTTATCCAAGCATTTACTGTTTTACAATTGATTCTCTTTGGTTCATTCTCTATTTACAAACAAGCACAAAGTCGCAATACTCTGTTTAGTCTTTGCAGATAGTGAAAAATCGTGAAAAATCGTGTAAAAAAATAAAATTAATCGAGCAAAATCAGTAGGCCACTAATTGGATCTCTTTTTGACCTCGCTAAAATAGAAATATTAGGAACAACCCTTCATGAGAAATACGAAAATAGTGAGATGAACTGAGCTCCACACCATGAGGGCTGCAAGACAGTTCGGCTCCGTCACCCACCCCGCCCAAAATAACGACAAACCCTATGCAAATATTAAAAATATATACAACACACCAGCAAAGAAACAGGGTAAAACATTTTATTAAATAACTATTTACATAACTATTTTATACTTTTTATTGCCCGATCCGGCTAGCTCAATCGATCGAGCATGAAACTCATGCACTCTGATAGCAAGCGTTGCTACTGATGCTATGCAGACCAAAACTGGTTTTCAGTTTGTACATTTTTCTAGATTTTTCTATCCAAGGTTGGTTGAGTTTGTAGAACGATGGCTTCAGATTTTCAACATACGGTGTGGTGGCGCGGACTGGGAGGGGGCGCTTCGCTCCTGCACCCTCCCCAAGTAAGATTTTCATACGTGAAAGTACGTTAATGGTTTTGGTCCCTGAGTTGCTTCAATGTCACTGCCATTCTCAAATGGCATAAGTTCTGGATGTTGGGTGCCATAGTTCAGAGTTCTGAGCAGCGCTTGTAACACTGTCTGAAGCTTATTTCCACCTACTGCAGCATCACTATTCTCAAAGTAAGTGAGTGTCGTTTGTGGACCTGACTGCATTTGAAAACAATGTGATATGGTACCTCCCTAAACCGCTCGACGGAGGCCCCCGAGGGGCGGTGTGATGGCACGGACTCGGAGAAGACGCTTGGCGCCGACCCCCTCCCCAAGTCTTATAGCACCGGTTTAGCCTGAGATCGCCCCCGACATAGGCGGCCGGCTCCCGGGGTCCGGCGGAACTTTTTGCCTTTTGATGACTCTTCTATTCTGGACCTTGTCCCACAATCCGTTTGACCTGAAGACACGCTGTAGTGGGGCGCCCCTTTACCGTTTTAGTTGCCATTCCGGCCGCTTTTGCTACACTGTGCCTCTTCCGCCATTCAGCTGTTTACCGCCTGCTCTTGCGACTACAGCGTCTCGCTCACCATGTAGTTGAGTTGCTCCCGCTCTTGCGATGCAACGATAAGCGACTGCCACAGGACTCTCAAAATGGCGGCCGGCTCTTCAGATTTGGGCGTGGTCCACTAAAATGGCCCTGGGACACCTTGGAACTCGGACGCTTCCCTGATAGGGCTTGGGTCCCATTCTCGAAAGCGTCCCCTCAGCCATGAAGATTCTACAAAAGTCTTGGGGGCCCCCGACTCCCGCAGGCTTCTGGTGGGGAGCGGCTGCCATGTTTACTCGTGGAATGGCCACGACGGACCTACGAGATGGTAGTGCTCTCATGCTGACGCCAGCTTTAGTCTGAAACATCCAGAAACACTGTAGACTACCAATTCGATCAGTTCCGGTAGCGCCCCAACATGACCCGGTAGAGAAGAACTTGCCCTCCCCTCTTTGACTGATGGTTCTTGTTGCCTGTCCCCTCTGTTGTCATTTTACAGAACTTTTTGGACTGCTGAAAGGGGTTGTGTTCCGAACGCTGGTTGGTGGAGACATTTTGACTATATTCTTGACCTACGTTGTCGAGTAATGCGTTATATGACACACCGCGTTAGCGCACCCGGAAGTGATCCGGGGCGCGGCGCGCAGCGCGTAACGTAAGCATAACAGGTCATGTGACTTGTTAATAAAACTTTTTATTGCTTCATTTTACTTTTGTTATTTTAATAATGAAAAGCTTGGTCATATGACCTGAAAAATACGCTTTTTATTGATTTCGAACTTTTTTTAAAAAACATATATGTTATAATATTCCAGGCTAATGTACTTTCCCGGAAAATTTACAACTGTCCTGCAAGTAAAATATATTCCTTTTTCTTGAAAAAGGGCGTTTCTTCGTTCCATGACGGAGCGTTGAGTAAAAGAGACTCGGCCTGCTGTCTTAGTCGCCGATACGCCTGATTATCAGATTCTTATCGATCACTTTATGTTGCAGGAGTGGAAAACACAACTGCCCTTGACCATTTATCTTTACTGCGTTCCTACATATTATACCTTTTATCCGTCATGTAATTGGACTGCTTTATTTCACTTACCTTTTACTGATTCGAAAACAGTGACTAAAAGTAAAAACTTTACCAATGTAAATACTACTACCATGTTTTGTTTTAAAAACCTTTATTGTGAAAATGTCAGTATACAAATACGGGCCTATAACCACGTGGGCCGGCCACGGAGCAAACTGAAATCGTATATGATGAGGAGACATTTACATTATAGAGGAACGTAACGAGCGAGCCATTAGGTTGCAAGAACTAAGGTGTCTAACAGTTGCGGAATCGGTGGACGTACATTTTGTAATTAAAATACGACAGGGCCACTTACAAAAAAGTTATCTAGATATACATTTGCGTGCAAGTACCATGGGTGACGCTAATTCGAGCTTTCAATAGTACAGTAATCAATAACACATCAGAACTTAATATCATTAGGGATGTCGAAATATTCAATCAATTCTCGTCCCCGCCCGCCATGAGCATCAAAACTGCATTCATATCTCGTGATATCAAGGTTGTTCAACCAGTACACAACAAGGAGTCACGAGTCCCATTTATACCGGCGCCATTTTGGGCGAGGCCGGGCAGGTCCAAGATATAGTCAAAATGTCTCCACCAACCATCGGCCAGACCAGAACCCCTTTCGGCCCTTTATGCTACAAGATGGTGTCTTCCATTCAGAAAATATTGTTGGCAGCATTTTGAAAGGAAAGATAAACAGCCGTTCTCCTAGTGAGTCTCACATTGTTACATTTAGGAAGAATGTTGAAGAGTAGTATGTGGAAAATCTGAAGCCATTTTTCTACAAACTCTCAATCAGCCTTGGATGGAAAAAAAAATCCTGAAGAATGTACAAACTGAAAACCAATTTTTGTCTGTATAGCATCAACAGCAACGCTTGAGTCAGCTTTGTGTCAAGCCGCCATTTTGATTCAATCAATAACGTCCCCCTGCACACATTCAGGGACCTGGTCGTGTCTTCAGATGAAACGGATTGTGGGACAAGAAGCAAAAAGGAAAAGGAAAAAAGTTCCGCCGGACCTCGGGAGCCGGCTGCCTATGTCATGTGCGACCTTTGGCCACACCAGGGCAATAGTGAAGCTTCAGCAGGTGCAAATAAGCTTCAGACAGTCTTACAAGCACTGCTCAGAACTCTCAACTATGGCACTCAACATCCAGGACTTGCCATTCGGATCTTGGCGCCTTGTGCTGGTTCCGACCTATTCACACATCGGTCCACTACTGACATCACCTCATAAGCCAACGGGGCACCCCACGCCGACTTTCGGCGCAGCATTGTAGGATGGCCACACCAGTGCGGCAACTTGCTGGACACCACCTCGGTGCCATCCGGATCTCGGCGCGTTCGAGTCACTGTACCGCAAGAGCGGGAGAAACTCAGCTGGACACGCCGTCTTTCGGCGCAGCATTGTAGGATGGCCACACCAGTGCGGCAATTTGCTGGACACCACCTCGGTGCCATCCGGATCTCTGCGCGTTCGAGTCACTGTACCTCAAGAGTGACCGCAACTCAGCTGGACACGCCGTCTTTCGGCGCAGCATTGTAGGATGGCCACACCAGTGTGGCAATTTGCTGGACACCACCTCGGTGCCATCCGGATCTCGGCGCGTTGTGCTGCCTTCGGCCTACTGTAGCCGCAAGTGCGGACGCAACTCAGTTGGACGGCGAGTGAAAAGATAAGGGGCGCCCCACTGCAGCCGAGGAGCCTCCATCTTGGGGGAGACGCACAGCCCCCACTGACTGACGCGACCTCACAGGCCAATGGGGCGCCCCATGCCGATTTTCGGCGCGGCATTGTAGGATAGCCACACCAGTGCAGCAACTTGCTGGACACTAACTCGGTGCCATCCGGATCTCGGTGCGTTGTGCTGCCTTCGGCCTATTCGCACATCGGTCCGCTACTGACGCCGCCTCACATGCCAACGGATTTTCTACGCTTTTTGTAGCCCTATGCCGCATAACAGGTCATGTGACTTGTTTATAAAACTTTTCATTGGTTCATTTTACTTTTGGTTTCCTAAAGATGGAAGGCTTGGTCATATGACCTAAAAATAACACTTTTCATTGGTTTAGAACATTTTTTTTCCCAAACGATGAAAGCCCCACCTTGTTTCTGGATGTTTCAGACTGAAGCTGGCGTCAGCATGAGAGCACCACCATCTCGTGGCTCCGTCGTGGTCATTCCGCGAGCAATCATGGCAGCCGCTCCCCACCGGAAGCCTGCAGGAGTCGAGGGCCCCCAAGACTTTTGTAGAATCTTTACGGCTGAGGGGACGCTTTCGAGAATGGAGCCCAAGCCATAGCAGGCAAGCGTTCGAGTTCCAAGGTGTCCCAGGGCCATTTTAGTGGACCAGGCCCAAAACCGAAGAGCCGGCCGCCATTTTAAGAGTCCTGTGGCAGCCGCCTATCGCTGCACTGCAAGAGTGGGAGCAACTCAACTACATGGTGAGCGAGACGCTGTAGCCGCAAGAGCGGGTGTAACTCAGCTGGATGGCCGCCACCTGGGGAGGCCCGTTCACGCCGCCTCCCCCACGCCCCCCCCGGGCCGCCCCACGCCAATTTTTGGAGCAGCATTGTAGGATACCAAAACCAGTGCGGCAGTTTACTGGACATCACCTGGGTGCCATCCACATCTCAGCGCGTTCTGCTGCCTTGGGACTATTCGCACAACAGACCGCTACTGACGAGGCCTCCCCCCGCACCACCCGGGACGCCCCACGCTGTTTTTCTGAGCTGCATTGTAGGATCCCAAAAACCAGTGCGGCACCCAGGTGACATCACCTGGGTGCGGTCCAGAACTCAGCACGTTGTGCTGCCTTGGGACTATTCGCACAAAAGACAGCTTCTGACCATTGTTGCTTTTGTTTGTCAAAAATGTTTAAATGTTTTTACAGTTTTTGTTCTGTTCGTTATATTTAAAAGTTAATAAAGTTTTATAATCCTACTTTGTTGGAGTGCTATATATTTTTAAAAAATCGGGTGAATGAGGCCTTGAATCGGGTTATTGTCATGTGTGGGCTTTGCAAGTGTACTGCTACAGGATCGGACATTTCAAACTCAAATGCACGTTCTTTTTCTTACCTTTCCGAAGCATGGAGCGCAATAGCAGGCAGAGAAAGGGTGATGCAAGTGTTGAACACTGCCTGGCCTGGCAAGTTGCTGGCAGTGCCCCCCCACACCCCCGCCCGCTCCTGAAAGAGGACACACACACACCGCCGCCCTGAGTACTTCACAGATCTTTAAAAGACCATGCGCTTGTTCATGAGGCTTAAATGGTTTATCACCCCTTCTAGAACCCCTGCATTGACCCTCTGACGTTTCCTGGAAGAATTACCACGTAACACAATACCAAGCCTTGTCAGCTGAAACCCCCGAGGAATCGTGGGGCATATTATCAAGGGGGTTTATCTCCGCTTTTTTGGCTTTAAAAGCCAAGAAAGCGGAGATAAAATTATCTCCCTATTACCAAGCTGTCGCTAACACCAGTTAGTGACAGCTAAAAGGAGATAGCGACCATCTTGGGCCCCGCTTTGCATGTCAGTGATATTTATCACTAATGACATGCAAAGTGGGCGTGCCAAGATGTTAGCGACAGGAAACAGTCCCTAACATCGCTATCTCCTATTACCAACTTTTGGAGATATTCGCGCTAAGCGCGAATATCTCCAAAAGCTAACGCCTGCCCTGAGCAGTTCTTAGCCATGTTATCCAATGGGAGGTGGATAACATGGCTAAGAGCATTTGCTCGATAATGCATGAATATCGCTGACTTTTCAGCGATATTCATGCATTGCGGCCGTTTTTTATCGCATTTGCGATAAACCTTGCTAATAGCAAGGTTTATCTGCGATAAAAATCGCCGATGTGCGGCGATAATTTTTGTCTCTAAACAAGTTAGAGACAAAAATTATCGCTAGTTGTTGGTAATATGCCCCCGGGTTTTTGCTTGCAGAAATCGGGAGGCGGGAGACTAGCACTGAAATCAGTAGTCTCACGCCTGAATCGGGAGGGTTGGCATGTCTGGATTCTCTACAGCTGGGGCCATAAACTACATCCGCAGGGCTAGGTGATAGCCTGGGACCGGCCTGGCATCTAAAATGGCTGCCGTGCACGACAAAATTGTGGCATTGGAAAAAAGGCAAGATGGCGCAGACAATGTTTATCAATAAGGATTCATTTATAACAAAATATTTTATCGCACTGACAAATTGGCGGTCAACACTTCCTGATTTCCATCGAATCGAACGTTAACAGACGTCACGCAGCAAAAAAAAAAAAAAGCTCACGCACAGCCGCTGGAAGACATGTATCAACATATATGAGCCTCCTCAGCCACCCTCAGAAAACATAAGGGATTAGGATACGTCTCCCGCACCCCCTTATACCTAGTAATTTAATTAAAACGAAGCACAAAATGGCAAATTCCCGTTTCGCTACCAGTTTGCGGCCCAGTTCGCGGCCCGGGAAGCGCTTCTACCGTGAAAAATATTTTTTTTTTATTTTCCCCACGGGACCCTTTAATAACCCCAACAACATTCCTAGGGGGTCAAGAGGGGTATACCTTGCCCCCTTTCATTAAATTCCCCCTTCGTTTTTCACCTCTTCTTCTCTCTCGATCCTACCGAGAGATAAGATGGCGGCCGCTCCGGACTGTTTAGAATGTTGACAGACACCGGGGAGCCAATCAGCTTCGCATCGCAAAGTTCCGTTTCGCGAAAAGTAAGCGGACCGGAGCGCAGCCCGGAGCGCTGTTACAGATATATATCTTGTTTTGAACGTTAATTTCTCAAAATCCACTGGAGCACATATATTGAGACCTAGCAAAGGCACATCGGGCTAACAGTCCCTACAATTTTGCCAAGTTTCGTGCAAATCCATTCAGCCGTTCGAGCTAAAAGTGAGGCCAAAGGCCCTATGGAAATTAACATGGGAAAAACGCGTTTTGGGACCCCCCTTTTTTCTCGGCCCCCCCTTGATGAAACCCCCCCAAATTTTCAGTGGCTGCTCAGAAACAAAATGTGCCATTTTCCTGAAAATTTCAGCCGCTTGCGTCCACAAACGCCAAAGTTATTGGACATAGAATTTTCAAAAGTCCCATAGACAAAAAATCCTAACTATATATACCTACTGGCGAGACGCCAGTAGGTAATATATATATATATATATATATATATATATATATATATATATATATACATATATATGTATATATATATATATATATATATTCATTAACGTGTCAGTTTGACACAAAGAAGTACGCACTTCCTCGTTTCTTTCAGGAAGAATTAGGCAATAAACGTGGGAAGGAACTCGTTTCTTTAAAGGCTCAAAAAAGGATACAAAGAGAGATTTGCTGCCATGGAAAAAAGAGAAGCAAAAAGAAATGCAGAAATGCAGGGATTCTGGCGCTCCAACTTCACAACGACCAGAAAGGGGTCAAATAAATCCTCAGGATAATATTAAAGAGACATTAGGATACTTGGAAAGACTCTCAAAAACAGAAATAAATAAATGGTGTGAACTGCTAAACTTAAAGAAATATGTAGAGGTGAAAAGGATTCCGAGAGGCCTCCGCCTCATGCTAATGCCCAGCCACCAGGATACCAGCGGAGAGCTGCTGCAATAACGGGGAGAACACTTACTAGACTCCTCCATGGGACTGATTCTAATATTAATAAAACATCTAGAAAAAACGTTAAAGGATATTAGAAAGGAACTTAAGGAAAAAGAAGAGGAAACAGATAAGATGACTTTACAAGAAGATATGATAAAGCTAAAATCAGATATCCTCAAAAACTGAGAAACACGAAGACAGAGTCAAACAAAGCAAGCAACAGAAATTCGAAAGGGACAAACAAGATTTTGAAGAAGGCCGTATTTTTACCTTTGGAAGACAATATGAAACCCGTAAAAATAAACTAAGATTGGAACTGTCAAGCAAGTAATATTCAAGCTTTGAGTCTTTAGCATGTGTGGAAACAAGTGATGGAGAAAATACTCCGGCAGCAGCATCTGAACTGAGAAAAAAGACCGACTTTTTAACAGAAATGCGAATTGCTTTAGAACAACAACAAAAAGCCAATCAAAGAGGTGGAATTCAAAGAGGCAGGGGGCGAGGAACTCGAGGGAGACAAGAAGAGGCAAGAGGGGCAGGGGAAGTACCCAAAACAGGCACTTGGACAAATGACTGACTGAGACAGCCGAAAAAGCAATAACATTGGGATCAGAAGAACTGAATGTAATAGAAACACATGTTCTTAAAAAAGGTCTGAATTTCTGCCCTACAGCTCACCTGGATGTCGCAGAGACCAGAATCAATCTGTATAAATATACTAGAAAAATCAAACTGGCCAAAGTCCATAAAGATAAAGAAAAAAAGACAACAATCAGCAAACAAAACATCAGATAAAGGCCTACTGGCAGAAGATCTTCAAGGGCTAGAAACTCTAATAACGATGGGAGCAGAAACATCATCCCAGGAAAGTGGGCCTTTCTGGAATTAGAACAGATACGAGTACCTGCCGGTGCTGGAGAAAGTGGACTGAAACCAAAGTCACGATTTTATCCAAGCTTACCACCGGGCAATAAAGTGGACATGTTCCATGAGGCTGTAACAGAAGATCTTTACAAAATGAATTTCAACACTCCAAAGTATAATCTTTCAAAAGAGGAAAAAACAGCATTATTTGATCTCCAACAAGATACCAACATAGAAATCAAACCCGCGGACAAAGGCGGTAATATTGTATTCTGGATAAAAGTGACTATTTAGCAGAAGCTAATAGACAATTAAAGAACCAAGAATTCTATAGTCAATTACCAACAGACCCCACACAGGACATTGGAGGTACAATAACAGAATATTTGAACAAATGATCAGAAGAAGGTTTAATCAACTCAGAAGAGAGGAAATATCTGACAGTCAACCATCCAACCATGGCAACATTTTACTATCTTCTAAAAATACATAGGAGCAAAGTCAACCCCCCCGGGATACCTATAGTGTCTGCAAATGGATCTATCTCGGAACCCATTTCAAACCATATTGACCATTTCTTGGCACCTCTGGTAAGGGATCTCAGTTCCTATCTCCAAGACACTACGGATCTACTACAAAAAAAAGAGGAAGTGATGGGGCAACCCAGCTTCAAATTAGTCACAATGGATGTGCTATCTTTGTACTCAAACATTGAACATTCAATTGGACTTCAGGCATGTAAATATTTCCTGGGCAAGAGAAGCATTGAATACTGTGAACATAATTCCATGCTAATGGAAATGATAACACTATGCCTAGAAAACAACGTATTTGTATTCAATAAACAAATGTATAAGCAAACAAAGGGGTGTGCCATGGGTTTTTCCTTTTGCCAAATTATGCTAATCTGACCATGGGGTGGTTCAAAAAGAAGGTGGCATGGACTTCGGGGAATGATGACTTTTTGGAGAAAACAGTCCTTTGGCTTTGTTTCATTGACGACCTTCTAATAATCTGGGATGGCACTGAAATAGAGTTTAAAAACTATTTCTTAAAACTAAATACCAACATAACAAATCTGCAATTTACGTTTGCGATCAGTCCCCAACAAGTAACTTTCCTCAACACAAATGTGTATGTGAAAGACAACAAACTTCATACCACACTGCATCGTAAAAAAACATCAACAAATGCAATACTACATGGGGCAAGTTTCCACCAAGAATCCCTAAAATGAAGTATCTCCTACGGGGAACTGTTACGGGTAAGGAGAAATTGTTCAGCCGAGGAGGAATTTGCAAAACACAGTCAACAAATGACTGAACGTTTTAAAAAATGGAAATACTCAAGGAAAGTGATTGAAAAAGGTCTCCTAAAAGTCACACATCTAAACAGAAAGGATTTGTTGAACAAGATCCCAACAAAAGATGAAGAACAAAATCAAATAATAAGATTGACCACCACACACAATGTGGAGAATAAAAACATGGTGAAAATTATCAAAAAACATTGGGGAATCTCACAACTAGATCCAGTCTTGGCTGAGATAATGGGAGATCATCCGAATATCACAATCAGAAGAGCAAGGAACATCGCTGACAAACTTACGCACAGTCATTTCAAGGCAACAACAACCGCCACCTGGCTACAAAGAGAAGGATTCTGGCCATGCAAACAATGAAAGGCATGCAAAATTGCAACCCACATGAAAGAACTATCCATCAATCAGGGCACCACATGGAAAATTAGCAACATCTTACATGTAAAAGCAATTACATTTACATGGTGGAATGTCCGTGTAAATTGCACTATATAGGGAACACCATCTTTGAGGTCAAGAAACGGATACTTGAACATATCCGAGCCACCACACATAAAGACCGCTCCAACGCAATTTCAAAACACATGCAAAAAGAACATGAAAGTCGGCGGGAATGTCTAAAATATTGGGCACTCGAACAAGTACCATCTTCAGAAAGAGGAGGTGACTGAGAAAGAATCATGCCCTGAAAGAATCGAAACATATAATAACCTTCAGAACATTAGTTCCGAGAGGCCTTAACCAGAACGAAGAACTCTATGTATGTTTGTGAGAAAAAGAAATCAGACTAATAACATCCCTGAGGCAACACATCAATGAACGTAACAACATAAAAAAAAACAGGAAAACACCAAAGAACAGGAACCCCCCATAACTGGAATATTGTGAACTAGGAGCAAAAGAAATGTTTGAGACAAGTTAAGAATAGGCTCACCAGAGAGCATGAAAAAGAACCTGAAATTTACATTCTAAATAGAAAAATATGCAAATGGACACATTTTGCCTCCATCACAGTAAAATAAATGATTTACTGGTTTTAATACACGACACAGAGATAAGCACTTATAAATCACTACACACTTGTTTATGTATAAACTACACCAACCACAATGCACCTTTCACTAAAAACAGGAAGTAACTGTTTCTTGTAGAAATAAAAGAGGATCTTCTCTGCTTGCCAAATATCCTGTGATCAAGGTCAAAGCTGTTGACCAAAACACATAGGGCATGGCATGGCAAAAAGAAAATAAAATTGCCTAATTCTTCCTGAAAGAAACAAGAGAGTGCATCCTTCTTTGTGTCAAACTGACACGTTAATGAAAATAAACAAGTCGGCTTGGCTCTGCCGGTAAAGGAACACACCGCCCGTGATAGAAGTGCGCCGGCATCAAAACCTTGGGCTGACAAACCTTGATATATATATAAATATAAATATATATATATATATATATATTACCTACTGGCGGTCGCCAGTAGGTATATATAGTTAGGATTTTTTCTCTATGGGATTTTTGAAAATTCTATGTCTAATAACTTTGGCGTTTGTGGACGGAATTGGCTGAAATTTTCAGGAAAATGGAACATTTTGTTTCTGAGCAGCCCCTGACAATTTGGGGGGGTTTCATCAAGGGGGGGCCGAGAAAAAAGGGGGGTCCCAAAACGCGTTTTTCCCATGTTAATTTCCATAGGGCGGTTGGCCTCACTTTTAGCTCGAACGGCTGAATGGATTTGCACGAAACTTGGCAAAATTGTAGGGACTGTTAGCCTGATGTGCCTTTGCTAGGTCTCAATATATGTGCTCCAGTGGATTTTGAGTAATTTAGGTTCAAAAAAAGATATATATCTGGGCGGAGCCTAACCACACATCTGATCTGATTGGCTGTCAGCACTTCATCCAAGAAGTGTTGGCAGCCATCTTGGGACCAATATACATGATAGCACCTCATTAAAAAGCATTGTAGTTAATAGAGGGTTTTAGGACTTTAGTTACATTATAAATCATTTGTTGATGGTACCATACTCGTTTTAGGAATTGTGGTGGGTTCTAAGGTGATTTTACCATGTGAAAAAACCTTCTGCTGTGATATCATGAATATTGTTTGAAAGAAAAGTAATATCTCATGATTTTCCCACAGTGGTTTGGAAGGGGATCTATAAGCTAAACTGAAAGCATATTTTCTGTAAATTCACATTATCTTTCTCAGTCATGTGAAAATGAAGTCTGACATTCTCAGTAAAACATGTACATCCAACAAGGACAGAGACTGTCAGTTGATTCCTTTGTGTTCTACTGCAGCCTCCTAGAGTGTTCTAAAGAACAACTAGAGCGCTAACAGTCCTACTTATTACAAAGGTATGGCACACCTGAAGCCATCTTGATTGGAATAAAGTGGTAACTCTTAAAACATTTAATTTAAAAAGAAACAACATGAGGGGGTATATTTTGCCATAGAAAGTATGATTAGTGCTGCAGAATGAAAAATTAGGGCACATTTTGAGTGACTTCTCAAATCCTTTTCTATTTCATTAAAACATTCTGACATGCAGTCTCCCAAAATGGCCACCAGAGACAAAAGAGCCCAAATGTAGCCCAAATATCACCCAGATGTAGCCCAAGTATAGCCCAATGACAGAATGTCCCAGAGTGTTCTAAAGAACAACTAGAGCGCTAACAGTCCTACTTATTACAAAGGTATGGCACACCTGAAGCCATCTTGATTGGAATAAAGTGGTAACTCTTAAAACATTTAATTTAAAAAGAAACAACATGAGGGGGTATATTTTGCCATAGAAAGTATGATTAGTGCTGCAGAATGAAAAATTAGGGCACATTTTGAGTGACTTCTCAAATCCTTTTCTATTTCATTAAAACATTCTGACATGCAGTCTCCCAAAATGGCCACCAGAGACAAAAGAGCCCAAATGTAGCCCAAATATCACCCAGATGTAGCCCAAGTATAGCCCAATGACAGAATGTCCCAGAGTGTTCTAAAGAACAACTAGAGCGCTAACAGTCCTACTTATTACAAAGGTATAGCACACCTGGAGCCATCGTGATGGGAATAAAGTGGTAACTCTTAAGACATTTAATTTAAAAAGGAACAAAATGAGGGGGTATATTATGCAATAGAAGGTATTATTAGTGCTGCAGAAAGAAAAATTAGGGCACATTTTGAGTGACTTTTCAAATCCTCTTCTATTTAATTAAAAAATTCTGACATGCAGTCTCCCAAAATGGCCACCAGAGACAAAAGAGCCCAAATGTAGCCCAAATATCACCCAGATGTAGCCCAAGTATAGCCCAATGACAGAATGTCCCAGAGTGTTCTAAAGAACAACTAGAGCGCTAACAGTCCTACTTATTACAAAGGTATGGCACACCTGAAGCCATCTTGATTGGAATAAAGTGGTAACTCTTAAAACATTTAATTTAAAAAGGAACAAAATGAGGGGGTATATTTTGCCATATGAATTATGATTAGTGCTGCAGAAAGAAAAATTAGGGCACATTTTGAGTGACTTCTCAAACCCTCTTCAATTTCATTAAAAAATTCTGACATAGTCTCCCAAGATGGCCACCAGAGACAAAAGAGCCTAAATGTAGCCCAAATATCACCCAGATGTACCCCAAGTATAGCCCAATGACAGAATGTCCCAGAGTGTTCTAAAGAACAACTAGAGCGCTAACAGTCTTACTTATGACAAAAGTATGGCACACCAGAAGCCATCTTGATTGGAATGAAGTGGTAAGTCTGAAAACACTCAATTTAAAAAGGAACAACATGAGGGGGTTAATTTTGCCATAGAAAGTATGATTAGTGCTTCAGAAAGAAAAATTAGGGATCATTTTGAGTGACTTCTCAAATCCTCTTCTATTTCATTAAAAAAATTCTGACATGCAGATTGAAACATGCACTTTGAATACCAGCAGCAGACGTCCCTGGTGAGCAGTAGCTTTACTACAGTGATCTAATGTGCAACTAGAGTGCTAACATTCAGAATTTATGGCAAATGTGTGACACATCTGAATGCCTTCTTGATGGAACCAAAGTAAACAAGCATTGAAAATGCAATAGATCTCGCCCTCGTTTAAGTTAAAGCCATTCTGTTTGTAATGAGGTGGCTTTTTAGCTTTGCTTTTATTAGTGTTTTTTCAACTTTCATGTAAATAACGCACCGTTTTCACCAAATCGACTTTGCCCAAGCACACCCTTCCCTTCGGCCAACAAATCCCAAAAATTCGGCACACCTGCCGATCCACTCTCCCTACAGCTCACCCAAGCCCCGTCCCTCTAGCGCAACTGGAACACCCCAAATTCACCTTCTCCATGCGCACCAAAAATTCCATTGAATAACATGGCAATTCGCTACTCCGCACAAAAATTGCTCTTTAAAGCACTTCCACTGCTCCGATCCGCTTCAAACTTGGCTGGACACTAGTTCCAGCGATTCCCTAACATCTCACCAAAAATCAGCCTAATCCATCCACTGGAACGGGGACGAATTTCAACCCGAATACACGCCCCCCGCAAACACAAAAAAAAGCCATAAAACGGCCAAATCTCGACCAAAAACCGCCAAAATCCTTCAAAACCTTGCCAACACCAATACGCACGAAACTGAACTGGCCCCTCAGCCCTAGGCTCCGGGAACCCTACTTAATTGACCCAAAAGCCCTAAAAAAGCAACATAATACACACGAAAACGCCCTAACAACCCTAAAATGCATATAAGTATATGTATGCATGCATTTATGTTTGTATTTATATAGATATACAGATGATATATGTTTATATATGTATGTATATATATATATTCACTGAAAAAACCATAGGCTATAGACCATATATAGTTAGGAATTAGCATTTACAAAACCTTGAAAATTCACTGAAAAAACCATAGGTTATAGACCATATATAGTTAGGAATTAGCATTTACAAAACCTTGAAAATTCACTGAAAAAACCATAGGTTATAGACCATATATAGTTAGGAATTCGCATTTACAAAACCTTATTTTACTCACACAAAACCATTGAAATTCCATATATAGTTAGTTGCACTAACTATATATCGCGCACCCGCAATCCACTGCTGATGATGTCACATATTACATCATTCATGACATGGTCAGTGACATCACTGATGACATCACTGATGACATCTCAAATCACATCACTGATGACATCACTGATGACAACATCCAGTGACTGTATGTTTCTGTAAAGTTAAAATATGTCTTACATATTGAAGAATGAGTGGATGTATAAGTGTCTGGATGGAGGATTTAGTAGGTGCATGACTGACTGTATGAGTGAGTGATTAAATGTGTCTCACTGAGTGCATGGGTTAGTGACTAAACTGTCTTAATTTGTGCATCATTATGTCTGTTGTTCTGTAAACTGTTGCATGTGTTGATAAGTAGCTATATGAGTAACTATATGGGTTATTGATTGGTTGCCCAAGTATTTGTATGGGAGACTGAGTGTGTGTGTGGGTGGCTGGGAGGTGTATGACTCTGTGCATAGATGTGTGAGCAGTTGATTCACTAGATGTATGGTTTAAAAAGTGCATGTGGAAACAGCTGTATGGGCGGTTGACTGTGTGCATGAGTGTATTGGTGAGTGAATGGATATCTCAGTGCTACATGTCAAAGTAAGTACATATGTAAAACACAGTACATGTGAGAGTTGACATATATAAATAACTGTGCATAAGAGCCAGTGAATGTGTGAGTGGCTGTATGGATCATTGTGAACTTGTATCAGGGATTGTATAAGAGAGTAAATATGTGTTAGTATATGTTTGAATAAGTAAAGTTTGTATAACTGTATAGTTGAGGAAATGGAGGTGTGATTGATTCTTTGCATGACTGACTAGGTGTGTGAGTAACTCCATGGATGAGTGACAGTCTGTGAGTGTCTGTTTACACTGATTGTATCTAAGGTTATATTAGAGTCTGAAGAGGTTCATCGTATTATCACATGAATGATATCATCAGTGATGTGATCAGTAATGTCAAATGAGATGTCATCAGTGATGTCATTTGAGATGTCATCAGTGATGTCATTTGAGATGTCATCAGTGATGTCATCAGTGATGTCACTGACCATGTCATGAATGATGTAATATGTGACATCATCAGCAGTGGATTGCGGGTGCGCGATATATAGTTAGTGCAACTAACTATATATGGAATTTCAATGGTTTTGTGTGAGTAAAATAAGGTTTTGTAAATGCGAATTCCTAACTATATATGGTCTATAACCTATGGTTTTTTCAGTGAATATATATATATATATATATATATATATATATATATATATATATATATTACCTACTGGCGGTCGCCAGTAGGTATATATAGTTAGGATTTTTTCTCTATGGGACTTTTGAAAATTCTATGTCTAATAACTTTGGCGTTTGTGGATGGAATCGGCTGAAATTTTCAGGAAAATTGCACATTTTGTTTCTGAGCAGCCCCTGAAAATTTGAGGGGGTTTCGTCAAGGGGGGGCCAAGAAAAAAGGGGGGTCCCAAAACACATTTTTAACATTGAGTTTCCCGTAGGGCGTTTGGCTTCACTTTTAGCTCGAACGGCTGAATGGATTTGCACAAAACTTGGCAAAATTGTAGGGACTGTTAGCCCGATGTGCCTTTGCTGGGTCTCAATATATGTGCTCCAGTGGATTTTGAGAAATTAACGTTTTAAAAAACAGATATATCTGTGACAGCGTCCCGGGTAGCGCTCCGGTTTGCGTACTTTTTGCGTAACGGAACTTTGCGGAGTGAAGCTGATTGGCTCTCCGGTGTCTGTCAACATTCTAAACAGTCCGGAGCGGCCGCCATCTTGTCTCTCGGTAGGATCGAGAGACAAGAGGAGGCCAAAACGAAGGGGGAAATGAAGAAAAGGGGGCAAGGTAGACCCCTTCTGACCCCCTAGGATTGATGAGGGGGATATTAAAGTGCCCCGCGGGGCCAAAAAAAACCCCAAAAAATGTGCGATTTTTCGTCGTAGAGGCGCGTCTCGGTACGCGAACCGGGCAGCTAACCGGGCAGCTAACCGGCAGCGAACGGGAGTCTGAGGAGAAGCTGATTGGCTGTCAACATTGTAAACAGTCCGGAGCGGCTGCCATCTTGTCTCTCGGTAGGATCAAGAGACAAGAGGTAGTGAAAAACGAAGGGGGAAATGAAGGAAAGGGGGCAAGGTAGACTCCTCCTGACCCCCTAGGATTGATGAGGGGGATATTAAAGTGCCCCGCGGGGCAAAAAAAAACCCCCAAAAATTGCGATTTTTCGCCGTAGAGGCGCGTCCCGGTACGCGAACCGGGCAGCTAACCGGGCAGCTAACCGGCAGCGTAACGGGAGTCTGAGGAGAAGCTTATTGGCTGTCAACATTGTAAACAGTCCGGAGCGGCCACCATCTTGTCTCTCGGTAGGATCGAGAGACAAGAGGTGGAAAAAAGGTGTAAATGAAGGAAAGGGGTAAGGTAGACCCCTCCTGACCCCCTAGGATTGATGAGGGGGCTATTAAAGTTCCCCACGGGGCAAAAGAAAAAAAAATTGCGATTTTTCGCCGTAGAGGCGCTTCCCGGTACGCCAACCGGGCAGCTAAACGGCAGCGTAATGGGAGTCCGCCATCTAGTGTTTTTGGAGCGTCCGGCTTGCGTACCGGGTAGCGTTCCGGTAAGCGTAACAAGGGGAAAACCAAGAGAAACAGTAAAATAAAATTTAAAGGAATAGATTTCCACCAAACTTGGCAAAATTGTAGGGACTGTTTGTTTGATGTGCCTTTGCAAGGCCTCAAGATATGTGCACGTGTGGATTTTGTCTAATTAAGGTTAAAAAAATATATATATATCTGTAAGCGTGCTCCGGCGCGCTTACGTTACGGGTTTTGTTTGCGCTGCAGAGACGATACGTCACGTTTATGTGACGCATCTTGAGGCGTCTCACGTGGCTACGTGATACGTCACGTAATAAAGAATATATTTTACAGCTATAGATATTAGCTTTTAAAAAACCAATGAAATTCACTGAAAAAACCATAGGTTATAGACCATGTATAGTTAGGAATTTGCATTTACAAAACCTTAAAAATTCACTGAAAAAACCATAGGTTATAGACCATATATAGTTAGGGATTAGCATTTACAAAACCTTATTTTACTCGCACCAAACCATTGAAATTCCCATATATAGTTAGTTGCACTAACTATATATCGCGCACCCGCAATCCACTGCTGATGATGTCACATGTTACATCATTCATGACATGGTCAGTGACATCACTGATGACATCACTGATAACATCTCAAATGACATCACTGATGATGAATTTTCAAGGTTTTGTAAATGCAAATTCCTAACTATATATGGTCTATAACCTATGGTTTTTTCAGTGAATATATATATATATATATATATATTCACTGAAAAAACCATAGGTTATAGACCATATATAGTTAGGAATTTGCATTTACAAAACCTTATTTTACTCGCATAAAACCATTGAAATTCCATATATAGTTAGATGCGCTAACTATATATCGCGCACCCGCAATCCACTGCTGATGATGTCACATATTACATCATTCATGACATGGTTAGTGACATCACTGATGACGGCCGCCATTTTAAGTCCTGTGGCAGCCGCCTATCGCTGCACCGCAAGAGTGGGAGCAACTCAACTACATGGTGAGCGAGACGCTGTAGCCGTAAGAGCGGGCGGTAAACAGCTGAATGGCGGAAAAGGCACAGTGTAGCAAAAGCGGGCGGAATGGCAACTGAAACGAAAAAGGGGTGCCCCACTACAGCAGACGAGCCTCCGCCATGTGCTTCAAAACTGCATACGTATCTCGTGATATCAAGGTTGGGCAACCAGTACACAACAAGCAGTTACGAGTCCCATTTACACCGGAGCCATTTTGGGCGCGGCCGGGCAGGTCCAAGATCTACTGAAACATAACAAATGAGGCTGACGTCTCTGAAGCAGTGGACGCACAGCAGGACATAGCAAATAAACATGAAGTCTCTAGAGCTGTTAACTCACTGCAGGACAAAACAAGTGAACCTGAAACCTCTGGAATAATTGTCGCTCAAAAGAACAACACACAAAACTCTGTAGAGCCTGAAGAAAGAAAAACAGAAGGGCACTGTAGTTTCAGACACACTTAACACTAATGACTAAACAAAGATATCGTCTGTTTATGAAGCAGTTTTCATGTTCACAGAATTGACAAAGAAGTGTGCACACACCAATGCTATTAAGAAACACAAGGAAATCCCTAACGCATCAGCATTCTCGGAAAAGGTTGACACAGATAACATCTTAAGGAACGAAGAAAGACAAAATAAGGATGAGGAAGTTATCACTTTAGTTTTTTCATCAGCTAGCGACAGCAAAAAACACATTGTAATGGAGATTAGAGAGGCTACGGATGGGTGAATAAATTATCAAAAGAAATGGCGACTCCCCCCTTTAGCAGATTAGCTAAATGTTTGCGTAATTTGGGCATAAAAGTTATATTATTGTTGTTGTTGTTGTTATCGTTATAGTTCTGGTTAATTTCCATTCAGACTGTCCTACACAGCACCACTCTAGGTAAACACTACTTTATGTAAAACCTGCACTTAGTTGGTGACCATGGGGTTTAAAAAAGGGATGGTTCTTCACCTGGGTGCCGTCCACAACTCAGCACGTTGTGCTGCCTTGGGACTATTCGCACAAAAGACAGCTTCGGACCATTGTTGTTTTTTTTTGTCAAAATTTTTTTAAATATATTTACAGTTTTTGTTGCGTTCGTTATATTTAAAAGTTAATAAAGTTTTATAATCCTACTTTTTTGGAGTACTATATATTATTAAAAAATCGGGTGAATGGGGCCTTGAATCGGGTTATTGTCATGTGTGTGCTTTGCAAGTGTACTGCTACAGGATCGCACATTTCAAACTCAAATGCACGTTCTTTTTCTTACCTTTCCGAAGCATGGAGCGCAATAGCAGGCAGAGAAAGGGTGATGCAAGTGTTGAACACTGCCTGGCCTGGCAAGTTGCTGGCAGTGCCCCCCCCCCCCCGCCCGCTCCTGAAAGAGGGCACACACACACCGCCGCCCCGAGTACTTCACAGATCTTTAAAAGACCATGCGCTTGTTCATGAGGATTAAATGGTTTATCACCCCTTCGAGAACCCCTGCATCGACCCTCTGACGTTTCCTTGAAGAATTAGCACGTAACACAATACCAAGCCCTGTCAGCTGAAAGGGGGTTTATTTCCGCTTTTTTGGCTTTAAAAGCCAAGAAAGCAGAGATAAAATTATCTCCCTATTACCAAGCTGTCGCTAACTCCAGTTAGTGACAGCTAAAAGGAGATAGCGACCATCTTGGGCCCCGCTTTGCATGTCAGTGATATCTATCACTAATGACATGCAAAGTGGGCGTGCCAAGATGTTAGCGACTGGAAACAGTCCATAACATCGCTATCTCCTATTACCAAATTTTGGAGATATTCGCGCTAAGCGCGAATATCTCCAAAAGCTAACACCTGCCCTGAGCAGTTTTTAGCCATGTTATCCAATGGGAGGTGGATAACATGGCTAAGAGCATTTGCTGGATAATGCATGAATATCGCTGACTTTTCAGCGATATTCATGCATTGCGGCCGTTTTTTATCGCATTTGCGATAAACCTTGCTAATAGCAAGGTTTATCTGCGATAAAAATCGCCGATGTGCGGCGATAATTTTTGTCTCTAAACAAGTTAGAGACAAAAATTATCGCTAGTTGTTGGTAATATGCCCCCGGGTTTTTGCTTGCAGGAATCGGGAGGCGGGAGACTAGCACTGAAATCAGTAGTCTCACGCCTGAATCGGGAGGGTTGGCATGTCTGGATTCTCTACAGCTGGGGCCATAAACTACATCCGCAGGGCTAGGTGATAGCCTGGGACCGGCCTGGCATCTAAAATGGCTGCTGTGCACGACAAAATTGTGGCATTGGAAAAAAGGCAAGATGGCGCAGACAATGTTTAACAATAAGGATTCATTTATAACAAAATATTTTATCGCACTGACAAATTGGTGGTCAACACTTCCTGATTTCCATCGAATCGAACGTTAACAGACGTCACGCAGATAAAAAAAAAAAAGCTCACGCACAGCCGCTGGAAGACATGTATCAACATATATGAGCCTCCTCAGCCACCCTCAGAAAACATAAGGGATTAGGATACGTCTCCCGCAGCCCCTTATACCTAGTAATTTAATTAAAACGAAGCACAAAATGGTCTCCCGCACCCCCTTATACCTAGTAATTTAATTAAAACGAAGCACAAAATAGCGAATTCCCGTTTCGCTACCAGTTTGCGGCCCAGTTCGCGGCCCAGGAAGCGCTTCTACCGTGAAAAATATTTTTATTTTTATTTTCCCCACGGGACCCTTTAATAACCCCAACAACATTCCTAGGGGGTCAAGAGGGGTATAACTTGCCCCCTTTCATTAAATTCCCCCTTCGTTTTTCACCTCTTCTTCTCTCTCAATCCTACCGAGAGATAAGATGGCGGCCGCTCCGGACTGTTTAGAATGTTGACAGACACCGGGGAGCCAATCAGCTTCGCATCGCAAAGTTCCGTTTCGCAAAAAGTAAGCGGACCGGAGCGCAGCCCGGAGCGCTGTTACAGATATATATCTTGTTTTCAACGTTAATTTCTCAAAATCCACTGGAGCACATATATTGAGACCTAGCAAAGGCACATCGGGCTAACAGTCCCTACAATTTTGCCAAGTTTCTTGCAAATCCATTCAGCCGTTCGAGCTAAAAGTGAGGCCAAAGGCCCTATGGAAATTAACATGGGAAAAACGCGTTTTGGGACCCCCCTTTTTTCTCGGCCCCCCCTCGACGAAACCCCCCCACATTTTTGGGGAATGCTCAGAAACAAAATGTGCCATTTTCCTGAAAATTTCAGCCGATTCCGTCCACAAACGCCAAAGTTATTAGACATAGAATTTTCAAAAGTTCCATAGACAAATAATCCTAACTATATATACCTACTGGCGACACGCCAGTAGGTAATATATATATATATATATATATATATATATATACATATATATATATATGTGTGTATATATAAAAACCATAGGTTATAGACCATATATAGTTAGGGATTCGCATTTACAAAACCTTAATTTACTCGCACAAAACCATAGAAATTCGCATATATAGTTAGTTGCAATAACTATATATCGCGCACCCGCAATCCACTGCTGATGATGTCACATATTACATCATTCATGACATGGTCAGTGACATCACTGATGACATCACTGATGACAACACCCAGTGACTGTATGTTTCTGTAAAGTTAAAATATGTCTTACATATTGAAGAATGAGTGGATGTATAAGTGTCTGGATGAAGGATTTAGTAGGTGCATGACTGACTGTATGAGTGAGTGATTTAATGTGTCTCACTGAGTGCATGGGTTAGTGACTAAACTGTCTTAATTTGTGCTTGATTATGTCTGTTGTTCTGTAAACTGCTGCATGTGTTGATCAGTAGCTATATGAGTAACTATATGGGTTATTGATTGGTTGCCCAAGTATTTGTATGGGAGACTGAGTGTGTGTGTGGGTGGCTGGGAGGTGTGTGACTCTGTGCATAGATGTGTGAGTAGTTGATTCACTATATGTATGGGTTCAAAAGTGCATGTGGAAACAGCTGTATGGGCGGTTGACTGTCTGCATGAGTGTATTGGTGATTGAATGGATTTCTCAGTGCTACATGTCAAAGTAAGTACATATGTAAAACACAGTACATGTGAGAGTTGACATGTATAAATAACTGCATAAGAGCCAGTGAATGTGTGAGTGGCTGTATGGATCATTGTGAACTTGTATCAGGGATTGTATAAGAGAGTAAATATGTGTTAGTATATGTTTGAATAAGTAAGGTGTGTATAACTGTATAGTTGAGGAAATGGAGGAGTGATTGATTCTTTTCATGACTGACTAGATGTATGAGTAACTCCATGGATGAGTGACAATCTGTGAGTGTCTGTTTACACTGATTGTATCTAAGGTTATATTAGAGAATGAAGAGGTTCATCGTATTATCACATGAATTATATTATCAGTGATGTGATCAGTAATGTCAAATGAGCTGTCATCAGTGATGTCATCAGTGATGTCATTTGAGATGTCATCAGTGATGTCATCAGTGATGTCATTTGAGATATCATCAGTGATGTCCTTTGAGATGTCATCAGTGATGTCACTGACCATGTCATGAATGATGTAATATGTGACATCATCAGCAGTGGATTGCGGGTGCACGATATATAGTTATTGCAACTAACTATATATGCGAATTTCTATGGTTTTGTGCGAGTAAATTAAGGTTTTGTAAATGCGAATCCCTAACTATATATGGTCTATAACCTATGGTTTTTTCAGTGAATTTCAATGTTTTTTTAATAGCAAATATCAAAAGCTGTAAAATGTCAAGTAAGTGGTAGGTAAAAACATTTTCGTATTTATGCACGCTGATGTGCTTTAAACGCTGCCCTCCCCCTCCTCTTTTCGTTTAGGAATATTCTCTCTTTGCAGATAGTGAAGGGTAGGTAACGTAAGCCTTTGCCCCCGTTGTAACCCGTTGTGCCTGCTTCCCTCTACATTTGATTGATTTTTATCCAAGCATTTACTGTTTTAGAATTGGGTGCTCTCATGCTGACGCCAGCTTCAATCTGAAACATCCAGAAACACTGTAGACTACCAATTCGATCAGTTCCGGTGGAGCCCCAACGTGACCCGGTAGAGAAGAACTTGCCCTCCCCTCTTTGACTGATTGTTCTTGTTGCGTGTCCCTTCTCTTGTCATTTAACAGAACTTTTTGGACTGCTGAAAGGGGTTGTATTCCGACCGCTGGTTGGTGGAGACATTTTGACTATATTCTGGACCTGCGTTGTCGCGTAATGCGTCATATGACGCGCCGCGTTAGCGCGTGCGGAAGTGCTCCGGTGCGCAAGGCGCAGCTTCCCGGAAACGAACCAGAGGGCGGCGCGCAGCGCGTAACGTAAGCATACCAGGTCATGTGACTTGTTAATAAAACTTTTCATTGGTTCATTTTACTTTTGTTATTCTAATGATGAAAGGCTTGGTCATATGACCTAAAAATAACGCTTTTCATTGCTTTCGAACATTTTTTTTTCCCAAATGATGAAAGCCCCACCATTTTTTTTCTCACTCTGACTTGTAAAGCAAAGGACCCAGATGCATTTACAGTTTATCACTAACAATGTTCCAGGCTAATGTATTTTCCCGGGATATTTAGAACTGTCCTGCAAGTAAAATATTCCTTTTTCGAGAAAAAGGGCGTTTCTTCATCCCATGAGGGAGCCGTTGAGCAAAAGAGGCTCAGCCTGCTGTCTTAGTCGCTGATAGGCATGAATATCAGATTTTTATCGATCACTTTATGTTGCAGGAGTAGAAAACACAACAGCCCTTGACCATTTTTCTTTACTGCGTTCCTGCGTATTATACCTTTTAACAGTCATGTAATTGGACTGCTTTATTTCACTTGCCTTTTACTGATTCGAAAACAGTGCCTATTATTCAAAACTTTACCAATGTAGGTACTACTACCATGTTTTTTTTTAAAAACCTTTATTGTGAAAATGTCAGTATACAAATACGGGCCTATAACCACGTGGGCCGGCCACGGAGCAAACTGGAATCGTATATGATGAAGGCACATTTACACTGTAGAAGAACGTAACGGGCGACCCATTAGATTGCAAGAACTAAGGTGTCTAACGTTTTTGGAATTGGTGGACGTACATTTTATAATTAAAGTACGACAGGGCCAGTTACAATAAAATTATCTATATATACATTTTCGGGCAAGTACCATGGGTGACGTTAATTCGAACTTTCAATGGTACAGTAACCAATAACACATCAGAACTTAATATCAATAGGGATGTCAAAATGTTCAATCAATTCTCGTCCCCGCCCGCCATGTGCTTCAAAACTGCATACGTATCTCATGAAATCAAGGTTGGGCAACCAGTACACAACAAGGAGTTACGAGTCCCATATATACCGGCGCCATTTTGGGCGAGGCCGGGCAGGTCCAGGATATAGTCAAAATGTCTCCACCAACCAGCGGTCGGACCAGAACCATTTTCGGCAGTCCAAAAATGTTCCTTTAAATGACAACAGAAGAAATAGGCAACAAGAACAATCAGTCAAAACGGGGACGCTTTCGTGAATGGGGCCAATGCCCTAGCAGGCAAGCGTCCGAGTTCCAAGGTGTCCCAGAGCCATTTTAGTGGACCAGACCCAAATCTAAAGAGCTGGCCGCCATTTTGAGAGTCTTGTTGCAGCCGGCTATCGCTGCACCACAAAAATAGCCGCAATTCAGCTAGATGGGGGGTGAGTCACTGTACCGCAAATGCGGTTGGTACTCAGCTGAAAGGCGAGTGAAACGCTAAGAGGCACCCCACTGCAGATGAGGTGCCTCCACCGGGGGAGGAGGGAGAGGCCCGTTTGCGCTGCCTCCCCCCCCCCCCCCCGGGCACCCCACGCCGTCTTTCGGCGCAGCATTGTAGGATGGCCACACCAGTGAAACTTGCTGGACACCACCTCGGTGCCATCCGGATCTCAGCGCGTTCGAGTCACTGTACCGCAAGAGAGGGAGAAACTCAGCTGGACACGCCGTCTTTCGGCGCAGCATTGTAGGATGGCCACACCAGTGCGGCAACTTGCTGGACACCACCTCGGTGCCATCCGGATCTCGGCGCGTTCGAGTCACTGTACCGCAAGAGCTGGAGAAACTCAGCTGGACACGCCATCTTTCGGCGCAGCATTGTAGGATGGCCACACCAGTGCGGCAACTTGCTGGTCACCACCTCGGTGCCATCCGGATCTCGGCGCGTTGTGCTGCCTTCGGCCTACTGTAGCAGCAAGTGCAGGCGCAACTCAGCTGGACGGCGAGTGAAACGCTAAGGGGCGCCGCACTGCAGATGAGGTGCCTCCACCTGGGGAGGCGGAAAAGGGCCGTTCGCGCCGTCTCCCCCCGGGCACCCCACGCCGTCTTTCGGCGCAGCATTGTAGGATGGCCACACCAGTGCAACTTGCTGGACACCAACTCGGTGCCATCCGGATCTCGGCGCGTTGTGCTGCCTTCGGCCTATTCGCACATCGGTCCGCTACTGACGCCGCCTCATGGGCCAACGGATTTTGTACCCTTTTTATAGCCCAAAGCCGCATAACAGGTCATGTGACTTGTTTATAAAACTTTTCATTGGTTCATTTTCCTTTTGGTTTCCTAATGATGGAAGGCTTGATCATATGACCTAAAAATAACACTTTTCATTGGATTAAAACATTTTTTTTCCCAAACGATGAAAAACCCACCTTTTTTTTCTCACTCGGCAATCAAAAAAGGTTCCGTTAGATGACAACAGGGGGGACAGGCAACAAGAACCATCACTCAAAAAAGGGGAGGGCAAGTTCTTCCCTACCGGGTCACGTTGGGGCTCCACCGGAACTCATCGAATTGATAGTCTACAGTGTTTCTGGATGTTTCAGACTGAAGCTGGCATCAGCATGAGAGCACCACCATCTCGTAGTTCCGTCGTGGCCATTCCGCAAGCAATCATGGCAGCCGCTCCCCACCGGAAGCCTGCGGGAGTCGGGGGCCCCCAAGACTTTTGTAGAATCTTCAAGGCTGAGGGGACGCTTTCGAGAATGGAGCCCAAGCCCTAGCAGACAAGCGTCCGAGTTCCAAGGTGTCCCAGGGCCATTTTAGTGGACCAGGCCCAAATCCGAAGAGCCGGCCGCCATTTTAAGAGTCCTGTGGCAGCCGCCTATCGCTGCACCGCAAGAGTGGGTGCAACTCAACTACATGGTGAGCGAGACGCTGTAGCCGCAAGAGCGGGCGTTAAACAGCTGAATGGCGGATGAGGAACAGTGTAGCAAAAGCGGGCGGAATGGCAACTGAAACGGTAATGGGGCGCCCCACTACAGCAGAAGAGCATCCACCTGGGGAGGCCCGTTCAGCCGCCTCCCCCCCCCCCCGGGGCGCCCCACGCCGTTTTTCGGAGCAGCATTGTAGGATACCAAAACCAGTGCGGCAACTTACTGGACATCCCCTGGGTGCCATCCAGATCTCAGCGCGTTCTGCTGCCTTGGGACTATTCTCACAACAGACCGCTACTGACGAGGCACAGTGCAGCAAAAGCGGGCAGAAAACCGCTGAATGGCAAGTGAAACGCTAAAGGGGCGCCCCACTACAACAGACGAGCCTCCACCTGGGGAGGCCCGTTCACGCTGCCTCCCCCCACCCCCTGGGGCCCCCCACGCCGTTTTTGGGAGCAGCATTGTAGGATACCAAAACCAGTGCGGCACCCAGGTGACATCACCTGGGTGCCGTCCAGAACTCAGCATGTTGTGCTGCCTTGGGACTATTCGCTCAACAGACCGCTACTGACCATTGTTGCTTCTGTTTTAAAAAATTTTTTTTAACATGTTTACAGTTTTTGTTGCGTTGTATACATTTATAAGTTATTAAAGTTTTATAATCCTACTACTTTGTTGGAGTGCTATATATTTTTAATGTGACACATAATTGTAAAAACTTTGATGTACAAAGAGGCATCCCTGGAATCTTCCGCTTCAGGCTCGGTCCCACACACCCTCACAGTGAGAATCCCCTCCCCAATCACAATACAGGATGGTTATCAGATAGTAGGAACGCGTGTGGTGTGACCGATCTCATCGGGTGGGGGCCTTGATCTACTGTAACTCCTTTGAAGAGGGGTGATTCTTTACAGTTGAGGCCATGACCTACACCCGCAGGGCTACGTGATAGCCTGGGACCGGCCTGGACAATCAGACACAAAGGAAGAAGAATGTCAGAGGGTGCAGTAGTGAATAGGGTGAAAGGGTGGTGTCAGGCGGGCACAGGGTGTGATTCTCAGGGAAGAGCAGCGCAGATGGGGGGAGGTTTATGGCCCATGCATAAGACAGAGAGCGGGGGTGACCAGTGCGTGGGGGAGATGCTTGCGAGGGTGGGGAGCCATGCTGAGGATCGGCGGCATGCAGAGAGTGGGTCTGGTCAAGGCATCTAAAATGGCTGCCGTGCACGACAAAAGTGTGGCATTGGAAAAAAAGCAAGATGGCGCAGACAATGTTTATCAATACGGATTAATTTATAACAATTATTTTTAACAATATATTTACTCGCAGTGTCAAAATGGCGGTCAACACTTCCTGATTTCCTTCGAATCGAACGTTAACAGACGTCACGATCGGCGGCGTGCAGAGAGTGGGTCTGGTCAAGGCATCTAAAATGGCTGCCGTGCACGACAAAAGTGTGGCATTGGAAAAAAAGCAAGATGGCGCAGACAATGTTTATCAATACGGTTTAATTTATAACAATTATTTATAACAATATATTTACTCGCAGTGTCAAAATGGCGGTCAACACTTCCTGATTTCCTTCAAATCGAACGTTAACAGACGTCACGCAGCAAGAAAAAAAAAACGCTCACGCGCAGCCGCTGGAAGACAAGTATCAACATATATGAGCCTCCTCAGCCACCCTCAGAAAACATAGGTGGTCAGGATACGTCTTCCGTACCCCCTTATACCCATTTCTCACATGGTTTTTCCTCCATCTTGTAATTTAAATAAATTGAAACACAAAATGGCGAATTCCCGTTTCGCGTCCCGGTTCACTACCCGGTTCGCGAACCGGAAAGCGCTTCTACCGCAAAAATCAATATTTTTTTATTTGCCCCACGGGACCCTTTAATAACCCCAACATCATTCCTAGGGGGTCAAGAAGGGTCTACCTTGCCCCCTTTCATTAAATTCCCCCTTTGTTTTTCTCCTCCTCTTGTCTCTCGATCCTACCGAGAGACAAGATGGCGGCCGCTCCGGACTGTTTAGAATGTTGACAGACACCGGAGAGCCAATCAGCTTCGCTACGCAAAGTTCCGTTACGCGAAAAGTTCGCGAACCGGTGCGCTATCCGGGACGCTGTCACAGATATATCTGTTTTTTAAAACGTTAATTTCTCAAAATCCACTGGAGCACATATATTGAGACCCAGCAAAGGCACATCGGGCTAACAGTCCCTACAATTTTGCCAAATTTCGTGCAAATCCATTCAGCCGTTCGAGCTAAAAGTGAGGCCTAACGCCCTATGGAAAACTCAATGTTAAAAACGCGTTTTGGGACCCCCTTTTTTTCTCAGCCCCCCCTTGACGAAACCCCCCCAAATTTTCAGGGGCTGCTCAGAAACAAAATGTGCCATTTTCCTGAAAATATCAGCCGATTCCGTCCACAAACGCCAAAGTTATTAGACATAGAATTTTCAAAAGTCCCATAGAGAAAAAATCCTAACTATATATACCTACTGGCGACTGCCAGTAGGTAATATATATATATATATATATATATATATATATATATTACCTACTGGCGGTCGCCAGTAGGTAGTTATAGTTAGGATTTTTTTCAATGTTAAATCTGAAAATTCTATTTGGAATAACTTTGGCGCCGGTTGACGAATCTGCCTGAAAATTTCCTGAAAATGGCCTCGCGGGGTTCCGGTCCTTCCCTGAAAGTTTGGGGGGGATACGTTAAGCGGGGGCCGAGATAAAAGGGGGGTCCCAAAACGCGTTTTCCCCATGTTAATTTCCATAGGGCGGTCGATTTCACTTTTAGCCCGAACGGCTGAATGGATTTCCACCAAACTTGGCAAAATTGTAGGGACTGGTAGCCCGATGTGCCTTTGCTATGTCTCAAGATATGTGCTTCAGTGGATTTTGAGAAATTAACGTCCCAAAAAATATATATATCTGTAGCCGCGCTCCGGTACGCGCACCAGTGAGCGCTCCAGGCGCGACACGCGACTTGCGCGCAGAAAGCTGATTGGCTCTCAGTTGTCTGTAAACATTCTAAACAGTCCGGAGCGGCCGCCATCTTGTCTATCGGTAAAATCTAGTCATAAGAGGTGGCAAAAACAAAGGGTGGAATTGACCATAAGGGGGCAGGGTAGACCCCCCCTGACCCCCTAGGTTTGATATGGGGGCCATTAAAGGGCCCCGCGGGGCCTCAAAAAAAATTTTTTTTTTTGCGTTTTTCGCGGGGGAAGCGCCCGGTGCGCGCACCAGGTAGCGCACCGGGGAGCGTAAAATGAGGGAAAAAGATGACAGAGTTTTAAAAAAATGAAGTTTTCATTTAGAAATTGGAGGTAGTTCTTAAAAGAACTTTTTTTTTTCTTCTTTTTGTTGTTTTATATTTTTTTTTGTGTTTTTGGAACTTTTTGAACTTTTTTTAGCTTTTCAAAACAGTTTTATATATTTTTTTGTATTTTTTAGGGGGAGAAACAAAAAAAGGGAATTGAAACTGGCTCAACTGGAGCAAAAAAACAAAAAACCCAAAAAATTATTTCTTTTTGGGGCACTTGTGATTATCACCTGCAAGGACGATGAGCTTAATACTTTGTTCCCCATAGGAGATAAGCTTGCCACAAGCAGTGCAAGTAATTTTAAAATCAGCAAATCTCGGCTGAATGCAAGGCATCACCTCAGATGTTTCTGGTTGCGAGGAAGTGGGTTGGTTTCTTTGGGAGGGGGTCCTTGATGACTGGGGGAGGTTACTGGCCAGTTCCCGGAACTCTGCGCGAGAGTAGTTGTTTGGATGCTTTCTTGTCATGTGCCGAATCATGGTATAGTTACCAAAAGAATATTTCTTGTTTGGGTTGCCCTGTGAAAGTTCATCATTGCAGATGAGGCAAGTCACCTTGGGAGCATTCACCTTTTTTTTCCCCTCTGGAATTGAAAAAAACTGCCAAACAATGTGTGGTTTGGGTTTGTAAGGTGTATTTTCTTCTGGCAGCCATCTTCTTCTCCCCTCCTCCTCTTCCTCTTCCTCCTCCTCCTGTTCTTGACCACCAATATAATTTGGAGCTGGTCCTCTTGGTGGTGGTGGTGGTGGTGGTGGGGCAGATGCACCAGCTGATGCTACTACTGAAGCCATTATTTGGAGCAAAAAAGTAGAGAGAGCAACAAACAGGTCTTCCTCAGTCAAAGGACAAAGTCAGAATAAGGAAAAAAGGTGGGGTCTTTCATCATTTAGAAAAAAAAACTGTCCTGAACCAATGAGAAGTGTTATTTTCAGGTCACAAGACCAGGGGCTTCATCATTATGAAACTAAAACTGTTATGAACCAATGAAAAGTGTTATTTTCTGCTCACATGACCCGACGCGCTTACGCTACGCGCCCGGGGCGCGCCCGGGGCGCGCAGCATAAGCGCGTCGGAAGTTTACGTTGTGCGATCGTATTCGCTCGAGTACTTCCGGGTGCGCTTACGCCGTGCGTATCACGCGGTCGCGGCTACGCGATACGTCACGATCATGTTTTCGTTTGCGATATTGGCGCTCACGGGACGCTCCCCGGAGCGCGCCCGGGGGCGCTTTTCAGAAATACGCTTTTCGGGGCGCACTCCGGGGCGCGCTCTGGGAGCGCTCCCCCCAAAAATTAAAAAAAAAAAAATGGGATAATTGTAGAGACAGGTAGCCCTATTCTGAAGTGGTTTGTAAAAAAATTAACTTTATAAAAATATGTATTGTGCTACATTGGGCTTAATATATGTTAGAGCCAAAATGTAGCCCAAATGTAGCCCAAAGTAGCCCAATGTAGCCCAAAGATGGCCACCAGAGATCAAAAATTGTAAATGTAGCCCAAAATTCAACTAGATGTAGCCCAACTGTAGCCCAATGACAGAATGTACCAGAGTGTTAAAAAGAACAACTAGAGTGCTAACAGTCTTATTTATAAAGTGAAACTTATAGTTAGGAATTAGCATTAAAAAAACCTTTGAAATTCACTGAAAAAAACCATAGGTTTCACACCAGTTATAGTTAGGAATTAGCATTTAAAAAACCTATTAAATTCACTGAAAAAACCATAGGTTTCACACCAGTTATAGTTAGCTGGAAATTTTACTGATATAAAACCATTGAAATTCCCACGTTATAGTTAGTCGGACTCACTATAACTTGCGCGTGCAATGCACTGCTGATGACATCACATATTACATCACTCATGACATGGTCAGTGACATCACTCATGACATCACTGATGACACCATCCAGTGAATATGTGTCTTTCTGAAAAATAAATATTAGTGAGTTATGTTTAAATATTTAAATACATATATTAGTGTTTCACTTTGTGTATAAGTGGCTACATGTGTTGATAAGTAGCTACATGCGTATGTATATGGGTTATTTGATATTTTTAGTAGTATCAGTATGCGTGTCTATATGGTTTGGTGGAGGTATTACTTAGCACATAGATGCATGAGTGACTGACTCTTTGTTTGTATGTGTTTTGAAGACAGCATATGTACAGGACTGTATGGGTGGATGAGTGTCTATATGTGTTTGTTAGTGAGTGAATGACTGTCTCACTAGTGTCTTTATCAGTAACTACATATGTTTTAATCTAGTATATATGCATATTGATGTATATAAGTGAGTATATGTGAGAGTAAGAGATTGTAAGATTTCCTGTTTAAATAAGTATGTGTTTCTATAAGTGATTGTTTAAGAGAATAAATATGTGTAATTTTCAGTAGAAGTAAGGTGGAAGTGTGTGTATAACTCTATATTCAAATAAATGGTTGTTCAATAGTTTATTTGCACGTGTGAATATGTGTGTGAGTAACTATTGGATGAATGTCGGTGTGTAACAGGATGTATAGGTGTATCTCTTCATATGATGAGTGAGTATATGTATGAGTGACTATATAGAACTGTTGGTGAATGAGTGGATGTGTATATAGATAGTGGAAGTACAGAATTGCTTGTTGTAACTGATATAGGTATGTCCATTTTTTAAAAATTTCAGTTTCTATTTTTGAATATGTGTCTCAAGGGTTACTTTACACTGAGAGGAGGTCTGTGACTGTGTCACAAGGATGGTGTCATCAGTGATGTCATGAGTGATGTCACTGACCATGTCATGAGTGATGTAATATGTGATGTCATCAGCAGTGCATTGCACGCGCAAGTTATAGTGAGTCCGACTAACTATAACGTGGGAATTTCAATGGTTTTATATCAGTAAAATTTCCAGCTAACTATAACTGGTGTGAAACCTATGGTTTTTTCAGTGAATTTAATAGGTTTTTTAAATGCTAATTCCTAACTATAACTGGTGTGAAACCTATGGTTTTTTTCAGTGAATATATATATATATATATATATATATATATATATATATATATATATATATTACGTACGGGCGGTCGCCAGTAGGTAGTTATAGTTAGGATTTTTTTCAATGTTAAATCTCAAAATTCTATTTGGAATAACTTTGGCACCGGTTGATGAATCTGTCTGAAAATTTCCTGAAAATGGCCTCTTCGAGTTCCGGTTCTTCCTTGAAAGTTTGGGGGGGATACGTCAAGCGGGGGCCGAGATAAAAGGGGGGTCCCAAAACGCGTTTTCCCCATGTTAATTTCCATAGGGCGGTCGATTTCACTTTTAGCCCGAACGGCTGAATGGATTTGCACGAAACTTGGCAAAATTGTAGGGACTGGTAGCCCGATGTGCCTTTGCTATGTCTCAAGATATGTGCTCCAGTGGATTTTGAGTAATTTAGGTTCAAAAAAATATATATATCTATAGCAGCGCTCCGGTAAGCGCACCGGTACGCGCTCCCGGCGCGACACGCGACTTGCGCGCAGAAAGCTGATTGGCTCTCGGGTGTCTGTAAACATTCTAAACAGTCCGGAGCGGCCGCCATCTTGTGTCTCGGTAGGATCGAGACATGAGAGGTGGCCAAAACAAAGGGGGAAATAACCATAAGGGGGCAGAGTAGACACTCCCTGTACCCCTAGGTTTGATGTGGGGGCCATTAAAGGGCCCCGCGGGGTCTCACCCCTTTTTTTTTTTTTTCGATTTTCGCGGGGGAAGCGCCTGGTGCGCGCACGGGGGAGCGTATCGAGGAGGGTACTATGGAAAAATAATCACTTTAAAACATTGTATGTTTATTAATTGTTTTTTTTTTATTTTTTTATTTTTTGTAAGTACCTACATGTAGGTACCAATGCAGAGACTTTAATTTAATGTACACCATCTCCTCTGTAGATATCTTGCATGTTGTTATTGTATTTTTTGTGGTATATGGAATTCATAACATAGTCTGTCTGGAAAGGAGAAACAGATCTTTTAAGCACTCCCTGAGAATTTCTAGGGGATCATGAGTAGTCTATCCTGCTCACTTATGAAAATGAGGTGTAAAATATTCATATGAGATAATATAGTGGGAGAAAGGTAGTAACTATGAGTAAACTTACTATGTAACAGAAAAATAGTTGAAGAGTATACTATAAGTCTCACTTTATATTTTAAACATTTTTGGAAATACTTTATGAATTACATATAAAAAAGAATATTGTCTGAAACAATTTGAAATTATTAAAGATAAATTTATTCCTCTGATTCTTTTTCATAATTTAATAAAATTTCTAACATAATATTGTCCGGAATTTCCTCATAATTATATGTACATGATTCCATTTCTTCCAAACATTCTATAAACTGTTCATCCAAAGAGTCATCCATGAAATCAACTTCTTTTTTTTGATCTTCTGGTTTTTCCACCTTTACTTTGATAGAAGTATCATTTGCCTGATTTTCTCCTTCCATTTTCTTTCTGAAAATTGCATACAAATTAACTATATTAGTAGAGTTAGGGTACTGTAAACCAGAGAAGCCTAACTCAATCCATAACTATTACAGAGAAGTCTATCTCTATCTCTAACTATTAAAGAGGGATAGCATATCACTAACAGAATATTTTTTCAGAAATAAACTTAAAGTGTACAATATACTTCCATAATTAGAAGTTACCTTAGAGAAATTAGTTGAAGTTGTCAGTGAAATTTGTTTTCAAGTGTACTTCTGGAAGCAGTAGTCAAAATGGCTGTGTTTCCCTCTCTTCTTTTATATATATTCTTGTACTTAACCAATCAAACGTCAGGAAATAATCGTAGAAAATGAAAGATACTTTTTAATTGGTTGTAAATTCTAACATTACAAGTGTGTTTTTGTCATGTAATTTACCTCAGGATATTTAGACAGGCCTGTAGCCTAAATGTCTCAATGGAATTTCACCAAATTTGGGCAAATGGTAGGGACTGCTATGTAGTAGGGCCTATTCTATATTTGATGAAAGTGTCTCCAGTGGTTTTTTTGTAAATTGCTTTCCCACCTTTTTTTATCGAGCGCTTAGCGGTGCGCGCTCCTGTACGCGCACTGGCAGCGTTACGGGAGTCCTCCATTTTGTGTTTCGGTACAATCGAGACACAAGATGGAGGGTAAACAATGTTCGGAATGGATAGAAGGGGGCACTGTAGAGACTTCTTGACCCTCTAGGTTTTCTGAGGGGGGCTTAGGAGGCTCATAAACGTAAAAAAAAAAAAAAAATTCTTTAATTTTCCGCGGGGGGAGCGCCTGGTACGCGCACCGTTAAGCTTACCGGGAAGCGTACTATGGTGAAAAATAGTGAAAAAAGTTAGAAAAAAATAAACGCTTTGAATGATCAGAGTTAGGGTAGCTCTGAAAAGAGCTTTTGGGTTCTGTGGTTGATTTAGGTACCTACAAGTAGGTTCCAATACACATTCTTAAATTCAGGAGGAATATTCTATTCCCCTCATCTGAGAAGTGCACTCCATCTCCTCTGTAGATGTCTTGCATGTTGTAACGCAAGTTATTATTGTATATTGAACCCATTCCATAGTCTCTCATGTAAGCAGAAACAGATTTATTCACATGTTTCCGTGCTTTCTCAAATTGTGGACAAAATTGGTTGGACCAGTTCCATTTCTGTCTTTGGCATATATTGGAATATACCAAGGCAGTGTGGGGAAAAAGTATCATCAATTGATGAAAGGTGTCCTTTAAAAGCATTTCCAGACCTACCCCAGTCAATGTGCCTAGATCGTTTCCACCACAGTGCACAATTATAAGGTCAGGTTCTGGCAGATGCAAAAAGGTTTTCACCAATGGTATCAATTGGTGACATTTTAATCCTCTGTGGCCAATCCACTTGATTTCCACATTTGATAAATCAAGGTTATGAAAATTTCTGCTAGCTGCATACCTTTGAGCCCAGTGGATGTAGCTATGTCCAATAATCCAAACAGAGTACATGATGTGAGAAGGTTCTGGTCCAGTCAGATGAAGTGTGGGAATGAAATGGCAGTTGGAATAGTAGGAGTTTACAAAAAAATAATTGTGGAGTTTCTCTGCTCTTGAATCACAAGCAATGATTGGTGGATTCAGATAGTTGATATCTGAAAGTTAGGGTGCATGGTTATGTTGTGTGAAAGAAGCAATTTGAATGGTTTAAAAAAAGTCACCAAAAGCAAAAATACCCTGTATAGGCTGCTGAATTGAGAGGTCAAACATCCTTGCTGAGTTAATTTGCAACATTGTAAAATAAACTTTTGAACCTTAGAGTTCAGTTAGGAGGGAGTTGCTATGGTAACAGATAGAAAGGTCTGAGAGGGGGATGGGTGTTGGTTTGAAAATAGTGAGGGAAGACTTTTGATTGGTTGAATTAAGGCATATGTGTACAAAGATAGAGATTTTCTATGCCAGTCTTGGTTTCAGTGTATTGAGAGCACACCTTTTGCTCTGCTAAAGAAAAATTGGTGTGTGTGTCTGACACTGTTCTCAATCTCCAAAAGCATTTGTAAAGGTAAGTAATGATTCATTTAATTTAGATAGAGACTTATTTGCTCTATGGAGAATATTTGGAAGCAGATAGTTATGTTTTAGAAGTGAAATTGTATGTTAGTATATAAGTCCTGCGCAGTGTTTCTTACATGTTATTCAAAAATCGATTTTGGGTGCAAATGAATGGTATTTTTATTTGGCCTTTTTTATGAATGCCATGTGCAGCTGATGCATGACTTTAAACATGGGTAATAAGTGATGCACTGGTGGCGCAAGGCCTTTATAAATTAGACCCTGACTTTGTTTGATGATATTGAGTGGTTGTACTTTGGTTCTGCGCAGTGTTTCTTACATGTTATTCAAAAATCGATTTTTGGGTGCAATTGATTGGTATATGTATTTGGCCCTTTTTTATGATTGCCATGTGCAGCTGATGCATGACTTTAAACATGGGTAATAAGTGACGCACTGGTGGCGCAAGGCTTTCATAAATAAGGCCCTGACTTTGTTTGATGATATTAAGTGGTTGTACTTAGGTTCTGCGTAGTGTTTCTTACATGTTATTCAAAAATCGATTTTTGGGTGCAATTGATTGGTATTTTCATTTGGCCCTTTTTTATGATTGCCTTGTGCAGCTGATGCATGACTTTAAACATGGGTAATAAGTGACGCACTGGTGGCGCAAGGCTTTCATAAATAAGGCCCTGACTTTGTTTGATGATATTGAGTGGTTGTACTTAGGTTCTGTGCAGTGTTTCTTACATGTTATTCAAAAATCGATTTTTGGGTGCAATTGATTGGTATATGTATTTGGCCCTTATTTATGATTGCCATGTGCAGCTGATGCATGACTTTAAACATGGGTAATAAGTGACGCACTGGTGGCGCAAGGCTTTCATAAATAAGGCCCTGACTTTGTTTGATGATATTGAGTGGTTGTACTTAGGTTCTGCGCAGTGTTTCTTACATGTTATTTAAAAATCGATTTTTGGGTGCAATTGATTGGTATTTTCATTTGGCCCTTTTTTATCATTGCCTTGTGCAGCTGATGCATGACTTTAAACATGGGTAATAAGTGACGCACTGGTGGCGCAAGGCCTTTATAAATCAGACCCTGACTTTGTTTGATGATATTGAGTGGTTGTACTTAGGTTCTGCGCCGTGTTTCTTACATGTTATTCAAAAATCGATTTTTGGGTGCAATTGATTGGTATATGTAATTGGCCCTTATTTATGATTGCCATGTGCAGCTGATGCATGACTTTAAACATGGGTAATAAGTGACGCACTGGTGGCGCAAGGCCTTTATAAATCAGACCCTGACTTTGTTTGATGATATTGAGTGGTTGTACTTAGGTTCTGCGCAGTGTTTCTTACATGTTATTGAAAAATCGATTTTTGGGTGCAATTGATTGGTATATGTATTTGGCCTTTTTTTATGATTGCCATGTGCAGCTCATGCATGACTTTAAACATGGGTAATAAGTGACGCACTGGTGGCGCAAGGCTTTCATAAATAAGGCCCTGACTTTGTTTGATGATATTGAGTGGTTGTACTTAGGTTCTGCGCAGTGTTTCTTACATGTTATTCAAAAATCGATTTTTGGGTGCAATTGATTGGTATTTTCATTTGTCCCTTTTTTATGATTGCCTTGTGCAGCTGATGCATGACTTTAAACATGGGTAATAAGTGACGCACTGGTGGTGCAAGGCTTTCATAAATAAGGCCCTGACTTTGTTTGATGATATTGAGTGGTTGTACTTAGGTTCTGCGCCGTGTTTCTTACATGTTATTCAAAAATCGATTTTTGGGTGCAATTGATTGGTATATGTATTTGGCCCTTATTTATGATTGCCATGTGCAGCTGATGCATGACTTAAAACATGGGTAATAAGTGACGCACTGGTGGCGCAAGGCTTTCATAAATAAGGCCCTGACTTTGTTTGATGATATTGAGTGGTTGTACTTTGGTTCTGCGCAGTGTTTCTTACATGTTATTCAAAAATCGATTTTTGGGTGCAATTGATTGGTATATGTATTTGGCCCTTATTTATGATTGCCATGTGCAGCTGATGCATGACTTTAAACATGGGTAATAAGTGATGCACTGGTGGCGCAAGGCCTTTATAAATTAGACCCTGACTTTGTTTGATGATATTGAGTGGTTGTACTTAGGTTCTGTGCCGTGTTTCTTACATGTTATTCAAAAATCGATTTTTGGGTGCAATTGATTGGTATTTTCATTTGGCCCTTTTTTATGATTGCCATGTGCAGCTGATGCATGACTTTAAACATGGGTAATAAGTGACGCACTGGTGGCGCAAGGCTTTCATAAATAATGCCCTGACTTTGTTTGATGATATTGAGTGGTTGTACTTAGGTTCTGCGTAGTGTTTCTTACATGTTATTCAAAAATCGATTTTTGGGTGCAATTGATTGGTATTTGCATTTGGCCCTTATTTATGAATGCCATGTGCAGCTGATGTATCACTTTAAACATGGGTAATAAGTGATGTATTGGTGGCGCAAGGCCTTTATAAATTAGACCCTGACTTTGTTTGATGATATTGAGTGGTTGTACTTAGGTTCTGCGCAGTGTTTCTTACATGTTATTCAAAAATCGAATTTTGGGTGCAATTGATTGGTATATGTATTTGGCCCTTATTTATGATTGCCATGTGCAGCTGATGCATGACTTTAAACATGGGTAATAAGTGACGCACTGGTGGCGCAAGGCCTTTATAAATCAGATCCTGACTTTGTTTGATGATATTGAGTGGTTGTACTTAGGTTCTGCGCCGTGTTTCTTACATGTTATTCAAAAATCGATTTTTGGGTGCAATTGATTGGTATTTGCATTTGGCCCTTATTTATAAATGCCATGTGCAGCTGATGAATCACTTTAAACATGGGTAATAAGTGATGCACTGTTGGCGCAAGGCCTTTATAAATGAGATCCTGACTTTGTTTGATGATATTGAGTGGTTGTACTTAGGTTCTGCGCAGTGTTTCTTACATGTTATTCAAAAATCGATTTTTGGATGCAATTGATTGGTATATGCATTTGGCCCTTATTTATGATTGCCATGTGCAGCAGATGCATGACTTTAAACATGGGTAATAAGTGATGCACTGGTGGCGCAAGGCCTTTATAAATCAGGCCCTGACTTTGTTTGATGATATTGAGTGGTTGTACATAGGTTCTGCGCAGTGTTTCTTACATGTTATTGAAAAATCGATTTTTGGGTGCAATTGATTGGTATATGTATTTGGCCCTTATTTATGATTGCCATGTGCAGCTGATGCATGACTTTAACCATGGGTAATAAGTGACGCACTGGTGGCGCAAGGCCTTTATAAATCAGACCCTGACTTTGTTTGATGATATTGAGTGGTTGTACTTAGGTTCTGCGCAGTGTTTCTTACATGTTATTCAAAAATCGATTTGTGGGTGCAAATGATTGGTATTTGCATTTGGCCCTTATTTATGATTGCCATGTGCAGCTGGTGCATTACTTTAAACATGGGTAAAAAGTGACGCACTGGTGTCGCAAGGCCTTTAAAAATAAAGCCATGAGTTGCTATTGTATAAACTTAAATATGTTACAATTTATTGTATATATTGTTTGCTTTTTAACATTCCTTTGATGTTTGCTAATAGTGGTCTTTCATGTGTTTTTTTAACAGAGCAACAGATTCAAATCAACTTCTGAAAAGGAAGCAAAAATGCCTTCAAAGCAAAGAAATATCAAAAATAACATACGGAAAAGGAGAACATCAACAACAGAGTTTATGGAATCCTCTTCAACAAGTACTTCAAAAAACACCAGAAAAGCTTCTGGTAAGCCAATTAAGTCTTTTCTTCGCAACATATGTCGTAGAAAAAAAATGATATTGCTAATGTGAATATACAGAAAAAGTCAACAAATCTAAAAAGGAAAGAGAAGCCCACAAAAAATGTTTCCATTGGAGCAGGAGAGAAGAGAATGGATAGCAATAGAAGGGTAAATGTTTTTAGGGACATTCGTAGGCGAATGTTTCGCAATAGGGTAGTTTTAAATTTGCTAAAAAATGATAAGAAAAGTAAACTAAAAGCTGCTTTTTACAAGAAAAAGAAAAGTGTAGAAAAGATTGTTGATCAGGCTTTTGAAGTTAAGAAAAAATTATTTATTTTAATAATCAATAGAATTAGGATACTTAATAAGGCAATTGATGTTTTCAAATCGAACAGTAGATGGAAAAGAATTATTAATCGGAGTAATTTTTGTGAAGTATTTTCTGGTGAATGGATGCATAGTTCAAGTTCTGAGCCTTTTTTCAATGAGGAGAGTTACTTTCAGGAAAATGATTTGGTGCATGCAGTTGACACCAGTGGTCGTGCATATGAGGTGAAAGATAGTTGTGTGATGGAAAAAGAGAAACTTGTATCTAGAGATGCAGAAGAGGTGTTAGCTGATGAAGTTTTAGGGAGACGTACTAAGGGTCCAGTGTACACATGGAAATGCAGTAGTATTTGTAGTGTGCGACAGGAATCAATCGATTTGCTTCGAAATTTCTTACGTACATATAGTAAAAAAAGTCTCAAACAAAAAATGAAGATCCTGCAAGAGTTAGATCCTTGCAGAGTGAGAGAAAGCACAGGTTTGCAAGGGCATTCACTAGCTTGTCTTTCTAGAAAAGTTTGTCGGAGTGTTTTTCATCATTTTAGGATGTTAGCAGTGCATCATAATAATGTAAGGAAATTAGTGAGGAAGTTGTATTATGCAAAAAGTCCTGCACTTAAGCTTAAACAGTTAAATAGTGCTCTTTTGCATGGATCTGAAGTGGATGTGAAGACTATTTGTGAAGAAATTGAGTTTTGTTATTTTGGGAACAAAGAGGACAGTGTAGAAATAGATATAGTAATGGATGGTAATGCAGAAGATAATGGACAAATTTCAAGTATTGAAAAGTTTGATGAGGAAATTATCAAGTTTAAGGTGAAATCAAGTGAGAGGCCTAATTTAACTTGTGTGTGTTGTCGACGGACTCATTATAAAATTCAGACCAGGTTAGTTGATTTATATGCAAAAAGTGAATTGGAAAATAATAGTCAATGGGAGGATTTTGTAAGTTATTTGTTGGTGGAGAATTCTTTTGATTTGAGTTTGGATCAGCGTATTTGTAATTATTGTTTGAAAAAATTAAATGAAAATAGAATGCCTGCTAGAGCAGTTTATAATAATCTTCAGTTGATAGATATTCCTTCTGAATTGATGGATCTAAATACTTATGAATCTATTTTGATTCAATGTGTCCATCCTTTTCAGGCTATTGTACGCATGGAGCCTAAGACAGGGAAATTGCCTCCATCAGATTTACTGAGAGGATTAAAGGGAAGAGTTGTTTATTTGCCGCTAGATGTAAAGAAAAATATTGATACAATTGGTGTAGAAAGAGTAGAAGAAGATCCTTTAGTTATTCTAGTTAATGGGGTTCCAACAAAGAGTAAGAAAATTTGGCAAGATTTAGTGGATGTTAAAAAAGTCAAGAAGGCAACGTTGTATTTGGTCAAAAACAATGAGTACTACAAAGATGTAAGTGTTGGAGCAGAGGAAACAGCTATAGAAGAAGATAGTGATTCTTCAGTTGGTCAAATTGAAAAAGTTGATGTGTCTAGAACTGAAGAAATATATGAACATTATACTGTTCATCCTTTGCATTCCAAAGAAGTAATGGGAAATGCAATTGACTTGTTTCAAATGAAAGCAGCAAAAGGAAGTCCCATTAGTGTATAGGAAGAAAGTTTGGAAGCTCGTTGTTTTCCACAATTATTTCCAACAGGTTGTGGTGGACGATATGATGATCGACCAGTTCAAATTCCTGCAGCTGAATACCGGACTCTAAGATTATATGCAGAAGATCCAAGGTTTCGTCAATGCATTCCATATTTATTTCATCTACTATTTGAAAGTGATTTGTCTGGGCTTTCTTATGCAGTTAATCATATATTAAAAAGTGGACCTCATTTGCAGAATGTTTGTGCAAGGGACTTTATGGAGAAAGTTAATCTGCAAGACAGTATTTTGGAATCTCAGCTAATCAATCTCATGGCATGTCAACGTGGAACCAATGAGTATTGGTTTCGTCGTCATGGAGAATTGAAATGTATGCTAAGAAACTTAGGAACTCCTACATGGTTCCTCACTCTTAGCTGTGCTGAGTATGCATGGGACGATTTACTTCAATTTCTACGAGAGGCAAATGAAAACATACCAAATATAGAATTGAAAACACCAGGAGAACTGTGTTCTTTAGATCCAGTGAATGTTTGCAGATATTTTAATCATAGATTTGAAGCTATGATGTCTTTTATTACCAACAAAAAAAATCCTCCCCTTGGAGAGGTTTTGGATTTCTTTTGGAGGAAGGAATATCAAGCGAGAGGTGCTCCTCATATACATATGTTGTTGTGGATTAAAGATGCACCCAAATTTGGATCCGATTCAGATGAAACAGTGATGAGTTTCATTGAAGAGTATTCAACATGTGCTGTTCCAAAATCTACTGAAGAAAACAATTTAAGGCAACAAGTTTTACGTTTTCAATCTCATCGTTGTGGAAAGTACTGTCGTCGAAAATTTAAAAACAAGGAAAAGTACTACACGAAATGTCGTTTTGCATTTCCTCGACCAGTGATTTCTAAGGGAAGAGTAAATAATTTGATGTCATCTCTACGACATACTGTGACGAGGAAATCTCCCAAAAATACATACAATTTGAAAAGAAATGAAGAATCTAAGTACATCAATGATTACAACCCAGTGATTTTGTCCATGTGGAATGCTAACATGGATATTCAGTTCGTTGCTGACAACTCTATTGCTGTGGCTCGATATGTGACATCTTACATCACCAAAAAAGAAAAGACAGAATTGAAGGAAATGTGGGAGGATATTTCACATGAAAAGAGTCTAAGCAAGAAATTATACAGTTTCAGTCTGAAGATGTTGTCGCATCGAGAAATTGGAGCATATGAATGTTCTGATCGGTTATCATCAGCAAGTCTCTATGCCAAATCAAGAACAATCATTTGGGTGAGTCTTGGTCTTGCTGCAACACAAAACCGAGTTTTGAAATCTGTACAAGAAATTGAATATTTGGCGGAAAAAGAACCAAACAGTACAGATATTTTGAAGACAAATATGTTGGATACATACTATCCAAATAGAAGTACTCACCTTGAGAACACATGTTTGTATGAAGTTCTTCAAAACTACAGTTATAAGAGGAACATCACAGAAGATATCAATAATGGAAAATATGCACTCATTGGCTATGAAGGATGTCTAGTGAAGCAGAAAAAAGGCCATTTGATTAATCATCGAAAATTGAGTTGTGAAGTTCCAGACAAAAGAGAATTTTACTATTTAGCTCTTTTGCAACTCTTTAAGCCATGGCGTACAGAAGAGGAACTACTTGGAGATTTTCTCTGTTATGAAGACTCTTTTAATGCAACTAAGGATACCATAGAATGTCCTATTTTTCTAAATTATCTGCAAATGTTGAATGAAGAAATGGAGCAAGAAACTACAATAGCTGAAGAGATAGCTAGAAACAGTTCTCAAGATAGTCAGAGTTCTACTTCATTGAGCCAGGATCCACTAGGAGGACCAATTATCCAAAATGAAGCTGCCACTGCCATGGATGAGGTGGAAAGAGCTATGGAACAAGCTCAAGAGGATGGAGTTAACTTAGAAGATTTGGTAAAGCAACTAAACATTGAGCAGAAAAAGATATATGATGAAGTCACAGAGCAGATTGAACATGGATTTAGACATGAGAAAAAAGAGTGCTCATGTATATTATTTGACCCTGTCCGATTGTACGTAAGTGGAGAAGCGGGGACAGGAAAAAGTTTTCTAATTAAAGCCGTTGCAAGTTATCTGCAGAAAAGGACTGATTCACCACTGTCTTGTGTTGTAACTGCTCCAACTGGTCTGGCAGCACATAACATTAAAGGGATTACTCTACATCGTTTATTGATGCTGCCAGTTGAACATGATAATAAATTGCATTACAACAAGCTATCTGGAGATGCGTGTTCTGAAGTTTCAAGAGTCTTGAAGAAAATGAAACTTCTTATCATAGATGAAGTAAGCATGGTCTCAAATCTAATGCTTGCTTTTGTGCATTTGAGAATGCAAGAAATTCTTAAAACAGACTATTATGTGTTATTTGGAGGAAAACACATTATTGTTTTTGGAGATCTATTGCAGTTGACTCCAGTAAAAGGACAACCAGTGTTTAAAATGCTCACGCATGAAGATACCAGGAAGTCCCTTGGAATCATTGGAAATGTTAATATATGGCTAAATTTTAAATATGCTGAACTGCTTCAAAATATGCGACAGGCCAAGGATGAAGATTATAAAAATATTCTACAAGATGTAAGAATTGGAAAAGTGACTGAGAAAGGGAAAAAAGCTTTGCATAGTCGATTAATTTCAAATTTGTATCCAAATGAAAACATTCTTCCAGAGAATATTTTTAAAAAAATGACTGAGAAGAAATCTGGGATATGTTTGATGCCAACTCTGCAAGAATGTTCCATCTTCAACCAAAAAATGTTAGACTTAGAAAATGAAGAGATTGTGAAACTGGAAGCAATAGATAAAATAGAGCATATGGGTGCAACAATTGTTTTGTCAGAAAATTTGAAAACTAAATTGGATTCATTGGAGAAAAGTATTTCAAAAACAGCTGGTTTTGAAAAGACTCTGAATGTGTGTTTAAATTGTCTTATCATTTTGAGAAGGAATTTAAATGTTGAAAGCGGTCTGGTAAATGGAGCAATGGGTTATGTTGTTGATTTTGTGAATTACAGAAATAGAGATGGAATTGAATTTTTAAAAATAAAATTTGATGGGATTGAACAAGTACAACAAATAAGTCGTTGTTCTGCTAGATTTTTACTTGTAAAAGACTTATATGTTCGCCGAAAACAGTTTCCTGTTTGTTTGGCGTATGCGGTGACAATTCATAAATCTCAAGGTTTAAGTGTAGATAGTGCTTTGGTGAACATTGGAAGATCTGTGTTTAAAGAGGGTATGGCATATGTGGCATTATCTCGAGTCAGAACTTTATCAGGATTGTACTTGATTGCGTGTGATGAGACAAAGATTTCTGCAGATCTAGATTGTGTTAAAGAATACAATAGGTTAAGAAGAGAGTATGCTCCACACTTGCCTCAATATCCTCTGTTTGAAAAACGTGTGGTAGGCCGAAAAAGAAGAAATGAGGATAATTGTAGTGAGGTAGTTGCAAAAAGACAAAAAGTAGAGAAAACTGTAATTGAAAACAGGAAGAAAAAGAATTGTGGAGAAAATGTTGTTGGATTTCAGTTTGAAAATAGTTCTGGTGTCAACTGCTATGCTAATGTAGTGGTTAATGTTGTTTTTTTTCTTAAAAGTTTACAAGAACAGATTGTTGAAAATCGGGATCAAAGATTGTGTGGTTTATTGAATTCTGTGTTTCAGAAATGTAGCAGTGGTACAGCACAAATAGAAACTGTAACAGAAATTCGAAATATTTTAGATTTGTGTTCTGGTCAAGATAAATTTTCACAGAACATTCAGCAGGATTGTCAGGAATTTTTAATGTATATGTTTGGTGTTTTGGAAGATGAAGGTGTAGATGTAGATAATCTTTTCAGTCTTTCTTATCAATGGCAGCATGACTGCCGCAATTGTAGTTTATCAAGTACTACTAGAATAGACACTGAAAGATTTATATATTTGAGTTTACCAGACTGTAAATCAGTGTCTTTTAAAAATCTAGTTAAAGCAGCAGATCATAATATGGTGTGTACCCAATGTAACTGTACAATGCTGTCCACATTATTTATACAAAGGTATGGGCAGTATATCATTTTAGTTTTCCAACGATGTAGACCTGATGGAACTAAATTGACAACTTCTATCAAAAATGTTGTGGCTTCTCAGTTATCAATTTCTGGAAGGACCTTTACAACTGAAGCTATTATTTATCATGATGGATCTTCGACAACCTCAGGACATTATACATGCTACTTAAAATCTGAAAATGGATGGAGTTACTGCAATGATTCTCATTTAACTTATAAACAATGTTTGCCTTATGACTCTACAAATTCTTATCTAGTGTTTTTAAAACCAAAGTTTTAGTAAAGGGAATTGGCCTTTGAAGACGGGAAAAGATAATAAAAGTTAGTTAGTTAGTTAGTTAATCTAATATTTTAAAATATGAATCTCATGTAGATACTTTAAGTGGATCTCAAAGTAAAAAATACTGATATATCTGACACAAATTGGCCGTGAGGAAAATGTAAGATATGATGTTGTTAGATCTTTTTTCATAGGAAGTTGATGAAATCGAAGTTATAGAGCACAGCAGATTTTTTTCACCAAAAGGACCTTCACTATCTGCAATCTCATGTAGATACTTTAAGTGGATCTCAAAGTAAAAAATACTGATATATCTGACACAAATTGGCCGTGAGGAAAGTGTAACATATGATGTTGTTAGATCTTTTTTCATAGGAAGTCGATGAAATGGAAGTTATAGAGCACAGCAGACTTTTTTCCACCAAAAGGACCTTCACTATCTGCAATTTGGTCTCACGGAAAAGTAAGTGAATCAAAGATTAGTGTACTTATATGAGATGTATGTTTGAATGGGTTTTTTTAAACACAATCTTTTAGATTGTGTTTTTTTTTTCCCGCTGTTATATGATGAAGACTTTGATCTCACTAATTTAAGTGAAATTCAATATATTCTGAGAACAGCAAAAATAAATAATGTAACATATTGTAGAAGTTATTGTGTAGTTTGCATTGTGTAATTTATATTGTGTTCACATTGTCTTATACTCATTTTCTTTTTCACCCTTATTTACCTCTCTTTACTAATTTACACTCTTTTTTCATCGCTGTTTCTTTAGTGCACTTCATTCACAACTTCTTAATCTAATAGGAACTGTCTGCATTTCCTCTGTTCCTTCCACCACTTTTTATCTTTTTCATATTCTCACAGTACCACTGCTTTAGTTTCCTAACCCTCTCTTTCTTTTTCTCCATTTTTTTTCTTTCGCATCCATTGTACTGTAGTTCACTTAGTTCTTCCTTTTGTCTTTCTGTGTACTTACTCTCTCACTCCTGTTTTATCCATCGTTCTATACTAACTTCATTCCTTTCATCCCTTCACTCTGTTATTTTACTTCACTCACTCTCAATCATCTTCTATTCCTCTTTTTTATTTATAGTTTCTCAATCAGACTTCTCTCCTTTTCACTCATTTTTCTTTTATTTTCTTATCTTTACTGATTTTGATTTGATATCTTACATTCTTTTAGTATCTTATTTATCTTTAGGAATTTGTTTTCTTTCTATTTCTTTTTCCTTTTTTTTTCTCTTTCTACATTACTTTCTTTCTGTTTTTGTATCCTTCACTATTGCATCATTTCTTAGTAAACTTTTGTAGATTTTTAAACCTCATGAACTGTTGCTTCTATTTTATTATATATTTTTAAGTAATTATAACGTGTTTTTTCTTTTATCTTTCACAGATACAAGTTTGCATTGATTATATGGTAAGTGTGTTTACACAATCTTTTTTGTCATCACCTTTGGTTTTATTTTCACTATTTTTCTCTCACCCTACCTCACCCCTGTTTCCTTACTTTGCTTTTCTCACTTATTCTTTTCTTCCATGTTTACTTCCTACCACATTCAACTTCTTTCAGTACCTCTGTCTATGCACACTCCTTCACTTACCTTTTTTACTGGTTCACTTAGTTCCTTTGTGACACTCCTTCTTTTACTCTCTTTCTTCTTTTGCTGTATTATTCCCCATGTCTTACCCTTATTCACTTACATGTACCCTGTTTCACCCCTCTTTGCTTATATTCACTGCTATTTACTTTCCCTCCATCACTACTATTCCTTTTCTTTCATTCCGTCACTACCTGTCATTCACATGCTTAACTGTCCTTCCTTTTACTTTCATCATCCATTTACATTCTCCCGGAACCTCTGCTTTTGTCTTCTTCCTATTTCTTCTTTTCTTTTGCTCCCTTATTCATTTTTTTTTTCTCAGTTATTTCCTCTTACACTTTTTATCTGTCTTACTATCTATTACACAGTCCCTCTGTGTTCCTCCCTTTAGCTCTCTTTCTCTTAACACCACTCTCTCTGTCCCCATTTCTTATCGTCACTCCTTCATTATTTTTTTTTTCTTTTTTTTTTGTTGATGCGCTGACGGTGCGCGCACCCGGGCGTTTATCGGTATGCGCACCGGGAGCGCTCCAGAGTCAAATATAAAAAAAAAAGGAAAAAACTATTTTAAAATAAAAATAGTATCTTAATATACATTATAGGGTTCATTTTTAGAAAAACATACCTTTCTCAGGTAAAGACATTTGCGAAAAAATAAGCTTAGAAATTCAATAAAACGTACATAGGTATGAAGCCCTACAAAAAGTTAAAAATTAGTATTAAAAAAACCTATGAAATTCACTGAAAAAACCATAGGTTTCACACCAGTTATAGTTAGGAATTAGCATTTAAAAAACCTATGAAATTCACTGAAAAAACCATAGGTTTCACACCAGTTATAGTTAGGAATTAGCATTTAAAAAACCTATTAAATTCACTGAAAAAACCATAGGTTTCACACCAGTTATAGTTAGCTGGAAATTTTACTGATATAAAACCATTGAAATTCCCACGTTATAGTTAGTCGGACTCACTATAACTTGCGCGTGCAATGCACTGCTGATGACATCACATATTACATCACTCATGACATGGTCAGTGACATCACTCATGACATCACTGATGATACCGTCCTTGTGACAGAGTGACTGACCTCCTTTCACTGTAAAGTAACCCTTGAAACACATATTCAAAAATAGAAACTAATATTTTCAAAAAAGTGAAGATATCTATACCAGTTGCAACAACCAATTCAGTAATTCCACCATTTATATACACATCCACTCATTCATCAACAGTTCTAAATAGTCAGTCATACATATACTCACTCATCATATGTAGTGAGACACCTATACATCCGTTAACACACCGACAGTCTTCCAAAAGTTGCTCATACACATACTCACACATGCAAATAAACTATTGAACATCAATTTTTTAGCATATACAGCTATACACACTCTATCACCTTACTTCTAAAGAAACTTACACATACTTACTCTCTTAAAAAATCACTTATAGAAACACATACTTATTAAAACAAGAATTCTTTCAATCTCTCACTCTCATATATACTCACTTATATACATCAATACTCACATATACTAGATTAAAACATATGTAGTTACTGATAAAGACACTAGTAAGACAGTCATTCACTTACTAACACATACATATACACACTCATTCACCCATACAGTCCGGCACATATGCTGTCTTTAAAACACATACAAACAGTGAGTCAGTCATTTATGCATCTATGTGCTAAGTAACACTCCCACCAAATCATACAGACACTTATACTGATACTAAAAAAACATCTAATAACTCATATACACACATATGTAGCTACTCACCAACCCATGCAGCCACTTATACACAAAGTGAAACACTGATACATATATTTAAATATTTAAACATTACTTACTAATATATGTATTCACTAAGATACACTTAATAAGCCAGTTATTCAATATTTTTTTTAAAAAAAAACCATCCATTTAGACTTTTATTTAAACATTTATTCTCCCATCGACTTTTACATATACATATATAAAACATATTTATTTTTCAGAAAGACACACATTCACTGGATGGTGTCATCAGTGATGTAATGAGTGATGTCACTGACCATGTCATGAGTGATGTAATATGTGATGTCATCAGCAGTGCATTGCACGCGCAAGTTATAGTGAGTCCGACTAACTATAACGTGGGAATTTCAATGGTTTTATATCAGTAAAATTTCCAGCTAACTATAACTGGTGTGAAACCTATGGTTTTTTCAGTGAATTTAATAGGTTTTTTAAATGCTAATTCCTAACTATAACTGGTGTGAAACCTACGTTTTTTTCAGTGAATATATATATATATATATATATATATATATATATATATATATATATATATATATATATATATATATATATATATATATATATTACCTACTGGCGGTCGCCAGTAGGTATATATAGTTAGGATTTTTTCTCTATGGGATTTTTGAAAATTCTATGTCTAATAACTTTGGCGTTTGTGGACGGAATTGGCTGAAATTTTCAGGAAAATTGAACATTTTGTTTCTGAGCAGCCCCTGATAATTTGGGGGGGTTTCATCAAGGGGGGGCTGAGAAAAAAGGGGGGTCCCAAAACGCGTTTTTCCCATGTTAATTTCCATGGGGCGGTTGGCCTCACTTTTAGCTCGAACGGCTGAATGGATTTGCACGAAACTTGGCAAAATTGTAGGGACTGTTAGCCCTATGTGCCTTTGCTAAGTCTCAATATATGTGCTCCAGTGGATTTTGAGTAATTTAGGTTCAAAAAAAGATATATATCTGGGCGGAGCCTAACCACACATCTGATCTGATTGGCTGTCAGCACTTCATCCAAGAAGTGTTGGCAGCCATCTTGGGACCAATATACATGATAGCACCTCATTAAAAAGCATTGTAGTTAATAGAGGGTTTTAGGACTTTAGTTACATTATAAATCATTTGTTGATGGTACCATACTCGTTTTAGGAATTGTGGTGGGTTCTAAGGTGATTTTACCGTGTGAAAAAACCTTCTGCTGTGATATCATGAATATTGTTTGAAAGAAAACTAATTTCTCATGATTTTCCCACAGTGGTTTGGAAGGGGATCTATAAGCTAAACTGAAAGCATATTTTCTGTAAATTCACATTATCTTTCTCAGTCATGTGAAAATGAAGTCTGACATTCTCAGTAAAACATAAACATCCAACAAGGACAGAGACTGTCAGTTGATTCCTTTGTGTTCTACTGCAGCCTCCTAGAGTGTTCTAAAGAACAACTAGAGCGCTAACAGTCCTACTTATTACAAAGGTATGGCACACCTGAAGCCATCTTGATTGGAATAAAGTGGTAACTCTTAAAACATTTAATTTAAAAAGAAACAACATGAGGGGGTATATTTTGCCATAGAAAGTATGATTAGTGCTGCAGAATGAAAAATTAGGGCACATTTTGAGTGACTTCTCAAATCCTTTTCTATTTCATTAAAACATTCTGACATTCAGTCTCCCAAAATGGCCACCAGAGACAAAAGAGCCCAAATGTAGCCCAAATATCACCCAGATGTAGCCCAAGTATAGCCCAATGACAGAATGTCCCAGAGTGTTCTAAAGAACAACTAGAGCGCTAACAGTCCTACTTATTACAAAGGTATGGCACACCTAAAGCCATCTTGATTGGAATAAAGTGGTAACTCTTAAAACATTTAATTTAAAAAGGAACAAAATGAGGGGGTATATTTTGCCATATGAATTATGATTAGTGCTGCAGAAAGAAAAATTAGGGCACTTTTTGAGTGACTTCTCAAACCCTCTTCAATTTCATAAAAAAATTCTGACATACAGTCTCCCAAGATGGCCACCAGAGACAAAAGAGCCTAAATGTAGCCCAAATATCACCCAGATGTACCCCAAGTATAGCCCAATGACAGAATGTCCCAGAGTGTTCTAAAGAACAACTAGAGCGCTAACAGTCTTACTTATGACAAAAGTATGGCACACCCGAAGCCATCTTGATTGGAATGAAGTGGTAAGTCTGAAAACACTCAATTTAAAAAGGAACAACATGAGGGGGTTAATTTTGCCATAGAAAGTATGATTAGTGCTTCGGAAAGAAAAATTAGGGATCATTTTGAGTGACTTCTCAAATCCTCGTCTATTTCATTAAAAAAATTCTGACATGCAGACTGAAACATGCACTTTGAATACCAGCAGCAGACGTCCGTGGTGAGCAGTAGCTTTACTACAGTGATCTAATGTGCAACTAGAGTGCTAACATTCAGAATTTATGGCAAATGTGTGACACATCTGAATGCCTTCTTGATGGAACCAAAGTAAACAAGCATTGAAAATGCAATAGATCTCGCCCTCGTTTAAGTTAAAGCCATTCTGTTTGTAATGAGGTGGCTTTTTAGCTTTGCTTTTATTAGTGTTTGTTCAACTTTCATGTAAATAACATGCATCTGTATGCATATAAGTATATGTATGCATGCATTTATGTTTGTATTTATATAGATATACAGATGATATATGTTTATATATGTATGTATATATATATATATATATTCACTGAAAAAAACATAGGCTATAGACCATATATAGTTAGGAATTAGCATTTACAAAACCTTGAAAATTCACTGAAAAAACCATAGGTTATAGACCATATCTAGTTAGGAATTAGCATTTACAAAACCTTGAAAATTCACTGAAAAAACCATAGGTTATAGACCATATATAGTTAGGAATTCCCATTTACAAAACCTTATTTTACTCACACAAAACCATTGAAATTCCATATATAGTTAGTTGCACTAACTATATATCGCGCACCCGCAATCCACTGCTGATGATGTCACATATTACATCATTCATGACATGGTCAGTGACATCACTGATGACATCACTGATGACATCTCAAATGACATCACTGATGACATCTCAAATGACATCACTGATGACATCACTGATGACATCTCATTTGACATTACTGATCACATCACTGATGATATCATTCATGTGATAATACGATGAACCTCTTCAGACTCTAATATAACCTTAGATACAATCAGTGTAAACAGACACTCACGGACTGTCACTCATCCATGGAGTTACTCACACACCTAGTCAGTCATGCAAAGAATCAATCACACCTCCATTTCCTCAACTATACAGTTATACAAACTTTACTTATTCAAACATATACTAACACATATTTACTCTCTTATACAATCCCTGATACAAGTTCACAATGATCCATACAGCCACTCACACATTCACTGGCTCTTATGCACAGTTATTTATATATTTCAACTCTCACATGTACTGTGTTTTACATATGTACTTACTTTGACATGTAGCACTGAGATATCCATTCACTCACCAATACACTCATGCACACAGTCAACCGCCCATACAGCTGTTTCCACATGCACTTTTGAAACCATACATCTAGTGAATCAACTGCTCACACATCTATGCACAGAGTCATACACCTCCCAGCCACCCACACACACACTCAGTCTCCCATACAAATACTTGGGCAACCAATCAATAACCCATATAGTTACTCATATAGCTACTTATCAACACATGCAACAGTTTACAGAACAACAGACATAATGATGCACAAATTAAGACAGTTTAGTCACTAACCCATGCACTCAGTGAGACACATTTAATCACTCACTCATACAGTCAGTCATGCACCTACTAAATCCTACATCCAGACACTTATACATCCACTCATTCTTCAATATGTAAGACATATTTTAACTTTACAGAAACATACAGTCACTGGATGTTGTCATCAGTGATGTCATCAGTGATGTCATTTGAGATGTCATCAGTGATGTCATCAGTGATGTCACTGACCATGTCATGAATGATGTAATATGTGACATCATCAGCAGTGGATTGCGGGTGCGCGATATATAGTTAGTGCAACTAACTATATATGGAATTTCAATGGTTTTGTGTGAGTAAAATAAGGTTTTGTAAATGGGAATTCCTAACTATATATGGTCTATAACCTATGGTTTTTTCAGTGAATATATATATATATATATATATATATATATATATATATATATATATATATATATATATATATATATATATATATATATATATATATATATATATATATATATATATCCAGAACACTCTTCCAAGGAAGACAAGGCCACAACAGGGGAAACGTGGAAAGCAGCTTTATTTCACCAAACCGGTAAGAAGTTCACAGACACCCGCAGTGGCGAATGCATTTCGGCATCATATCAGCCTTCCTCAGCGCCGTGGTTGTGACGAACAGGAAGCAGGTGAGTAAGCTGATTTAAATATCGTCCCGCAACCTGCTTCGTGGACTGCTGCTCCGCCCATTCTGGTCAGTGCCAATCGCCTTAGCCTCCTACAGGACGCCTCTCATCCAGCGCCTACAGGTACCAGCATGCACAGGAAACTGCTGGCAGGCAATGCGACGGGTGGAGCAGCGCCGCCTGAAACTCCAAAGTCCGGAATTTTGGAAACAAGCCCCTTCCTCGGGTCCCCAACCGCATCTCCTACCACAGCACAGGAGACTTTGTAGCGGGGACTTGGAAAACAAAGTAGCCTTGTCCTGCGTGATGTCGATGACACCTACTCCGCCTCTTCATCTCTAGTGCGAGTAGGCAGGTTCAAGACATTCCTGTAACCAGGACAGCAAAAATCCTCCACGAAGGCGGGAACCAGTGGGGCTTGAACCCAAGATGATGCGTGAGCCTTGTGAGCGCGACACTTGAAATCGCGCTGAGATAATATCCAGAACACTCTTCCAAGGAAGACAAGGCAACGACAGGGGAAACGTGGAAAGCAGCTTTATTTCACCAAACCGGTAAGAAGTTCACAGACACCCGCAGTGGCGAATGCATTTCGGCATCATATCAGCCTTCCTCAGCGCCGTGGGTGTGACGAACAGGAAGCAGGTGAGTAAGCTGATTTAAATATCGTCCCGCAACCTGCTTCGTGGACTGCTGCTCCGCCCATTCTGGTCAGTGCCAATCGCCTTAGCCTCCTACAGGACGTCTCTCATCCAGCGCCTACAGGTACCAGCATGCACAGGAAACTGCTGGCAGGCAATGCGACGGGTGGAGCAGCGCCGCCTGAAACTCCAAAGTCCGGAATTTTGGAAACAAGCCCCTTCCTCGGGTCCCCAACCGCATCTCCTACCACAGCACAGGAGACTTTGTAGCGGGGACTTGGAAAACAAAGTAGCCTTGTCCTGCGTGATGTCGATGACACCTACTCCGCCTCTTCATCTCTAGTGCGAGTAGGCAGGTTCAAGACATTCCTGTAACCAGGACAGCAAAAATCCTCCACGAAGGCGGGAACCAGTGGGGCTTGAACCCAAGATGATGCGTGAGCCTTGTGAGCGCGACACTGGAAATCGCGCTGAGATAATATCCAGAACACTCTTCCAAGGAAGACAAGGCCACAACAGGGGAAACGTGGAAAGCAGCTTTATTTCACCAAACCGGTAAGAAGTTCACAGACACCCGCAGTGGCGAATGCATTTCGGCATCATATCAGCCTTCCTCAGCGCCGTGGGTGTGACGAACAGGAAGCAGGTGAGTAAGCTGATTTAAATATCGTCCCGCAACCTGCTTCGTGGACTGCTGCTCCGCCCATTCTGGTCAGTGCCAATCGCCTTAGCCTCCTACAGGACGCCTCTCATCCAGCGCCTACAGGTACCAGCATGCACAGGAAACTGCTGGCAGGCAATGCGACGGGTGGAGCAGCGCCGCCTGAAACTCCAAAGTCCGGAATTTTGGAAACAAGCCCCTTCCTCGGGTCCCCAACCGCATCTCCTACCACAGCACAGGAGACTTTGTAGCGGGGACTTGGAAAACAAAGTAGCCTTGTCCTGCGTATATATATATATATATATAAAGTCAAGATGCCCTTAAGTGGTCGATATATTTATTAGTTATAGTTAGGATCTAGTTTCCATAGGAAATCCGCAACATTCTATTTGGGAATAACTTTAGCGCTGGAAGACGAATCCTTGTGAATTTCTCCAAGAAAATGACTTGCTTGGTTCCGCTCCTTCCCTGAAAGTTTGGGGGTGATTCATCAAGTGGGGCGGAGAAAAAAGGGGGGTCCCAAAACGTTTTTTCCCCATGCAATTTTCCATAGGGACCTTTAGCCATGGCTACAGCCCGAACACCTGAACGGAATTACATCAAATATGGCAGAGAGGTAGAGTTCGGTTTGCAGATTGTGCTTTTTGTTAAATAGTGTAAATCAATTCAGTAGTTTCTTTGAAAATTGCAAGTAAAATCATAGCGATATCTAGAGACGGGGTGCAGCATGCGTATGGAATTTGGTTCAATTACAAGCGCAAGCTGCATTCTGATTGGCTGTATACTGTCTGTCAACATTCGAAACCAGGAAGTGTTGGCGGCCATCTTGTGCCCGCTAGAACCCAGTCACAAGAAAACAGTCAAATAAAGTTGAGAAATACGAGAAGGGGGTAGGCTAGAAACATTCTGACCCTATAGGCTGGTTCAGGGGGTTGTACATGGATGTTAAGGCTCTATTTATTTATTTTTTTGAACGAAAAATCGCGGAGTACGCATATGGAAATACCTAGAATTACGAGCAGGAGCTGCATGCTGATTGGTTGTGAACTGTCTGAACACTCGATACCAGGAAGTGTTGGCAGCCATCTTGTTCATTGCTAGAAGCGAGTCACAAGAAAACAGTAAACAAAGTTGAGAAATAAGGAAAGGGGGCATGGTAGAACCATCCTGACCCTGTAGTATTTGTCAGGGATTAGGTTTAGAATTTTTAGGCTGTTTTTTTAAATTTTATTTTGAATAGAAAAATCGTGGAGTACGCGTATTTACGTGCACAATCTGTGTCAATACTTCAAACCAGGAAGCGTTGGCAGCCGTGTTGTTGGTCGCTAGAACCGAGTCAGAAGAAAACAGTAAAAAAAAAACCAAAAGGTGAAAAATAAGGAAAGGGGGCATGGTAGAAACATCCTGATCTTGTATGTTTGGTCAGGCGGTCGTTCATGGATTTTTAAGCTCTATATTTTATTTTGAATAGAAAAATTGCGGAGTACGCGTATTTACAAGCATGCTGATTGGTTGTCGACTGTCTGTCAAATGTGAGAGATTTATGAAAGGGGGCATGGTAGAAACATTGTGATCCTGTAGGGTTTCTCAGGGGGTACTTTATGGATTTTTAAGCTCTATATATTTTTTATTTACAATGGAAAAATTGCGGCGTGTGCGGACGTACAATCATGAGTTGCATGTTGATTGGCTGTCAACGCTTCATGTTGTCGAGGGGGCGTACGTGCCCCGGGATCCGCCACCTTCCTGAGTCAGTAATCTTTAAAGTAGGGTGGCCGTGAGGGTACAGATCTCCTAGCTCTAGGGGTTACCACTTTTCGGGGCTTTTTAATGTTGGGAGGGGGTAGCGGTGATTCCGTCCTGGAGCTCTTGATTGTTCTGGGGAGTCCTGAAGTGTCCCAGGGTACACCCCGGGACACTGCTGTTTGTTATGGTAGGGCAGGAGCGTCGTGGGCCCGACTTCAGCACAGCAAACCGGTTTCGTATTTGAAAGGGAGAGCAAGTTAAGCTGCTGTGTCTTTCAAGTTGGAATTAGATTGCTTTTCGTTCGAGAGCAGCATATAAACTGTTCCTTTTTCTTTACTTGTATTCCGCTTTATTTACAGTATGTTTCTAGGTCTCTTCAGAATGAGTTCCACAGGGTAGTGTCTGTGGCAGTGTTGTTTATTGTTTGCCTCCCTTCACCCTAATTGACAACGTAATGGGGCACTGCAGTCGTGTCCGTTTTAACTTTGCAACACAGTAGGTAGGATAAATAAAGCACTTGACACAATGTAGAGTTGCACTATTGATTGCATTTATTTTTCCAATGTTTTGAAAATAGAATATACTCATGTACAAAATATTGTTTTATTTCAAAAATAAATATTTAATATAATTTTTATGAATCACCACATGAGCTGATATTATAGTATAGATGAAAAGAAGTGTTTATGTACAAGGAGCTACAACAGAAGAAATTCAGTATGGAAAATCAACAACAGAATTTGAACACATTTTCGAAATTAGTAACACTGTCATAGAAGAGCTGAACATACTTTATAAGTTGCGAGAGTGAAGAGCAAGATATAAATGCTGGAGATATTTGCTGTGATTTCCTAGATTAAAGGTTAGATGTTGATTTTTTGGAAGAATTATATGACATCTAGTATGATAATATGAGTTTTGAAATTGATAATGAGGTATATGAAATACATGATGAAATTATTTTAGGTCTATTAAGTCATGAGATGTTATAAGAATACATTTATTAAAATTGCTGCAAGTGTTCAAATTACCCAGTGCCTTTAGCCGGGGAAGTAGTTACAATAAAAAGGCTCGATGAAGGGCCTTGACGTTCAATCAGAATGTGATATTGAAGAATAATTGATAATACCAGTCAAGAAAGGCAGAAAGTGCGCAATTTAAGCACTGCTTTCAGCTGAAGTAGTTCATACTAATTAGAAGATAATGTCAAAAAAGTAATGTTGAGCATAGTGATGCTCCTGATCCATGCATTTTATAAGGCCGATAGACTGTTCCCCGTAAGACAAAAGTTCATCACAATAAATGCATAGATTGTTAATTTTATCAAAATGAGGATTAATTTCTGGGTGTGGATTGGTTGCTGAATGTGCTGCTGCAGCAATAGCTGTGCTTGGTGCAGCAGTAGGTGGGTTCTCTCTGTAAATGAAAAGGAGGAGGGGAGGTGGCCTGCTGTGGAACATGGCGGAGGGCTTACGCCATCCACCGTAGCCCTGATCCGGTCGAGCGAATCCCCGCGTGAATGCGGTTAACAGAGGCATCCTAACGGCATCCCAACGGTGAGCAGATGTATGAAATCTCCCTCCGCCGTGGGTGACTTATTTTCTAAACATTTTCTCTCTTTGCTGTCTTTTTTCCCGTTTTCCATCTTCTCCGTTGCGGCCTGTTGTGAGCCCCGCCCACCCGCCTGTGCTGTAGCGAGACTGGGATCGACTGACTGACTGACGCTAGGACCACGGGTAGGCGAATCCCGATGATAGTTGCAGCTGTTACAGGCCCCGCGGAACCGGCCGTGAGAGCATTGGAGGGCAGCAGCGGCAGCAGTTCAGCAGTATTGGCAGCGGTATCCGGGCGCAAGACCTAGACCAAGATCAAGATCAAGACCAACAGCAGGAGCGAGAGAAGTGGCCGGGCAAAACTCTGGCGCAGGGTAAGGTCAGTGCTTGCCAGGGCTAGCCACTGTGTCCCTACAGGAATCCACGCGATAAGGTCAGTCAAGGAAGGGAGGGGTGGAGTGCTACAAGCCCCAAGAAGCAGCAGACTCGATAATGGTATTTCTCCAGGGTATTTCGACTTTGGGCTTTGTTTAAGTGAAGTCGATAACAAGACCCTTTATGTTGTGACAGCCCCTGCCTCCCTGCAACTGGAATTACGGAGGGTGATGAGATTTGACATCCTTCAATCCACCAGTTCACTCCTTCCAGCTCACCCCAGAGTGCTAGGTGCTCCCCCCTCTATCTGTGAGAAGCAGTAAGGCGGTAACAACTGCGCTGGCCCCTCCTGTCTCTACAGCCCCTACAGCAGGGATCACTAGAAATAGTTATCAGCTCAGGTCCAACTCGGAGCTGCAAAAGTTGGGTTTCCCAGTAGCCAGAGCCTCAGCAGAACCCGGGATAGTTGCGTCTTCGCCCAAGGGGCGCAGGAATGAGAAGAAGGAGAAGAAGGGGAGGAATTCAAGGCTTGGGATTGGGGAGCCTAAATGAAGACTGCAAAGGAATTTGCCCCCCCCCCTAGGTAAAACAACCTCCTCACTGAAATCCTACTTTAAAATCTTGGAGCAGGCCATGGATTCAAAGGGAGGTAAGCCACCTACTCCCCCTCTTCCCCTATACCATCAAAGGGCTGTACTCCTGTCCCCCTGGATTGTGACTTGGGAACAGAAGAGGTGCCCCTAGTAGCCGAGGAGGTGCCACCCCCTGCCATAGCAGACGGCCCCTCGGGGCCCGGGCTCTCTCAACTAGAATCCCTCCTTCATACTATGAAAGAGGACCTACTATCCAAGTTTGAAATATCTGAGGCAAACCAGAAAAGTATACATGAACAATGTGTGAATCTGGAGGCCAAACTGGACGACGTATCTAAGCAGACTGCCGTACTGGAAGAAGAGCTGTCCCTGCTCTCAGGGGCCTCCCTGCATCATGAGAGGGACCTAGAGGCTCTCAGAACCCTAAATAAAAACCTTCAAATGGATATTGAGAGGCTTGAAATACATTCCAGAAGGAACAATTTGAAATCTTTAAAGATCCCGGAGGGAGCCGAGAATGGGTATGTTAAAACATTTATTTGTAAACTCCTTAGAGAAGGGGTACTAAAAGACAAACCGGACATAGACCTTGAGGCCGAAATCCAGAGAGCCCATAGGGATCCGTTTAGGCTACACAAAGAGAGGAAAGCACCCAGGAAGATCCTGGTGAACTTCCTCACCTACACAGTGAAGGAGCTAATCCTGGGTAGAGTGCTATCGGACATAACCCTTCAGATAGATTCCTCTAAATATTTAATCCGGTCAGATGTAGGGAAGGCCACAGCGCAAAGACAGTGGGAGTTGGGGAACAGAATGCCCGACCTGAGAAACTTGGACGCTCAGGTCCAAATGAAATTTCCGGCATTTCTAAAAGTAGTCTGGAGGAATAAGACTCATAATTTCCTATCGCCCCATGAAGTTGACTCCTTCATTACTTTAATGAAAGAGAATCCTTAGTAGAATTTCTCAGCTGAATCATATTGAAATAAAAAGAAAGAGAAAAAGGGTGAAGGGAGGGCTGGGGCTTAAAGAGAGCATGTTTAGAGCATATTTAGACTGGCAAGGAGGTGGAAAAAAAACGCAAAAAAACCACATTACATACTGAATTGAAAACAAAACTTTATCACGAGACAAGACACGGGAGATAGCTTTGGGAGCAAAAAAGGGTTGATATTAATTATACACATAGGTGCCTGACTTCTTTCTAAACGGCGGGAGCGATCCTGACCAGATCAGGGGAGCCCCCAATAGGCGACAAGATCGCCAATGTAGGTATGGGAGGGGTTCCTCATGGGAGGGGGGTAGCTAGCTGGGTGGTAGGGAAAAAAAAGGGAAAAAATAATATTCCTCATATACTTATCAAGAAGCATAGCGGTCATGGAAGGGAGCTGGGCAAGTTACCTTAGAATTAGTTGATATGGTCATTATGATTAACAAAATTAAGTTTATTAGCTGGAATGTCAACGGCCTGAGAGACAGGACGGATACAAGATCACCCCGAGGGACCGCGTCAACCAGACTGGAGGAGGCATCGCCATCGCCCACAAGAAAACCGCCGCCGAACACCTGCACTTCCAGATCCACACCAACCCCAAGACCACCCTCAGAGGCACCCTCATCTACAGACCCCCGGGACCACGCACACAATTCAGCGAAGACATCGCCGACTTCATCAGCCCGCACGCCCTCCCCTCCGCTGTCTACATCCTCCTCGGGGACCTCAACTTCCACCTGGAGAACAACAACAACCACAACACCACCACCCTGTTGGACAACCTTGCCAACCTCGGACTCAAGCAACTGGTGACCACCACCGCCCACTACGCCGGCCACACGCTTGACCCCGTCTTCTCCTCCAGCAAGGACATCTCCTTCAGCCACGCCACCGGACTCCACTGGACAGACCACAGCTGCGTCCACTTCAGCTTCAGAAGGACCACGCTCCACCACCACCCGCAACAGGTCCCCCGCAGATCTGGAACAAGATCACAACCAACCAGCTCGCCACATCCCTGAGCCAGAACCCTCCCGCCAGCTCAGCGAACCCCAACCAAGCCGCCAACAACCTCCCGAGGTGGATCAGCAACTGCGCAGATGACGTTGCCCCACTGAAGACCCCCCTGCCGGACCCGGCACCAAGAAAGCATCCTGGTTTACCGACGAACTCATGAGCTCCAAGAAGAACTGCCGGACCCTCGAGAAAGCCTGGCGCAGAGACCGAACTACAGACAACATGACCACCCTCAAGCTCGCCACTCGAAAACATCACCAGCTGATCCACGCCACCAAGAAAACTGCATTCAAGGAACGACTGGAGAACAACACCCACAACAGCAAGGAACTCTTCAACATCGTCAAAGAGCTCTCGAACCCTAGCGCCGGAAATAACAACATCACTCCTTCGCAAGACCTCTGCAACTCGCTCGCCTCGTTCTTCCACAGCAAGATCGCAGACATACACAATCGTTTCAGCACACAGTCGACGGCCCCTACGACCGAACCAATGCCCGGCACCACCACCCTCCGCGCTTGGACCCCGGTCAACACCGAAGACACCATACGCACGATGAACTCCATCCACTCCGGATCACCAACCGACCCCTGCCCTCACCACGTCTTCAACAAGGCCAACTCTGTCATCGCACCCCATCTACGGGACATCATCAATGCCTCCTTCGACAACGCCACCTTCCCAGAGAGCTGGAAGCACGCCGAACTCAGCGCCCTACTGAAGAAACCATCAGCGGACCCCTCCGACCTCAAAAACTACAGCCCCATCTCGTTCCTTTCTTTTCCTGCCAAAGTCACAGAGAAGACCGTCAACAGCCAGCTGGCCGCCTTCCTCGAGACGAACGGATCCCTCGACCACACGCAGTCCGGCTTCCGAGCCAACCACAGCACTGAGACCGCCCTCATCGCAGCCACCGACGACATCCGGACCCTGCTCGACAACGGGAAACAGCGGCCCTCATCCTCCTGGACCCCTCTGCGGCGTTCGACACGGTCTGCCACCGCACCCTAGTGCAGCGCCTCAACAACATCGCAATCAAGGAGAAGGCACTGGAATGGATCATCTCCTTCCTCGCCGGAAGAACACAGAGAGTCCGCCTCCCCCGGTTCAGATCCGAGGCCACCAAAGTCATCTGCGGCATATCACAAGGATCATCACTCAGCCCCACGCTGTTCAACATATACATGAGCCTCCTTGCGGCCATTGCATGCCAACACAACCTCAACATCATCTCCTACGCCGACGACACCCAGCTGATCCTCTCCCTCACCAACGACCCCGCCACCGCCAGAACCAACCTACACGAAGGGATGAAAGACGTAGCCAAGTGGATGATGAACAGCCGCCTGAAACTGAATTCAGACAAGAAGGAAGTCCTCATCCTGGGATCTTCGCCCTCCGCCTAGGACGACTCCTGGTGGCCCCCTGCCCTGGGCAGCGCACCCAAACCAACAGACCACGCACGCAACCTGGTCTTCATCCTGGACTCCTCCCTCTCCATGACCAGACAAGTCAACGCCGTCTCCTCATCATGCTTCAACATCCTACGCATGCTACGTAAGATCTTCCGGTGGATCCCGACCGAAACCAGGAAGAAGGTCACCCAGGCCCTCGTCACCAGCCGACTGGACTACGGCAACTCCCTGTATGCCGGAACCACAGCCAAACTCCAGAAAAGACTCCAGCGCATTCAGAACGCCTCAGCACGCCTCATCCTGGACATTCCCTGACACAGCCACATCTCCGCACACCTGAGAAACCTGCACTGTCTCCCCGTCAACAAGAGAATCGCATTCCAAATCCTCACCCACGCACACAAAGCTCTACACAACCAAGGCCCAAGTTACCTCAACGACCACCTGACCTTCTACACTCCCACCGCCAGCTTCGATCGACCAGCCACACCCTCGCCGCCGTCCCCCGCATCCGAAGAGCCACAACGGGAGGAAGATCCTTCTCCTACCTGGCAGCCAAGACGTGGAACTCCCTCCCCACCCACCTCCGTCTGACCCAAGACCACCTCTCCTTCAGGAAGCAACTCAAGACCTGGCTGTTTGAGCAGTAGCGGACCCCCTCTTCCCCAAGCGCCTTGAGACCCTCCGGGTGAGTAGCGAGCTATACAAATGCTTTGATTGATTGATTTATTGATTCCTTACTATGCAGTGCAGGCCCCGATCTGGGAATCTTCCGGTACTCCGGCTTGCCTCGAAGACTAACTATCCAGGCCTCTTAGGATAGTGGGGATCGAAAACTTGGGAGACCTACAGGAAGACTTGCAGCTCCTAAAAATTGGGAGGTTCTATCCAGTCCGACTGGGGGAACTCTCACCAGATTCAAATATCACCAGCTATCCAGATGGTGGCTAACTAGACCTTGGAATCTCAATAAACCCAACCCTAAATGTGACCTTATATTTAGGAGTGGCGGGTGGGAACACCAAATTTCGTACTGGTATGCAGCCACGCTAGATGTCGAAAATATCGCAGAACCTGAACTTCAAAAACTCTGGGATAACGTATTAAATTTGGACAGCGAAATCTCTGTGGGCCTGTGGACTGATTCCTTTACCATCTTGCAGGCTGTGGTAAAGCCTGTCACACTGAAGCAGAATCATCTCTACACTATGTATAGGACATACATAACTCCCAAGTCAAGTCAAAGTATGCTCTATTCGAGGTTTCACTCATAAAAGCAGGAACATTCAACACTTTAAAAGTACAATTAAATTTACAGTTAGTTATATTAAGAACTAAAGCATTCATTTTACAATTATTGACTTGGATCGCAATTCCAATTTTAGGAATTTGAAGCAGTGCAAACTAAGCAATTTGTTAAAAATAATACATAAATTAAAATTTGCCTGGTTAAAAATTTTTATGGCTAAAAACATAGGCATACAATACAGACAAGTTAATTGGACAGAGAATAGTCAAATGACTAGCAGTCTCTGTCTGATCGACCATGCCCATCCAAGATACTTGGCAGTAGCTATTGATAGCCATGTCAGATTGCTAGTGCGTATAATATGCAAGGCAACATTGCTGCTGGTGGTTCCTAAGTTCTTACACATCGGTGTTAACTAAGTACGCCGTGGATCAGAATAGGCTGTGCAAGAAAATAAAAAATGACCAAGTGTTTCTTTGGCAAGACCACAAGCAGGGCAACTGTTGCACGCTCCACTGTCCCATTTTGCTGTCAAAAATCTAAGGAGGAGTGCACCTGCTCTTAATTGGAAAAGGAGCTTTCTATCACCAGGTCTTGTTATGATGTCCCAATAGGGTTCCAAGCAGGGATAAAGTTTAGCTTCTAGGAATGTTCCAGCTGTAGATCCTGTACTCGAGCTACTCCAGCCCCAAGAGGCTACCTTCTCCCAGTACATTTCTTTTAAGACTCTTTTAGTCGGAAAAGGCGATCCCGCTGGATCTACCCAAAGTGAACTCATACGAAACTCGATCAAAATTGCACTGAGTGATTTGAGCCACTCGATTTTGTGGAATACATCTGCCTTAATAATGGCTAGGAACCCCTCGGCATAATGGGAAAGCTCAGGAGTCGTCCATTGCCTTCGACAATACAGAATCGGTCGAAGCCTGACCAAGTCTGTAACCGCTTTTCTGCCCAGATTATACCTCAGGGGCAGCAAAGGAGTACTTTTAGGGACCCCAGTTATTGCCCGGAAAAAATTATTCTCCGTGGTTTGAAGTGCAGCCACCTTCTCAGACCCCCATAGCTCAGCACCGTAAAGTGCGGAGCCAAAAGCCTTTGCTTCATATACCTGGAGAGCAGGCTTTACAGGTTTAGTCAGGGATGTTCTATGCTCTGAGCTGATAGTACCTGACAGTTGTCTGTGTCTCAATGTGGCAAGATCTATATGCTGGATCCATCTGTTCTCACTCGATATGTGAATCCCAAAATATGTGAAAGCATTCACCATCTCTAGAGGGCGGCCATTCATAATAATTTTAGATTTGAAGCTACAGTGGGGGTTGAAAACCGTAAGTTTTGTTTTGGCCACATTGACCTCTAGGCCATGCTCCCCACGGAATAACTCAAAGATGGACAAAGCACTCTGGAGACCGCTCGGAGTCTTTGATAGGATGAGCGTGTCGTCTGCGAACATTAAAATAGGCATTTTTATGCCAGATAGTGAAGGAGCATCCACCTTCACAGACAACATACGGACTACAACGCCATTAATGAATAGTGTAAAGAAGGTGGGTGCCATTGAGCAACCTTGCCGGACGCCCCGCTCAACCGGGAAGTCCGCAGTCACCTTACCATGTCTCCCCCACTGAATCCTGGCAAAGTTTGTTTCATGAAGTCTTATTATCAGTGACAATAGTTCTATAGGAACACCCATAGTCTTGAGGACTGACCACTGCTTGGACCGTGGCACTAGGTCGAAGGCAGCCCGCAAGTCGACGAAGGCTGCGTATAGGCTGCCCCCGCCCAGTACCGCGGTCTTCCATTGCAACAAGGTAAAGCGGAAAAGCTGGTCCACCGTGCTTGTGGACCTACGGAATCCTGCTTGGAAAGGAGACAGAGCGTTGTTCTCCTCTGCCCAGTCAAACAGCCTGTTCACAATCACACGCCCCACTGCCTTTTGGATGGTATCAATAATGCTTATCGGCCTGTAATTGCCAGGCTGTGATCGGTCACCCTTCTTAAACACTGGTATTATTACCGCACCCTGCCAGGATGTCGGTACCTCTGCACCCTGGGCAATAGCGTTAATAAGAAGGTAGATATACTTACACCAGCGTTCCTTATCATTGATAAAGATGTCCGCTGGTACTCCATCTAGTCCGGGAGCGCGCCCACTGAACACAGAGCTCAAGGCCGCCATGATCTCTTTTGAGCTAAAGGATTTATCTTTAAAGTGGGTTGAACTTATACCCACCAATGTGGGGACCTGTTTAGGCTCAGCATACTGTGCCTTAAAGTATTTTACCCACTCCTCTTCCGGAACATTGTTACCTGGGGGCTCGGGTTGCCCCTCACTACCTACTTAACAATACTCCAGAATAACCTAGAATCGTTCCTATCGCAGGCTACTTTTAGCTCAAACCAGTGATGCTCGTCCCAGGCTTTCTTTGCCTTCGCTATACTAGCCTTATACTCCTTTCTAGCAGATCGAATAGCAATGGGCTGTCTCCCTTTTATGGCAGCTACTAGGGCCGGTTGTGCATCCCTGCAGTGGGCATTAAACCATTTTGCATGTTTGGGGGCTCTCGCTCTAGTAACTTTTACGGGCTTCAGAAAGTGGTTTTTGATTACACAAAAGAGAGTATCGTGAATTTCAACCACAGTACTCGACCCAGAACTAGAGGAGTTAATGTGTTCTAAGGCTAGTATTGCATTATCTGCCTCACAGTTAATGTTGGCAATGGCCTACTGGTTGGTCGCTACATTTACCCACCTTAGCCTGCGCATGTCATTTGTAGGGACAATTAAGGGAGGAGTAACAACATTAGAGCCTATGGGCCCATTGGTTGCAGTCCACCATTTGTGGTCTGTACACAGAGGGTTATGGTCGCTCTCACTCCTCCACACAACCTCCATGTCACAGACCAGCGGCCATAATTTTACGCTACATAAGACATAGTCAATTCTGCTTTTATGGCGCCCGCTGTCAAATGTACTAGACCCATTTTTGTCACTTAAGGTTCTCCCATTTAACTCTCTTAAACCTTTTTCATAACATAAGGCATTCATACTAATGACATCCTCGGTCCAGCGTACAACTGATTTCTGCTCTAATTTGGGGACTCCCCATTGCATATCCTCTTCTTCCCCGAGGAAATCGTCATCTATGGCTAAGGGTTCAAATGTTTGGTTAAAATCACCTGCAATGACAATGGTATTATCTTGTGAATGAGTATCAAGGAGGGTACCCAAGGCCGCTAAAACCTCTGACCTCCCACCCTTATTGCTCCTTACATAAACATTGTAGATGTCAAGCGACCCCAGAGTGTCAGAGCTCATTCTAGTTAGTTGTATGTCTCTGTGGGAGGTGTCTAGTACCTTGACAGCTAGTTTTAAAGTCTGACGGACCCAAATGGTTGAACCACCCATAGGTCTCCCCATTGGTCCCTTTAGTGCTGGCACAGAGTAATTCAGGTATCCCTGTGCAAAGGATGGATCGCATAACCATGTCTCCTGGAATATACATAAATCATAAGAATTAACAAAGAAAAGCCAGTCACCAGAGTCCAGTTTAGAACCCACCCCAGCGATGTTCCATGAGAGTAGTTTTCCCATTTTGTCCACAATGCCAACCGGGGGCTTCAGTAGAGGGTTTACATGGTTCACCAAGGACGAATCTTGTTCCGTTTCCTTTAGCAGACCTTGATGTTGATTAGAATCAGTGTCAACCCCTCTCCCAGGATCTGGCTCAAGGTTAGGGCTTACTAAGGAGGCAACGTCACACACTTAAGAACTAGGTGAGCCATTTCTTACCAGTCTGTGCATACCCTCCCTTTCATTGGTTGCCATCCAATTCTCACTAACTTCTATCTGTAAGACCAATGATTGTCAGTCAATATTGTCTAGCCCAGAGTTAAACCTACTACCTAGTCTTACAGGAAGTGCAGGGGTGAACACCAAGGTGTGTGGGCATGTTTTCCTTAGCTGGATCTGAGAAGGAGATGGGGCACTACATCTTAACTCCAGTGCAAAAAGGTTTTCTGCAAGGAATGGGGATTTCAGAGTTAGCTCTATAGAGTCACCTACAACATTTGGGGAGCTCAATCTTTTCACCTTTACAATATCCTCCCTAATCACCGAACGGCATCCTCTAACATGGCGCAGCCAATGAATGGCTTTGTTGGTTAGAGAATCCGGGGACTCGCTATTGCCAGGCTTTCCCATCGTTAGTTTCGGAACATTGTTCATATATATTCTATTCTTAGAGGAGTGTATTTTATTATAGAGGCTACTTGGTTTGGGACCCAAGTTATTTGGCCCTAAGGTTGGTGGACCCTCAGAGACTTTGGCCGAGTATAAATGGGGAACAGCTGGCCCATTGGTAGTTTGTCTTGTTGTTTGGCCACTCCCCTCTCCTCTGAGGCCTTAGGGAGGCTGACCTGTAGTCCTCAATTTCGGGGCAAGGCACCCGGTGTTTAAACCTGCTATATTCCCCTGTCTCTGGGTACTAGATTGGTTCGGGGTTTTAACTAGGGGTGCTTTGCTTACGCCGTCAGTACGTGTTTGAGAAGGATTACGTACTGGCGGAGCCACTTTACTTGTTAGTTTTGGTACACCTTTGCATTTTTCAGTGATCATAGAGGTTAAATTTACGATTAATGACCTCAAGGCCTCTATTTCATTCCTTGGTAAGATAACTAGATTGGACAGAGTACCAACGTCCATAGGCAGTATCTTATCCCTGCTACTATTGACGCTAGAGTGAAAAGGAGGCTCTTCATGGACCTCAGCCAAAACTGCAAACCTGTTTCCCAGAAGTACCTGCGGGGCTGAGGCCAATGGCTCTGTCTCACTCTCGGAATCAGGGGGAGTAGTCCTGCCTACTGAGCTAACAGATTCACTTGGTGCAATTAAACAATCCTCAGTAGGATTTGCCATACTTTCCTTGGATTTATGTATCCGTTTTGCCTTGAACATGGCTGGTATTTTAGGATGATCATTTGGAGCATTGGATAGATTCAAAGTGTCCCCACTATTATCAGTCACAAAGGTCTCTATTTGATCGACAACGAGGATTTCTCTACACTCATTCACAAGGGAGTCAATACGATCCTTGACGTCACTATCTGCTGCTTGGCATCCCTTTTTAGATACTCTCTTCCCCTTACGAAGCTTTGATGCATTGCCTGCTCCGTTCCCCCCCTCCATCGCTTTTTATTTCCCCATGTAGCTTTCGTCTTTACAAAGAATAAAATGTATTGCCCCTGAGGAAAAACAGTCACAGTAAGGTAATAAGTTCCTCTTACGGTTTTTTGCTGGTGTCGGTGATCTATTTTTTGGGGGCGATATTAGAGATGTGGCCCGTCCCGTCCCCGGCCGACCCCGGATGGCCACAGACGGCCCGCCCTTTGCCCGGGCTTAGCCCCGGGCGCTCCCGCGACGCAGGGGCGGCGTCCATTTGGCATGCCTCTTGGCGCGAGTTGGTCAGCTGGACGCGGCTCCTGCTGCTCGGGAGTCTGGGGGTTGTGGTTTCTCCCCGGTCGCCTCCCTCCACACTGAGGCCGCTAAGGCTGGATTCTGCGGCGGCGGGAGGGAGGCAGAGGGTGCTGGTGTTAGCGGTTTCTGCTGGGCTGTGTAGCAGGGCAGCAGACGGTCAATAGCCAGCACAAGAATAGACTCCCCGCTCCACCGGGGCGGCGTCCTTTTAGCGCGCCTCTTGGCGCGAGTTGGTGAGCTGGACGCGGCTCCCACCGCTGGGGCGCCTGTTGGTTGTGGTTTCTCCCCGGTCGCCTCCCTACGCACTGCGGCCGCTAAGGCTGGATTCTGCGGAGGCGGGAGGGAGGCAGAGGGTGCTAGTGTTAGCGGCATTCTGCTGGGCTGTGCAGCGGGGCAGCAGACGGTCAATAGCCCGCACAAGAATGGACTCCAAGATTGTAGACACCTGGCTGCAAATGATGTTCACATGTTCGTTGCCTGTCCTGAGATAAGAAACTATTGGGATACTGTCCAGGGTTTTTTGGAAGATGTTTTCCGTTGGAAATTACCACCAGCACCATTCTCTTTGGGTTGGGCTCTGCCTACAACGTCAATGATACCCATACAAGGCTTATTTTTTATGTTATGCTTCTTGCAAGGCACAATATTTGTAGAGCATGGAAAGACCCAATATCCCCCACCTTTTCGAACCTCCTTAAACATGGTATTTTTACCAGTAAATCCGACATGGCATGTGATCCTACAAGTTTTGATAACATCTGGGCGCCTCTAGTGGCTTGGCAGGACAGGTGAAAGGTAATATGGTCTTCCTATGATTTATCCTGGGCCCTGCTGGTGCCTTTATCTCCCCAGTAACGCAAGGTGTCAGGTACAGCGTGAACAGGAGTGGATTGGGAAAGCAGTGGCAACTTGAGGGATCAGGCGCTGCTCCTCTTTGATTATGGTCTTTAACATCAGGGCCGGACAAGGTTGACCAATCATTCTGAGCTGCCTAGTTTCCCTTCAAGAATTCAAGAATTCCACAATGGTATATGAGGAAAACAGTAAAAAAAAAAAAAAAAAGAAAAGGAGGACATTTTTCTGTCTTAGGCTCTATAGGAATAATAGCCTGAAATGGATGGACACATTTAATAAGAATAGACTCATAGGTATATAAATTCATCAGTTCAGAAGGAATTATTACAAAGTCTACGTTATTATGCACAGCACTAGGAGGCATTTTGTTCTTGTCCAATTTGTTATAAAAATATTTAGAAATATGTTGATTAGAATGCAATTCAAAACAATTCTGTGAGTAATAAGTTCCAAAATGTTTTGTCATTATTATTTCCTTTTTAAATACACATGAACAGTACTGGTTTGAATTTTAAAACGAGTTTGTTGAAAACAAATGGAAGATACATTTGGTGTATTGGTGTTAGTGATATCACCTATAACTTTGTAATATGTTGCTCACAAATATGTACAGTACAACATTGTACATTCTGTTCCACATTTTCTTCTAATATTTCAGTTTCTGCACGGTTTTCCTGAGGCCCAAAGTAACTAAGCTGAATTTCTTCAGAGACTTTTGTTACATCTGATACAAATGCATGGAAAATAGTACTGTTTAATTTATTTTTTAACATTAGTGTTGCCATTTTTGCGTAATACAATGTTCTGATTCATTTTCTGATTTGAGTATGATTGACTGGTAACATTCTGAATTGGTGAAAAACACTTTGGTATACTTTTTTAGAAACATAAGGCAGGGAATGACTTTGGAGAGCAGTATTTTCTCTCACTCTGCAAGAGTCTAGTGCGTGCCATATCTTAATCTTTTGTTTAACACTTTTGTTATTATAGTTGGGTAAAAACTTGCATAAGAAACTTAATAGATTCTTAACAATTGGAAGTGTTCACTGGAGTTTTAGAACGTGTCCCTAAAAGTTCCTCAGGTAACACTTCTTTTGCATTTATTGGAACAATTTTGTGTTTCACAATAGAACAACCATTTCTAACTTCATAGGTACGAATACTAGTGTCATCTGTATGAAAATCATTACTCTGAAGATAACTTGTCATTAAAAAAAGGCTTAGAACTTGATCTATCATTTCATTCTCCTAAGAAAAATGTCTGAAAATGTGTTAGGGATCTATGAATGTAATTTTGTCACAGTTAACAGAATCTGTAGACACAGTACAATTGTCTGTCTTAAATAAACCAAAGCTACATTCAATGGTGTCCGTAGTGTAGATGGAAAGGTGAGATGAAGTTGTTAATCCTCCTGTCCGTAGTGTAGGTCGAAGGCAGTAGTTGACAGAGAAATGGAGGAATGATTTCTCTCTTTTTTAATACAAAATCTGAAGACATACAGTAGAAACATCTATAATTTTAAGAAATTAAGGCTGAATTTAGTAATGTACAAACTGTAAGGAAATGTGATGACATTGTGAAATTGTCTGTTTTAAATAAATCAAGATTGTATTGAATGTTTTCTGTACTACTGGTGGTATTGGTATCTAGTTGTGAACTCTAGTGAGTGCAGAATTTATTGAAGGCTCTTCTTGGTAGACATAAGAGAAATTTACATGCAAAAGTGAATTGAAGTTATAAACCCTTCTGTCTGCAGTGTAGATTGAAGGCAGTTGTTGAGACAAAGATTTAAGAATTATATTTAGTTACAGATAACAGAATATGTGGACATAGAATTGTATTTGTGATAAGGAAAACAGTGTTTAATGTAATGCGGTCCTTCATGTAGAAGGAAAGCTCAATTGAAGTTGTCAACCCTGCTGTCTGCAGTGTAAATTGAAGGCAGTTGTTGAGACAAAGATTGAAGAATGCTATTTAGTTACAGATAACAGAATCTGAGAACATAGAATTCTATTTGTGATAAGGAAAATAGTGTTGAATGTAATGCGGTCCTTCATGTATAAGGAAAGCTAAATTGAAGTTGTCAACCCTGCTGTCTGCAGTATAGATTGAAGGCAGTTGTTGAGGCAACAATTGAAGAATGGTATTTAGTTACAGATAACATAATCTGAGGACATAGAATTCTATTTGTGATGAAAAAAGTGTTGAATGTAATGCGGTCTTTCATGTAGAAGGAAAGGTGAATTGAAGTTGTGAACCCTGTTGTATGCAGTGTAGATCGAAGGTTGTTGTTGACAGAAAGATCGGTCAATGCAAGTTGTTAAGCCAGTTGTCCGCAGTGTAGATTGAAGGTAGTTGTCAGAAAGATTGAAGAATGCTATTTAGTTACAGATAACAGAATCTGAGGACATAGAATTCTATTTGAGATAAGGAAAACAGTGTTGAATGTAATGTGGTCCTTCATGTAGAAAAACAGCTAAATTGAAGTTGTCAACCCTGCTGTCTGCAGTGTAGATTGAAGGCAGTTGTTGAGACAAAGATTGAAGAATGCTATTTAGTTACAGATAATAGAATCTGAGGACATAGAATTTTATTTGTGATAAGGAAAAAAGTGTTGAATGTAATGCGGTCCTTCATGTAGAACAAAAGGTGAATTGAAGTTGTGAACCCTGCTGTGTGCAGTGTAGATCAAAGGTTGTTGTTGAGAGAAAGATCGGTCAATGGAAGTTGTTAAGCCAGTTGTCCGCAGTGTAGATTGAAGGAAGTTGTTGTCAGAAAGATTGAAGAATGCTATTTAGGTACAGATAACAGAATCTGAGGACATAGAATTCTATTTGTGATAAGGAAAACAGTGTTGAATGTCATGCGGTCCATATTGTAGAAGGAAAGTTGAATTCTAGTTGTGATGTCCACAGTGTAGATCGAAGGTAGTTGTTGACAGAAAGATTGGTCAATGTAAGTTGGGACCCCAGTTGTCCGCAGTGTAGATTGAATAATTGATAATCCCAGGCAAGAAAGGCAGGAAGTGTGCATCTAAAGCAAGAAAGTTTTGTGGAGTTTGTGATGAGGAGTGGTCGAAGGAGGACGCATTGGAAACAAAGTGTTTATAATCAAGTTTCTGAATAAATATTGGTTGCTTATTTACAGAAGTACGTTGAAGTATGTCTCTGAAAAGTTCATTCAATATGGTGAGGATTTGTGGTGCACTGAGTTAAAAATCTTTTGCGCTGAGGTTGAATGTTATGCGGTCCTTAATGTAGAAGGAAAGTTCAATTGAAGTTGTGAACTCTGCTGTGTGCAGTGTAGATTGAAGGCTGTTGTTGAGACAAAGATTGAAGATTGCTATTTAGTTACAGATAACCGAATCTGAGGACATAGAATTGTATTTGTGATAAGGAAAACAGTGTTGAATGTAATGCGGTCCTTAATGTAGAAGGAAAGCTCAATTGAAGTTGTGAACTCTGCTGTCTGCTGTGCAGATCGAAGGTAGTTGTTGACAGGAAGATCGGTCAATGCAAGTTGTGAACTCTGCTGTCTGCAGTGTAGATATAAGGCAGTTGTTGAGACAAAGCTTGAGGAATGCTATTTAGTTACGGATAACAGAATCTGAGGACATAGAATTGTATTTGTGATTAGGAAAACAGTGTTGAATGTAATGCGGTCTTTAATGTAGAAGGAAAGGTGAATTGAAGTTGTGAACCCTGCTGTCTGCTGTGCAGATCGAAGGTAGTTGTTGACAGGAAGATCGGTCAATGCAAGTTGTGAACTCTGCTGTCTGCAGTGTAGATATAAGGCAGTTGTTGAGACAAAGCTTGAGGAATGCTATTTAGTTACGGATAACAGAATCTGAGGACATAGAATTGTATTTGTGATTAGGAAAACAGTGTTGAATGTAATGCGGTCTTTAATGTAGAAGGAAAGGTGAATTGAAGTTGTGAACCCTGCATTCTGTAGTGTAGATCGAAGGTAGTTGTTGACAGAAAGATCGGTCAATGCAAGTTGCCAACCCAGTTGTCCGCAGTGTAGATTAAAGGTAGTTGTTGACAGAAAGATTGAAGAATGCTATTTAATTACAGATAACAGAATTTGAGGTCATAGTAGAGTTGTTTCTGCTTTAAGGAAAGCAAGGCTGAATGCAATGCTGTCCTTAATATAGAAGGAGAGCTGAATTCAAGTTGTGAACCCAGCTGTTTGCAGTGTAGATTGAAGGCAGCAGTTTCTGATTTAATTTGTACTAAAATGTTAACATAATTTAAAATTTCCATCAAAGCTTTCGTGTTCAAAATCACAATTCATGTTTGCAGCACTAATTTCTCCTTCTTCACTCTCATTACCTGTGACAGATATGATTAGTTCCTCAATTATATTCAAAGTAATATCCAAAATCTCGTTGAGGCTCATTAAAGGGCCTGTAGTTTGAATTTCAATAAGAAACAGAAGATTTGATAACTATAGACTATACTGGCTCTTTTTTAATATTGTTAGCCTTTTAAGCTTTTGTTTATACATGAACGGCAGAAAGTGCGCAAATTACCCACTGCCATTCACGAGTAATAGTTACCTAGAAGGCTCAATAAAGAGCCTGAGCTTTCAATTTGTATTACAAGAAGGACAATTGCCAACCCCAGCCAAGAAAGACAGCAAGTGTGAGCATTTCTCCCTGCCTTTGGATGGGATAGTTCTTTGAAGAAAAAAGCTTGATAATTGTGTAGTGAGTGATGTTGAGGAAAGTGATCTTTTTTTTATTTTTGATGAGGTTGATAGACTATTTGACGTAACAGAAAAGTTCATTGCAATAAATGCATAGAAATTTAAGTTTGCCAAAATCAAGATCAATATGTAAGTATGGACTGCTTGCCGAAGATGCTGTTCCAGCAGTAGATGTGGTTGGTGCAGCAGCAAGTGGGTTGTCATGCAATCTCTATGTTGCAGCTCAAGTGAAGTTGTTGGGGTGCAAGTTTTTACATGTTGCATCATAGTTGGTGTGCCAAAGGAGTATTTTTGGATGGATCATCCCTTGAAAGAGTTGTTTGCTAAATTTACAGATTAGTTTGGGAGTATTAACCTTCTTTTGGGGTAGTAGAAATTAGAAAAAGGTTTGTTAAAGGGTCTTCACGTTCAATTAGAATATGAAACTGGGGAATAATTGATAATCTCAGCCAAGAAAGGAAGCAAGTGGGCATCTAAAGCAAGAAAGTTCTATGGACTGTGTGATGTTGTATGGTGGAAGCAGCACGGATTGGTAGCAAAATCTTTAAAATCAAGTTTTCTAATAAATGTTGGCTGTCCATTCACAGAAGTAAGTTGAAGTATGTTTTCAAAAAGTATGATTTTTTTGTAAATAAGTCTTGTAATTCAATACGGTGACATGGTGATGATTTGTGGTGCACTGAGTTAGTAATACCTTTGGCGCTGAGCTTGAATGTACCCTGTGATGATGTGTGGTCGAGTGAGGTACAGCAATTGAAGTAATGTCTTTTGTTGATAGAATTCTGCATCAATTCCATGTAAAAGGGACAGTATGTCTCACTGTGACATAAAAGTGTTCACTCTTGTTAGTGATTATTTATGGTGCGCTGAGTAAGTAGAATCTTTGGCGGTGAGCTTGTATGTTCCCTGTGCAGTGGGGATCGAAGGCAGTTGTTAACAGACATAGATGAATGTTTTTTGTCACTTATTTAAACAAAATGTGAAACATATATAGTAGAATTTTGTGTGCATTAAATCATTGAAGGCTGAATTTCGTAGTGTTCAAAGTTTAAGAAAATGTGAGGATATTGTGCAATGGTCTTTGTTTTAAGTAAATCAAGATTGTATTGAATGTTTTCTGTAATGCTGGCGCTCTTGCTATCTAGCTGTGAAGTATACTGAGCGCAGAATTGATTGAAGGCAGTTCTCAGCACACATAGTGAAGAGAAATTTACATGGAAAACTGAATTGAAGTTGTGAACTTCACTTACTGTCTGTAATGTAGATCGAAGGTACTAATCGATAGAAACATTGATGAATGGTATTTTGTACAGTTAACAGAATCTTAAGACAGAGTAGAATTGTATCTGAGTTAAGGAAAACAATATTGAATGTAATGCTGTCCTTAATGTAGAACGAAAGCTACATTGAAGGTCTGAATGCAGCTGTCTGCAGTGTAGATTGAAGGCAGTTGTTGACACAATGATTGATGAATGCTATTTTGTACAGTTAACAGAATGTGAGGATACAGTATAAATGTCTCTGCCTCAATGAAAGGAAGGCTGAATGCAATGTTGGGCTTTATGTAGAAGGAACGCTGAATTCAAGTTGTGAACCCAGCTGTCTGCAGTGTAGATTGAAGGCAGTTGTTGACACAAAGATCGATGAAAGGTATTTTATCACTGTTTGCCTAACCTGAGGACACAGTATAATTGTCTCTGCCTTAGGTAAAGCAAGGCTGAATACAATGCTGTCCTTAATGTAGAAGGAAAGCTGAATTGAAGTTGTGAACCCAGCTTTCCGCGGTGTAGATTGAAGGTAGTTTTTGAAAGAATGATCTGTCAATGCAAGTTCTACAAGTTAACAGTATCTGTGGATGCAGTATAATTTTGTCTGTCTTAAGGAAAGTAAATCTCAATACAATGGTGTCCTTAATGTAGAAGGAATGCTGAATTCAAGTTGTGAACCCAGCTGTCTGCCGTGTAAATTAAAGGCAGTTGTTGACAGAAAGATTGATGAAAGCTATTTTGTCACTGTTTGCATAACCTGAGGACACAATATAATTGTCTCTGCCTTAAGGAAAGCCAAAAACAGGGGTGGCTGGGCCCAGTGGGAAGGAGGGTAGGCAGGGCCACAATATTGTATAAACCAAGGGCTTTTTGCCTATGCCTCCGATTTTGAATCAAACACTGAATGGTTATGGATAAACAAAACTTTATTAGTTTAGCCTGACATTGATTTATGTCTTTTGATTATAACTCAGTTATCAAAATATTTTTTCTCTTTTTTCACAAACAAACAGAAGATCGCCTTCAACTTCATGTCTAGCCATATGCAGTTTGAAAAACAGATTGTGCATATATACAGTGCGAAAACACAACAGTGAACATGTGAACAAATATACATCAACAATGTGTACGTGGTTGTGACATGGACAAATTAATCATGGACATTATGAACAAATTCATTATGAACAATGAGAAAATCACAATAATCAATAAACAACTCGGGAAAAAGGAGGGAATTTTTCAAAATCAAACCCCAAGATCTGAGGTAGAATGAATCATTACAATTCAGGAAAAAATGCCCAATTCTGCACCAGTAACATTAGCATAAATGTCTAAGAGGGAGAAATGCCTTACAATTCAGGAAAAAATGCCCATTTCTGCACCAGTAACATTAGCATAAATGTCTAAGAGGGAGAAATGCCGGCGCGTTTCGAATCCCGTTACGTGGTTTACAGGATTCTCATCAGGGCGGTGTGATTCGGGTCCATGGGAACTATTTATAAAAAGGAAAAGGATTGTTTTAGAAACCAGGGCCCTCAAGCCAAAATATTACTGAAAATGTGCGCATCCCTGGATGCGGCATACCTTGTGATGTTCTTGCCCAAGGTTGCTCTTGCTTATTAGGTTCGTCTATGCCGTGGAGAATGAATGAGATCAACAGGGCTTAAGATCGGTCAATCCCCGCTCAAACACCAAATCCCAGAAGGCATCAGAAGTATCCACAGGCTCCGATTGGCCATGAGCAAATCTCATGGGATATGTATGTCACAACCGGCACTGCTGCGGACACCTACAACCAGAGTGTGCTGTACTGGAGTGAGATTGACGAGTGGTGCTAACTGCACAGTGCTAAGGTAAGCCCCTGACCCAAGACACTGTGACTTCTTTCCGCGCTAAAAGTTAACAACTAGTTGAGTGATTCCTTTTTCTCCCTTGCCCCCCCAGAATCACAAAAAGAAATCATTCAAACACCGGAGCTACAATTTTCCCGCCCCGGCAGAATCGTACACAAGTAAGTCTCAACACCCCGTGTATATACCGCTCTCACGGGTCAGCGGATTAAGACCAATCCCCCCTTTTTTTGTAAATTTTCTTACAGAGATGTAACCAGGTCAATATAGAGATAAATTCCCGGGCAACGGCACACTGGCCGCTGGACCAAGAAAAGTAAAGGTAATTCTCAATCCTTCCTCCGCACACCGTCTCAGGTGAGCATTTTTCGGCTCCCGCTAGAACGGTGCACTTACCCAAATCTCACTCTGTTGCAGTTCATTCTCCACGGCATAGACAAACCTAATAAGCAAGAGCAATTTTCTCATTGTTCATAATTAATTTGTTCATATTGTCCATGATTAATTTGTCCATGTCACAACCACGTACACATTGTTGATGTATATTTGTTCACATGTTCACTGTTGTGTTTTCGCACTGTATATATGCACAATCTGTTTTTCAAACTGCATATGGCCAGACATGAAGTTGAAGGCGATCTTCTGTTTGTTTGTGAAAAAAGAGAAAAAATATTTTGATAACTGAGTTATAATCAAAAGACATAAATCAATGTCAGGGTAAACTAATAAAGTTTTGTTTATTGATTATTGTGATTTTCTCATTGTTCATAATTAATTTGTTCATAATGTCCATGATTAATTTGTCCATGTCACAATCACGTACACATTGTTGATGTATATTTGTTCACATGTTCACTGTTGTGTTTTCGCACTGTATATATGCACAATCTGTTTTTCAAACTGCATATGCCAGACATGAAGTTGAAGGCGATCTTCTGTTTGTTTGTGAAAAAAGAGAAAAAATATTTTGATAACTGAGTTATAATCAAAAGACATAAATCAATGTCAGGGTAAACTAATAAAGTTTTGTTTATCCGTAACCATTCAGTGTTTGATTCAAAATCGGAGGCATAGGCAAAAATCCCTTGGTTTATACTTTAAGGAAAGCCAGGCTGAATACAATGCTGTCCTTAATGTAGAAGGAAACCTGAATTCAAGTTGTGAACCAAGCTGTCTGCCATGTAGATTGAAGGCAGTTGTTGACAGGAAGATCGATGAAAGCTATTTTGTCACTGTTTGCATAACCTGAGGACACAGTATAATTGTCTCTGCCTTAAGGAAAGCAAGGCTGAATACAATGCTGTCCTTAATGTACAAGGAAAGCTGAATTGAAGTTGTGAACCCAGCTGTCTGCAATGTAGGTTGAAGGTAGTTGTTGACAGAAAGATCTGTCAAGGCAAGTTGGGAAAGTTAACAGTATCTGTGGATGCAGTATAATTGTGTCTGTCTTAAGGAAAGTAAAGCTGAATAAAATGGTGTCTTTAATATAGAAGGAAAGCTGAATTCAAGTTGTTAACTCAGCTGTCCGCAGTGTAGATTAAAGGCAGTTCTTGAGACAAAGATCGAATAATGCTATTTAGCCACAGATAACAGAATCTGAGGACACAGTATACTAGTCTCTGCCTTAAGGAAAGCAAGGAAGAATACAATAATGTCCTTAACGTAGAAGGAAAGCTGAATTCAAGTTGTTAACTCAGCTGTCCGCAGTGTAGATTGACAGCAGTTGTTGACACAAAAATTGATGAATGCTATTTAGTCACAGATAACAGAATCTGAGGAGGCAGTATAATTGTATCTGTCTTAAGTAAAGCAAGGCTGGATTCAATGCTGTCATTAATGTAGAAGGAAAGCTGAAGTGAAATTGTGAACCCTGATGTCTGCAATGTATATTGAAGGTGCTACTCGACACAAACATTGATGAATGTTATTTTGTACAGTTAACAGAATATGAGGACATAGTACAATTGTCTGTGCCTTAAATAAATTGAGACTAATATGTCTATGTCATACTCTGTTTTAAGAGTTTGCGGCATTCTTAAATGCACAAAGGCAAGCATTAAGTTTGATAGCATGCTTATGTGAACAATAATGAGAAGTTTCATTTTCTTCAAGAGTCTTCACAACAAGCTTGTCCAGATATCTTGTGGTATTGTAATTTGTTATTATACTCCATCGGTAGTATAAGTAAATGATGTAATGTTAATATTTGGTTATATTTTTAATATAAGGAAGTTATTACAAATATGCTATAAGGAAATTATGCCGAATATGGAACTATTGTACTAGAAACAAGAATTTGAGAAATGACTGAACATGTCAAACAAGTTTTACAGGGACAAATAGTTTGAAATTTGTTTCCAAAAGAAAATATTGTTGCTAAGTTTGTAGCTATTTTTAAAATCATTGACAACCCTAGTGAAGAAAAGTAGCAAGTGTGAAAATATCCTACTTTGTTCGGCCGGGGTATTAGCTACAATAAAAAGATTTGATAAAGGTCCTTGACTTTGAATCAGAAAATGAAATTGAACAATAATTGATATCCCCTAGCCAAGAAAGGCAGTTTGTGTGTTAATTTTCACTGCCTTCAGTAGTAGTCGTAGGTACAACAAAAAGCCTCAATAAAGGGCCATGAGTTTGTATCAGAATATGAAATTGATAAACAATTGATAGCCGCAGCCAAGACAGGCAGCAAGTGTCCAATTTTTTACTGCCTTTGGCTGGGATACTTGTTACCACAAAAAGGCAAGATAAAGGGCCTGTAGTTTGAATACGAATATGAAATAGAATAGTTGATAACCATAGTCAAGAAAGGCAGCAAGTAGGCGTGTGAACATGTAGATAATGTGTTGATTGAGTGGAACATGAATAATTTAAAAACTAAGAAAGTCTGTAAGTGTGCAAATTAGCCACTGCAATTCACGGGTAGTAGTTTGCAGGAAGGCTCAGTAAAGGGCCTGCACTTTGAACTAGAATAACAAAGAGAAGATTTGATAACCATAGACTATACTGGCTCTTTTTTAATATTGGTAGACTTTTGTTAAGCTTTCTTTCATACATGAATGGTAGGAAGTATGCAAATTATCCACTGCCATACACAAGTAATATTTACCAAGAAGGCTCAATAAAGGGCCTGCACTTTGCATTTGTATTACAAGAAGGATAATTGATAACCCCAGCCAAGAAAGGCAGCAAGAGTTCAAATTTCCTACTGCCTTCAGCTGGGGTAGTTGATAGAATAAAAGGGCTTGATAAAGGGACTGCAGTTTGAATAGGAATATGAAATTGAACAATAGTTCATAGTCTCTGTGAAGAAATGCAGTAAGTGTACAAATTTTCCACTTTATTCTGGCAGTGCAGTATCCACATGAAAAAGGGTCGATAAAGGGCCCACACTTTGAATACAGATATGAAATAGAAGAATAGTTGAAACCCATAGCCAAGAAAGGCAGCAAGTAGGTGCGTGTACGTGTAGATGATCTGTTGATTGAGTGGTAGATTAATAATCTAAAAAAATATGAAAGGCTGAAAGTGTTCAAATTAGCCACTGTCATTCACGGGTAGTAGTTAGCAAGAAGGCTCAATAAAAGGCCTGTACTTTGAATTTCAATAAGAAACAGAAGATTTGATAACCATAGGCTATACTGGCTCTTTTTTAATATTGTTAGCCTTTTAAGCTTTTGTTTATACATGAATGGCAGGAAGTGCGTAAATTACCCACTGCCATTCACAAGTAATAATTACCAAGAAGGCTCAATAAAGGGCCTGCACTTTGAATTTGTATTACAAGAAGGATAATTTATAACCCCAGCTAAGAAAGGCAGCAAGAGTTTAAATGTCCTACTGCCTTCGACCGGGGTAGTAGCTACAACAAAAAGGCTCGATAAAGGGCCCGCACTTTGAATACAGATATGAAATAGAAGTATAGTTGATAACCATAGCCAAGAAAGGCAGCAAGTAGATGTGTGTACGTGTAGATGATGTGTTCGTTGAGTGGTAGATGAATAATGTAAAAAATGTGAAAGGCTGAAAGTGTCCTAATTACCCACTGCCATTCATGGGTAGTAGTTAGCAAGAGGGCTCAATAAAGGGCCTGTACTTTGAATTACAATAACAAACAGAAGATGTTATAACCATTGACTATACTGGCTCTTTTTTAATATTGTTAGACTTTTAAGCTTTTGTTTATACATGAATGGTAGGATGTACGCTAATTACCCACTGCCATTCATGGGTAGTAGTTACCAAGAAGGCTCAATAAAGGGCCTGTACTTTGAATTTGAATAACAAACATAAGATTTGTTAACCATAGACTATTCTGGTTGTTTTTTAATATTGTTAGACTTTTAAGCTTTTGTTCATACATGAACGATAGGAAGTGTGGAAATTACCCACTGCCATTGATGAGTAATAGTTACGAGGAAGGCTCAATAAAGTGCCTGCACTTTGAATTCCAATTTGAAGAAAAATTATTGATAAGCACAGCTAAGAAAGGCAGCAACTGTAGCAGGGTTTCCGTTCTCCCACAGAACTGTGCATAGAGATCTAGAACCTCAGTGAGTTAGGATGATCCAAAACTCATCTCAGTGTCAGAAATCCCCTTACCTAGCTAGCTACAGTGTCTCATGGATCATTATGGAATGATCCATGTCTTAGACAAACCAGAACATGATCTTTAGAATACCTCAGGAATCGTGGAACACATGAACACTCTTTCGTTATATAATCATTTCAAACCAAAACTGAGAGTCAAAGAACACAAGTGCAAGTTTGAAATATTTATTATTCAATGCAAAGTTCTCAAACGCAGTATCTTGTATAATACCAAAATGCAGATTATAAAAATCAGAGTCAGCAGCATAGTCACTAATCCATAGTAAGCAAAAGGTGCTAGCATGTTATAATGCAAAATCTATAGAAATCTATATCACCTATATTTCGCGCACCCTATCTAGCATATTATTTTATATCTAAGAAGGTCTCATCAGGGCTTTAGCAGGGCGGCCCCATACCTCTCAATGTCAGTAGGAGCAGATCACATCAACAGCTACCAGCTCTCTTCATGCGCAGCACCAAGTGTCTACGTTCATTCCGTGTAACTCTATCTTAAACCCGCGTAGAGCCCAAAATGTTGGCATCAACATTATTTGTGTTATGTCTAATGTGGTGCGAGGATCAGGCCTCCCAGCAACCTTGTGTTAGGTTAATGTTAGAGTGTGCAGCTCTCAGTGTGCAGACAGTTGTACCAAGTGTACCAGGCAAAGCTGATAGCATAGAAATAACATATTATTCTCAAATAAACCACCTCACCGCTTCTAGGGTGAAAGCGACAACAACAAGTATGTGTCGTGTGCAAAACTGAAGCCGAAGGAAAAAAGGCTGTTTAAACATGTAATGCACTCATGCTAACTTAACGCAATATATGTAACGAAGTGTCCATATGACACCCCCCCATTGGTCCGAGCACCGTCAAACATAAGGGAAAAGGCAATACTAAATCAGATACAAAAATTGAAAGCAAAGTTCAATAATCTTGAGCTAAAATAAGCTAAAAATATGTATGAATGAATATGTATGAATGCCTACAGTGGCCTCATGTCTAAAAATAAAAACAAAACTTTCGAACCAAAAGTTATCCGCCAGGTCTCAAAAATATGAAATGTAGGACCAGGCCGCATCAATTCAAATGTCTGTAAGAGAAAAAACAAGGCACTTATCCGATATCCAAAGTCATGTGCCACATTGACGTTATCCTCAGCGACATCACGTGATTGAACTCTCCGTCAGCTGGACACAGTCCATCCCTCCAATTCAGCGAGGGGAAAGTCATATTTCACAACAAAGCACTCCTCCCAGGCATGTCATGATTGGAAAGTATATGCAAAGAAAGTTGCAACAGCCTCCAGTATGAAATCACTGCCATCATCCGAAAATAGTTCAGCAATCCAATTCAGCAATGGGAAAGAACATACGTGCTCCTCCAGCATCGGATCCTCCTGTAACGTCAGAGGACAACTCGGTGGGTTCACCAGATCGCTGTGTGTCAGAAAGGCATCCGCCGCTGCAGAGATCTCCCATTGGCCCAGAACTCCATTTATCGCTGCCAAGGCCATAACTCTTTCGCCAGAACAGATCAGCTCGTGAGCCACCACGGGACGCATTAGCTGATCAAAATCGACGTCAGGAGCAGTCCTCAAGCATAGGCACAAATCAATGGCCCAATCGAACTCGCAGCTCAGGCAGTGAAACACAGGTTGGACACACGTGAAGTCGGTGAACCGAAATGACAATCTATAGGCCGTGCTTAATGCTGCAAGCGGCAAAGTTCCATAGTAATTGAGCATCCGATTACGGCACAGTGTCAGGAGGCGTTGAACGGCTTCTTGCGCAGGATGGGCATCCATGTTTTATGAAGAAAAACACCAACAAAATGCCAGCGGCTACAGCCAGCAACACAGGTAGTCCGCCAAACAAACTCGAAAAAATAGAGTGGAAAAACGTGGGAATGATACCAAAAACGTAGTCACGAGGCCACTGCTTACCAATTTAAAAAAATGTGCGAGCCCAGTCGTGGAAGAAGCATTAAAAATCTGGTGCACTAGCTCACAGAAATGAAACGGCAAATCAGTATTTAAAAGCGCCTGCACCTCTGTGCGGGTGTTAGCTATGTGAAGGACATAAGTTTCCCGGGCCGAACTCAGGGTCACTTGTTTTTGAGACAAAAGGGCCCTTATTCTGCTTAAACCATTGAATTTTGCTTCCAAGGTTGGAATCCGTGGCCAGATGGAGACATCTGAAGAACCATGCGTGGGTGGGTATAGAACATTCTTGCAACACACCACACGCTCTGATACAGTTACCACATAAGCCACACCAATTAATAACCCACAACATAACTCGTTGTTTAAAAGCAAATAACTACCATTAGCCAATAATGTAAATGTGGGAACCACTGCTGGAACTGGCGTGCCTTTTAAAACACATGCTAAATTTGGGCGGTCCTGATTACAAGAACCGTGTAACTGAATGTGTCTGCATATTAATGAATGGTCAGGTGACTGTGTGCATTCCTCACCATTAAGATTCACTTCTTTTCCATCCTTCAGACATCTGTATGTGTATGGTAAGGACCATGCCTCATGTAGGAATGCATTGCCTAGTGGTTCATACCGTCCTATAGCAATATACTGCATACAGTTAGTAAATTTATATAAGGGAAATGGTAATGTAATCAATCCATGAATAAGCCACGTGGCAGTAGTGGTTTCAGCAACAGAGAAAGGTAAGGATTCTAGCTTCTCAATATGTAACATAGAAAATGAAGCATCACGCATTGAAAGCATGCGCTGTTTTTCAGTCAGATTAAAAGGGGCGAAAAGGGATGAAACGTTCAATGAGGTCCAGGGAACTCGACCAGCCTTAAGTGTCTGTAGGGTCCAGGCAAACTGCATTACAGAACGCAATTGATTCTGACCATGGTATAACGTGGACACTTCATCATGTACAATATCAACAACAGAAGAAACAATATTGTCCAATGTGTATATTCTGGAAGAAAGCATGTTAATACTGTTATCGACCACTGCAAGCACTTTTTCCAAATTTGCTTGATCAATAGCCCTCAGGCGTTTAGCTGCCTCAACTTGTGAAAATTTCCAAATTTCATTGTAAACAGCATAAATAAAGCGTTTAGATCTACCCCTAGCCGGGCCTTTTATAAAATCATTCAGCTCTATATTTTCATTCAAACGTGACAGATGCAGTTTTACTGCAGCCAAAGTGGAATGTTGTAACCAGTTCTGACACAATTTGCCTACTGAAAAAGTAGTAACCGTGTGATCTGTATAAAAACGGGGATCTGGCCTGATGTGTTTAAAACCTTCAGCCAAACCCAAAAAACGACGTTGGCAAGAATCAGAGCTTCTTTGCCACAAAAGCCACCCCTCTGTATCAAAACTGGAAATATTAAAGGAGGAATTGTGCAATAGGTCTCGCATCTCACTTATGGACAATGTAGTGAAATTATTCCAACCTGAATATTCTTCCAAATCAGGGATGGTTGGTTTGTTTAATTTTTTAGATGTAGCCAATCCAAAACATGTTGTCTGGGAAATAGTAGAATTTAAAAACAACATGTGATTCGGGATGAGACATGCATGATGCAAAGCCTCAGTGCCTTGTACCTGCCAATCTTTGGTACCCCAAACCGATTTAAGGTCAATAGTTTCCTTCCATAACTCATAGCCATCTACAGCTAACCTGTCTAGAAAGGACTTTGAATACAGCAATTTTGTATCGGTAAGTCTGACTTTGGACATGAACTTCTGTTTTACTTTAAAATAAAACGACTCAGGATTTGATTGATTAAAATCTGTAAAATATGAGTATTTTCCCAGAAATGTACTCGAGCTCCCTTGCAAAGGCGCAGGACAATGTTCCCACTGTGTGTAGTTCACCGGAACCCTCCCGGAACTTGTTTTGTGTAAGAAATGATTCCCATAATGTTGATAACAAAACAAATCACCATAATTAACAGAATCCAAGTACAAATCCTCAGCATCAAAGGCCGCATAATATTTCAAATCAGAGAATAAAGCTTCTACTGCCTGAAGATCCCAATCATCAGAACAAATATTTTGCTGAATTACATCTCCCATGTTTACTCTAAGCACATTAGGAACATTAATAACTTCTGTGGGGCCATGTATCTGAAACCTAACCGCATCCCACACAATCCCATCAAGGACAGGCCAAGCAGTAATCTCTACTGAATGTAAGTCTCTCTTTAGTCTGTGTGCTGAATGTGAGGAGGAAAGAGGGGCCAATGTTCCATTAAGGTACCGAATTCCTGTTCTTTCTTTCACATAATGGCCATCGACCAGGCGGAAAAAATAAAACACAAAACCAATTGACATAAAAAGATAAAATGAAAATAGTATCAGCCAAATGTATGTCCAAGGTGGAATTAAAAAATGTTTTTTAAACAACGTGGCATATTTTGCAATAGTCGATGGTTTCTTTGAAAGTTCCGAATCAGAGTCAAAAGAGAATCTGGATTGGTTAGCCAAACGAGCTTGTAAATCGGACATAGATAAATCAGCAGGGTCTGCATAGGTCACCTCATCAATGTTAGTAACAGGAATAGTATTTAATAAAGGACTGGATATGGCAGGCATCTCGAGGGACACCTCCTGATCTGCACCAGATGTAATAGCCAGCACAGAGTGCCTCACCATGGAAGGACAGGATACAGCCGGTGTCATGCTATGAAGAATCGGCCACCCTGTGTGTCTTGACATTGTCAATAGAAATAAATCTGTTTTCTTTACGACCTGGAAGTGGTGGTAAAATGACTGTTCTTGTGCCCTTCACTCCAAGGACTCGAACCGGCGCTCGATATGAGGGACCAAACTCTTTCTTGTTATCGATCTTCTCTCGAGCCAGTTCTCCAACTTGGGGTAGCCAGCCAACTACCGGGATCTGCAACGCATCATCCGACGTGGTGGGCAAGTGTTCCTTTGCAAGACTGTCTCTGGTCTTTTGTAGATCCTGTAAAACATTGCAATGTTCATCTACGTCAAAGGCCGCGGCCTGGGCCTGGCAGTCTGCACCATCAAGGTCAGGGACGTACATCTTGATACCAAAGAGCATTTCGTATGGGGTCCGCCCACCCAGAGACCTTCAAGGGAGATTATTAAGCGCACGCTGCACGCCATAGAGGTGGGTCAGCCAGCTTCTACCAGTGCCTATAACACGGGCTGTCAAAGATTGCTTTAAGTCGCGGTTCATTCTTTCTAATACAGAATTGCCCCAGGCCTGTAGGGACTTGAAAACTTCACCTGCACTCCCAACGAAACCATAGCATCCTTATACGCCTTAGAGGCGAAAGCCGGACCCTGGTCCGAATGGAAAGCACCACAAGCAAAGATTCCCACAAAGACACGCAAATCCTTAATGACAGTTCGCGAATCAGCGCTTCGATGCGGCAATACCCATACAAAGCGTGTGCATGAGTCAACTGCTACTAAGATGTATTTATACGCAGTATCAGAAGAAAAAGGACCGCAGTGATCCAAATAAACACAACCAAGTGGTTTATTAGAGATGTACAACTGTGTCTGAGGCGGACGCGCAGCAGTAGAAGGCTTGATCTGCTGACAAATGTCACACATAAGGACATAATCGCGCATCTGTTTGTACAGTCCCCGCCACCAGAACCTCTGTTGTAGCTGAGATACAGTGGCTGAGACGCCCGCATGCGCAGACGCCACACCTTCATGAGCCGCTGTAATCAGAGAAGCTCTGCGATCCGAGTTGGGAACTAGACGCTCTCCAACTTCAGGAATTTTCACATAAGGAACCTTACCGGGACTTAAGTGGTATGTGTACTTCGAAGGGAACCCCGCAGGATATTTACCTCCCTTCTCCGTGGCAGCAACAGCCGCCAAGATGTCATCATCTATTTTGCTTTTGGACCTCGTGACTGCTGCAACTAAGTATTTTGATACCGCTGACTTCGCTGCTTCATCAGCAAGCGAGTTGCCAACAGCGTGGACCCCCACGCGCTGGTGGCCGAGAGTATGAATCACAAACACGAGCGGCAGTTTCTCTTTAAGTTCCACCACTCGGACCCAGATCATTTTATGTTTAATTGTGCTACCTTTGGAATCACGAAAATCATTCTGAATCCAAAAGAACAAGATCTCATTATAAGACTGGACACAGTAGTAAGAATCACTTACGATTAAAGTCGTCACACAAGGATCAGCGTACTCCAATGCGAGCATAAGAGCACGAAGCTCAGCTAATTGTGCGGTGCAGTCCCCTAGTGTTTGCGTGTGCACAACACTGGACTTGAACTCATCGTTCACCATGGCACCGACTACAATGGCGTAAGCGGAAACGTAGGCATGTTTAGAGCCATGCGCAACCTGCGGCGAACCATCCGTGTAAATGATACAATGGAAATCCTCCAACGGCCGCATTGCTAAAGGAGCAGGATGAACAAATTCATACTGTAAATACTCCTGCGACCGTAAAGCGGCGTCAAAAATAAACGTGACATCCTGAGATGTCAAGGATGTAGCCCACTGAATCCACCGAGGGTGCAAAGCTTTAGAATTCGGTACACTGGCTTTCGTGACCGCCTCCAAGGCAGGACACGGGGTAACCACCAACATGCGCTTTCCCTGCGACAGGGCACGTTCCTTAAGAATTGCCATCTGCACAGCCGTTAAAACTTTCTCCACAGTGGAAAAACGCAGTTCAGCCGAAGTGTACAAGTGTGACTTGTAAGCAATAGGTACAGTATCCCCTTCATTAAAAGTCAGGTACGTGAAACCCACCGTCCCAGGGATAATTCTTATCACCAGGTTGGTCTGGTTATCACGAGTCTGTAAGTAGTCAGAAGCGAGCATATCAGCCTGCAAGGACTGCAGAATGGCTGAATGCTCAGGCAGCCAGCATGATTTGGAAAAAGATGGTTGTACCAAGGCATATAAAGGCTTGATACGCTGGGCATATTCCGGAATGTATGTCCTCCCGAAATTTAAAAAACCCAGTAAAGACTGTAATTTTTTCAGCGTTGTCGGAGAGCGCAACTGCGCGCATTTCTCCAGGAATTGAGGAGCCAACCCCTTTCCCTCGTGGTTAAGTTCATAACCCGGAAACAACACTGTGTACTCCGCAATGTGTGATTTTGCAAAGTTAAACTTGTAACCCATGTCTGCAAAGTTACAAATTATGCTGTTCACTCGACACAGATGCACCCAAAGTTCGTCGTCTGTGAGATAAATGTCATCCACATACGAACAAGCAACTGGATCGAAGCTCTCCAAAAGAGAGACTATGCGGGCGGAAAACACTCCAGGACTATTTTTATATCCCATTGGGAGTCGTTTAAACATTTTTTGTACGCCGCCGCATGTAAAACTGGTCCATTGGGAACTTAGACCATCTAATCTATGTGCATAAAAACCATTGGAAATGTCAAGTGTGGTTTTGAACCGTTTACGCTCAAGACTATTTACTAGGGCAGAGCCGTGAGTATTCTGTACTGCACAGTTACGGCAATGCGAGTTCAAATGCCGGTAATCCAAAACCAGACGATATGAGCCGTCCGGCTTGTTCACAGTAAAAAGGGGATTATTCATTGGTGACACACACGTTTCAATTACACCTTGATATTCTAATTGTTCAAGGATAGCCGCGACCGAAGCTTTAGCTTCACGCCGTATGGGATATTGGGGTTGTGGCTGCGGCTGTGACCGTAAAGGAATCTCATGGCTAGGGGACAATTTATCCCAGCCACACTGATTTCGGTACACAGCCGGCGCAAGCGCCAGAGCCCACTCTTCTGCAAAATGCAGCGCTTCCACTCTCGATACAGTGTGCGCGAAACTGGGGCGGATCACCTCCTCCCCTCGCGGAGCTGCGAGAACAAAAGGTGGGGGCCAGTCAGCCTCCGAAAGCAAAATGTCATATGTATCCGAAAGATTTTCCCAAAATACCACTTTTACAGTCCGCTGCATGTCACCTTCAATTAACAGGACAATTTCAAAAAGTCTTTCAGGGGGAGCAACATGTGTATCAGCTGTTTCAATCACAATAAAAGTCTCAGTCGCTGTCACCTTCAACAGTGGACGGAGGGCCTCTCTCACTATGGTAATCTCCGCCGCGCTGTCCAGCAAGGTCAGAGCCCACGTCAGATTCCGAAGCCGCGTTCTCACTATCTGGGGCATATCGATGCGCCGTTAAGGCTGCGACTTTCTTCTTGGCAAACTGCGGTCTCTTTGGCGTAGAGTCGTCCCGCCGATCCCCTTCACTTCGCGTGCGGGGCTGGCCACGTCCTTGCTGACCACCCCTGCCCCTGCCGCCCCCTCCACCACCGGTTGACGGAGCCGATGAGTCCTGAAAGGAACGAGGAGAGCGTTGGTCAGAAGCCTGAAATCTCTCAGGCGATTTAATCGTCGCGCGATCGCGCAAATCATAAACTCGATCTGACTGCGCAGGCTGCGAAGGCGTAGGACTAGAAACCTCTGTCTGCTGTTGTTGTTGCTTACCCCGATTTTGCTTTTTAGGCCAATTTTGTTTCTTGGACTTGGGTTGTCCACCCGTTTCCGAAGACTGTCCCTGGGGCTGCTTCTTCTCTTTTTCAGAAAAAGCTTTTAAACCCTTAGAAGTGCGGCCAACCATTTTATAAGCCGCCACAATAATTCTTGCCAGCTGACGGGGTTTCTCGGCATCGGGAATTAACGCCAGAGCATTGGCCACCTGAAAGTTCACTGCATCCCCCTTGACATTTGCAAGGATAAGACCGCAAACCGTCTCAAACGAGCCGCTCAGGCGCATACCCAATTCAACCGCCGACTCTGGTCCGTGATCATCCTGAACACGTTTAAGGACCGCAGAAAGGTTTGACACAGACGGGGTGCCATAGCACCTCGAGTAAACCGCTGCAAAAGTCTTACCCCATGTTTCACAGTCAGCAAGTTCAGGGGCTAAATCTTTCGGTAAACTAAGCGTAAGAATCCGGTGTTTTTCACCCGGAGTCGTATTAGGAAACACAGCCTCCAGCTGGTCGAATTTCTCGGCAAGCCAGTAAGGAAAATCATCCTTATTCTCTGGCTTTCTGCCCATAACGGAATTCACCAAGACAGGACTGATTTTCAAACCAGCCTGTTCTGCCCGAAGCTGCGCCCCTGCGGGGACTGCGCCATGAATATTACGACCAATGTAATGAACAAGCGCTCTAATCACTCCAACCGCGACATCATGAAGACGCCGCAGGTCACCCACATTACAAGTGGCGCGATTAGGATGAGGAGTAAATCCACCCAAAGCGGGCCAATTTGTGCCCGGAATGGACAAAGGACCTAACCTCGGAGCCGTTAAAGAATGGGGTAGGGCGCCACCAAACCAAACTCCGTGCTGCCAAGCGTCAATAGGTACTTCCAGTGCCCTGTACGGAGCATAAGCCGCCGGTACATCCGAGGCAGTGTATGAATGGAAGACACCCGAATTAGCGTCCACTGCCGGAAATGTCACCCAGGAATAAAACAATTCGTACGGGTACGCATGTTCCGCACTCACCACTAGAACCACAGCCAAGCCTTCCGCAGGTACATTATATGCCCGCAAGTGGTCGCGAACCGCGACGCGGCTATGCTGCGCTATGTCCATGGCCATGTTACCACAGGAAGTGAAAAGAGACAAAGAGCAGTTTGTAGCACAACTGGGTAGTAATTCAAAGAAACCGTTTTTAGAAGAATTCAAGCTTGAAAAGACCTATTTAAAAAATAGGTAGGTTATTCCGACACCACCGTTTACCGGAAACGGGAATGAAGGTGTCAAGGTATGAATGATATACTACTCGAGTGTCATGTTTTAAGGCCAACCAAACCGTTGGGCGCCATGTAGCAGGGTTTCCGTTCTCCCACAGAACTGTGCATAGAGATCTAGAACCTCAGTGAGTTAGGATGATCCAAAACTCATCTCAGTGTCAGAAATCCCCTTACCTAGCTAGCTACAGTGTCTCATGGATCATTATGGAATGATCCATGTCTTAGACAAACCAGAACATGATCTTTAGAATACCTCAGGAATCGTGGAACACATGAACACTCTTTCGTTATATAATCATTTCAAACCAAAACTGAGAGTCAAAGAACACAAGTGCAAGTTTGAAATATTTATTATTCAATGCAAAGTTCTCAAACGCAGTATCTTGTATAATACCAAAATGCAGATTATAAAAATCAGAGTCAGCAGCATAGTCACTAATCCATAGTAAGCAAAAGGTGCTAGCATGTTATAATGCGAAATCTATAGAAATCTATATCACCTATATTTCGCGCACCCTATCTAGCATATTATTTTATATCTAAGAAGGTCTCATTCGGGCTTTAGCAGGGCGGCCCCATACCTCTCAATGTCAGTAGGAGCAGATCACATCAACAGCTACCAGCTCTCTTCATGCGCAGCACCAAGTGTCTATGTTCATTCCGTGTAACTCTATCTTAAACCCGCGTAGAGCCCAAAATGTTGGCATCAACATTATTTGTGTTATGTCTAATGTGGTGCGAGGATCAGGCCTCCCAGCAACCTTGTGTTAGGTTAATTTTAGAGTGTGCAGCTCTCAGTGTGCAGCCAGTTGTACCAAGTGTACCAGGCAAAGCTGATAGCATAGAAATAACATATTATTCTCAAATAAACCACCTCACCGCTTCTAGGGTGAAAGCGACAACAACAAGTATGTGTCGTGTGCAAAACTGAAGCCGAAGGAAAAAAGGCTGTTTAAACATGTAATGCACTCATGCTAACTTAACGCAATATATGTAACGAAGTATCCATATGACACAACTGTGCAAATTTCTCACTGCCTTCTGGCCGTGCAATATCTACATGAAAAACGTTTGATAAAGGGACAGGGACATGAGTTTGAATCAGAATATGAAATTGAAGAGTATTTGATAATGTCAGTCAAGAAAGGGAGGAAGTGTGCAAATTTTGCGCTGCCATCGCCTGGGTTAGTAGCTACACCAATAAGGTTCTATAAAGGGCCTGTTCTTTGAATATGGATATAAAATAGAAGAATAGTTGATAACCATACCCAAGAGATGTTGCAAGTAGGTGTGTGTATGTGTAGATGATGTGTTGATTGAGTGGAAGATGAATAATGTGAAAAAATAAGAAAGGATGCAAGTGTGGAAATTATCCACTGCAATTCATTATTAGTAGTTACCAAGAAGGGTCAATAAAGGGTCTGTACTTTGAATTAGGATAAAAAACAATAGATTTGATAAACATAGACCATAGTGGGTCTTTTTTAATATTGGTAGACTTTTGTTAAGCTTTTTATTATACATGAATGGTAGGAAGTGCGCAAATTACCTACTCATTGACGAGTAACAGTTACCAAAAAGGCTCAATAAAGGGCCTGCACTTTGAATTTTAAGAGGAATAATTGATAAGTCCACTTAAGAAAGGTAACAAGTGTGCACATTTCCCGCTGCCTTCTGGCTGTGCAATATCTACACGAAAAAGGCTTGATAAAGGGACACGAGTTTGAATTAGAATTTGAAAATCAAGAGTATTTGATAACCCTAGGAAAGAAAGGCAGCAAGTGTGCAAATTCCCTACTGCTTTCGGCTGGGGTAGTAGCTACAATAAAAAGATTTGAAAAAGGACTTTGAATTAGAATATCAAATTGAAGAATAATTGATAATCGCAGGTAAGAAAGGCATTAAGTGTGCAAACTTCACACTGTCTTTGGCCGCGGTGGTAGCTACAATAAAAATGCTCGATAAACGGCCTGCATTTTGAATATGAATATGAAATAGAATATTAGTTAACCATTGCAAGGAAAAGTAGAAAGTAGGCGTGTGTGTGTGTACATGATGTGTTGATTAAGTGGAAGATAAAAGAGGTGAAAATTAAGAAAGAGAGCAGACGCACAAACTACCCACTGCTTTGTAAAGAAAGTGGGTGTTTGGTTTCCCAGTCCATTACACAGACTGTGAGTCGGATTGTGCAGTGGGAGCGTGAGAAATGGGTATCTCATCTAAGGAGTTTAGCGAGTGCACAAAGTACACACACTGTGCAGTAGAAAGGATGCAAAAAAGGATGCAAGTGTACAAATTACACACTGCCATTCATGGGTAGTAGTTACGAAGAAGGGTCAATAAAGGGCCTGACCTTTGAATTACTTTAAGAATAATTGATAACCCCGGTGAAAAAAGTCAGCAGGTGTGCAAATTTTCCACTGCTTTCGGCCGTGGAAGTAGCTAGAACAGAAAGGCTCAATGAAGGGCCTTGACTTTGAATCAGTTCATCAGGTATTTCATACACATCCATTTTCTTGTTAGCAGTATCGGAATTCATTTGTTCTAAAGTTTGAAAATAATTTAATGCTTCTAGAATGTGTGTATCAAAGCTTTCGTCTTTGAAATCATAGCTGATGTCTGGAGCATTAATTTCCCCTCTTCACTCATTGCCTGTGATAGATACGATTAGTTCAGAAGGTAATATGCAAAATCGCCTCAGTATAAGGCTGTTACTTATAAGGATATTGTGTTCTTATGTTTTCTCAGTCATTCTTTATGACTTTAGGAAAAGGCTGTTATAGCAAAATACAGTACTAAAAAATGTAGAATATGTCTATTCATCTTACCCTTTCCAAAATAGTATTGTTTCCACTTTGGTTAGAGCAAAAAGTCTGGATAAAGGGCATGAGTTTGAATCAGAATATAAAACTCAAGGATAATTGATAAGCCTTGCCAAAAAAAGGCAGTAAGTTGGTGTGTGTTATGTGTAGATGATGTGTTGATTGAGAAGATAAAAAAGGTGAAAAATTAGAAAGGCTGCAGCGGTGCAAAGTACCCACTGCCTTGTCAGGGAAGTAGATGTTTGGTTTCACATCTCATTATACAGATAGATTGTCGAATTTCGTAGTGGAGTGTGAGAAATGACTACCACATGAAATTAAGGAATGTAAGTGTACTAAGTTACCATTGCGGCGGTAGAGCTGAAAAATTATAACACGGCCCATTTCAGGGACTCCATTTTGAATTACAATAATACTTGGCAAAGGCAGCAAGAAATGTAGTAGGTAGGTGTATTTGAGGTGGTGGATGTAGACTAAGGTGAAAAGGAAGAAAGGTAGCAGATGCGGAAAGAACCTACTGTCTTGTAAAAGAAATGGGTGTTTTGTTTTCCAGTACATTACAGAGTGTTTGTCGGATTCTGCAGTGGTAGCGTAAGAAACTGTTGTTAACCGTAGGCAAGAAAGGTAGAAAGTAGGTGTGTGTGTGTACGTGTAGATAATGTGTTGATTGAGTGAAAGATGAATAATATAAAAAATAAGAATGGCTGCAACGTCACAAAGTACGTAAAGGGCAGCTCTCTAAACATGAAGTCTCACAAAAGGAAGGTACTCATCCTCAGACCCACCCTCTCAGCCTCGGATGACTTACGCTAGCTGAGTACATTGTGGACAGTACCAACAGCTATCAAGCATGTGCACAACCTAGAATTCATCTTCAACTCCTCTCTTTTCTCTGTGTAAGCAAGTCTACTCCATCTCCTCGTACTGCTATAACACCCTCCACATGCTCTGCAACATTTACAATTGGATTGTAAAAAAAAGAAAAACAGTAACAGTCCTTCATGAGCAGCAGACTACACAGTGGCTAAACACTGTACATAGGATTTGCAGTGAAACATGTACAACAATTACAACAAGTCCAAAAGACATCTACCTGAGTGATTATCAATGTCCTCTGCTGCAGGCACATTCACCACCAGATACACCAACACTACCTTAATACCATGAATAGGATCATCTTCAAGCTGCTCACCCTAACTTATAAAATACTCTACGATACCAGAGTAATCTACTTTAACAGTAGTAATCCTAAAAAGGCCAAATTTTGATCTTATAATTTTGACTTTAAAAATATTAGGTAAAGTTTTTGTAACTCTATAGATAAGCGTTGCTTATAAACTAATTGCCTATCATTGCAATGTATCCAAGCATTCATTGATTTTAAATAAACAGTGTAATGTCCAGATGTTGTAGAAGGTCCATTATGAAAAATATTTGCAACAGTTACACAAGTTCTTCCTGATATTGAAACTTGACCAGCTACAACATTTTTTATTAAAATGTTCAATATTGTTATTGGCTGCAAAAGTGGAAATTACCTAGTGTTTCCTTGGGGTAGTAGTTACATCAAAAAGGCTCGATATCTGGATTTGTGTTTGTATTAGAATATGAAAATGAAGAATAATTGATAACCCCAGCCAAAAAAGGCAGCAAGTAAGTGTGTGTACATGTGTATGGTGTGTAGATCGAGTAGAAGATGAATTAGGTGAAAAATAAGAAAGGCTGCAGATATGCAATCTACTCTCTGCCTTGTCAGGGAAGTGGATCTTTGGATATCCTTTTTTAATATACAGAGAAGGTATCGTATTCCGTAGTGGGAGGCTGAGAAATGACTGCCACATCTAAGGAAGCAATGCAAGTGTAGTAAGTTCCCACTGTGGGCTCTAGAGTTTAAAAATAAGAACACCCAACCCTTTTCAGGGTCTCTACTTTAAATTAGAATAACAGTTGGCACAGACAGTCAAGAAAGGCAGCAGGTAGGTGTGTTTGTGCTAGTGGATGCAGAATAAGGTGAAAATTAAGAAAGGCAGCAGACGTGCAAACTACCCACTGCTTTGTAAAGGAAGTGGGTGTTTAGTTTTCCAGTCCATTACACAGACTGCGCATCAGATTCCGCAGTGGGAACCTGAGAAATGGGTATCACATCTAAGCAAACTGTGCAAGTGCAGAAAGTACAGTCACTGTGCGGTATTAATTTTAGAATAATTCATAACTCCGGCCAAGAAAGGCAGCAACTGTGAAAATTTTCCATTGCATTTGGACGGGGTAGTTTTTATAACAAAAAAGTTTGTTAAATGTCTAATAATTAATGTTAAGGACAGTGACACTTTTGTTTGTTGTTTTTGATAAGGTTGATAGATTTTTTTGCGTAACACAAAAGTTATTCGCAATAAATGCGTAGAAATTTAAGTTTACCAAATTGAAGATCAATATGTGAGTATGGACTGTTTGCTGAAGATGGTGTTGCAGTAGTTGATGTGCTTGATGAGGTAGGAAGTTAGTTGTTCTGCAATCTCTATGTTACAGTGAAGCTAAGTTGTTGGGGTGAAGTTGTTTAAGTGTTGCACTATATTTGCTGTGCCAAAGGAGGATTTTTTGGATTGATCACACCTTGAAAGAGGTGTTTGGTAAATTTCACAGGTTACTAATGGTTGGTGTGTTTCAGTTAGTATGTGTGTGAACGTTGCTGGAATGTTTAAGGGACACATTAGAGCTTTCAGAATACAGAAACACTTTGTACTTAGTGACGTCAAATTCTATTTTGTGAAGAACTGTTGAATTCTAAATCCACATTTAGAACTAGTGGGAGGGTAGCATTTTAAAGTGTTTGATAGGTTACACTACATGTGTGCATGGAGCTAAAGAAAACTTGGCATGGTTTTGCATGGGCATCGTCTCAGAGAAAACATAGCATTCAGGATTGTAACAGCTTGAGTTACTAATCTTTTTAGAGTTGGAGCAGAGTTCCTGTAACATTGGTACTTAATTTTCTTTTTGATATTCAGCAATCATTATCTGTACCTGTTGAAATATACAGTTAAAAGTTCCTCTTTGAAGGTCAAGAAGCAACACTGCTCCTCTACACACTATTGTTCGATGGTAGTCTAAAAAGTAGTGGTAATTTTACTGTCACCAAGGTAGGTATCTGACAATAGATTGAATGATATTTTTACACCACTATTTCATAGTCCTAATGGAAATGGTGTGTATGTAGTCAACAACATGATTTTCTTTTTTTACATATAGGCAGTAACAGGTAAATATAATTTATATTTCCTTTTATGGATTAAAGGTGGTCATTTGCTGCATACGAAATATTGGGCCTGTTGAAAATAAAGTGAGAAGTAAGTTGTAATTAATATTGCATGGTTTAAAGATAAATAGGTTGTTGAAATAAAAACTTTATGAGTATTTATATGGCAAACATAGTTCCAGGGTCAGGATATGCGGTATCATAACCTGGGAGAAGATTCTGGCACTCTGTCAGGAATGGCTAAAATCAGATCAGTCATGCTCTTAATATGTCAGTGATGGCAGCAAGTATGTAATTACTCTACTTATGTGCCAAAAATTGTCAAGGACGAAAATATTATAGCTATGGCACAATTATACATGAATGGGCACAATTGCATCAGAGATAATACTATTATGATGGAGACCAGCATATATATTTGGTAGTCCTTGACGCTAGGAGTAGTTTTAAGGAATGCACACTGTTTATTTAGGAAGGACACAATGTCACACACTCACACAAAAATGAATGTGATGTTTTTAATTTTCCTTGCTCTGGATGCATACTCTGTTCTCTTCGGCTCTTTGGTTGATAATGCTCCCAACTAACATATTTTCACTTTAGTTCTTGAAGTCACATCTTTTGGTGGGTCATCCCTGGTTACTGTTGTTACTAATCTTTGATGTCACATACCGTGCAACTGATGGAGCCGGGCGAATAATATGGCCATTTTCTTTTTAGGTAGTTTTAAAGTGGATAAAGATGGTTTATGTGGCAGACCCATAGGCCAATACTGCATCTTCCACATGCTTCACCACCCTCCGCTTACTCAGCAAGACTTTCAAATGGACCCACCCCCCAAATCCAGGAAGACCGTCACCTATTCACCCATTATCAGCAGGCTGGAATATGGGAACACCCTCTATGCCGCAATCAAAAAATCTCTACTCTACAAACTTTTGACTGTCCAGAAGGCCGCAGCTAGACTCATGCTCAGTATCCCATGACAAGACCACATTACCCAGCAAATACGAGACCTTTATTGCCTCCCGTCAAAAAACAGAGTGATTTTCAAGCTGCTCACACACACCTATAAAGGTCTCCACAACACCGGACCCCAAAACCTCAACAAATTAATGTCCTTCTACACCCCCAAAAGAAACCTGCGCTCCACTGACCAGGTCTTGGCCGAGATCCCCTGTATCCACAGAACCAATACAGGAGGCATTCCCCTTCTCCTACATCATGGCAAAGACCTGGAACAAACTCCCCCTCAACATCAGATGAAGCACCACACTGAAAGCATTCAGGAAGAGCCTCAAGTTCTGGCTTTTCGAATGACCTGAGACGCCCAAATCCTCCATACACACTCCCCCAGCACCTTGAGACCCTCACAGGTGAGTAGTGCGCTCTATAAATCTCTGATTGATTGATAGGCCACCAAAGTGTGTGTTTGAGTGTTATCAAATGGCCCTGGTATTGGTTTGGCTGTCTTTAACTCTTAAAGGATAGTGGAATGAGTAGTGTTGCCTTTTACAATATAAAGAGATTCTCCCAGATTGGCTTGGTTTGCTTCACCTCTGAGAGCTACTTTGAGGGTGCTGGTAAGCTACCAGTAGCTCCGGAGCTACTGTTTGGAGACCCCTGGGCTATAGGAATTCCACATTCCTACCGGTGCATAGGCAGCTTTCGAAGGCAACTCAGAAAAGATTCTTACCATAAAGTTTTCTTTAGAAATCGCTGAAACTTTTTGATTGTAGACAGCACAATACTTTTCAACAGACTGTAAATGTAAACAAGATGTATATAAGTGCATCATAATAGCAATGCTAACCATTGGAAAGTTAATTTGCAAATTATTGTACATGTTGCAAGTGTTTTGAAATCAATGCAATGGGACTGTGGCAACTATTCAAAACAACAATAATTATTTGTATTGGGGTTGAAAACCAATCGTAGGTTTGATAGCAACTGTGTTAGGACCAAAGTAGTGACGAGACAAAATGATGTGCAAATAGCAATATGGTTCCGACGGGCATTATAGATTCGTTTGGTAGACGTTCCTAAATGTTATCCTTGAAAATCCTCTTTGCTATTTACGAGTATTTTAAAGAAGTAAACTATTAAGATGAGTTAGTGCCATTGGTCATAGTCGTGAGGATTCAATTGTTGTAGGGAAAGCCTTTAGAGAGATACGAACGGTTATGTTTAATAGTTTGCTTTTTTTAATTTCATAAAGAGAAATTATATTGTCAATTTTATATTTGTGCAATATAATAAATAATAGAAATAAGGTACATTGTTTTGTAGGGAAAAGTTACCTAAAATGTAATGAAAACTCTTGATAGGTCTGAATTTTGTTACTCCGTGAATCATGACCCATTATCTTTGTTAAAAGTTTGGAAGTGTATAGAAAATATTGTAGGAATATGATTTTTAGTGTGGAGAGTTTACATTTTATGGTACAGATGTCTACATTAGATACATTACAAAATTATTTCAAAAGATTACCCTTCAAATTATTTGATAAAATAAATTTAGATAGTTTAAACTATTCCAACTAGTTATATTTTTCCAAGAATAACTTTGAAAACGGACTAATAAATGTTGAAAAACTTGTACTTACCAGAAGTATCCAATGACAGGCAGTATTTGTCGGAGTGAGAAGAATGTCCATTTTCTGAAAAGGTACCTGTAGAGTTAAAATGTAATCATTAATAGGTTTACATTACAACCGAATTACATTTGTTTAGAGTTATAAGTATTAGAAAAAGTGAATATTAATAAATATATTTTTAAAAGGAACATAGTTTCTTCGAAAAACCTTTAAAAATATCTTACATTTGTCATAGTCTTCTAAACGTTACTCGATTCCACTCTTACACATTAATTTAAATAGAGGTCAGAGAGGGCCATATGAGGTAGCAGTAACTATTACAAGATGTAGGCATCATTTTAAAGAATACAGGTTTGGGAGTGTCACGTGACACAGTAATAAATATTAAAACTAATGGGAGAATTAGGAGGGGGAAAATACGATGAACTAGAAAGTATATAACTAGAAAGTGGGAGGGCCACGTGACGGATTTAAAAAAAAATACTATTATGAACGCACAATTTGTATCACTACAGGCTGAAAGCATGTGACAGTTTAAAAATACAAAACTGAAATTTATGCACGGAGAATTTTTACAATTAGAGGTCTGGAGGACCTCGTGAAGCAGAAAGAAACATTTATACTATGTATATACAATTTAAAATCGTTGAGGGGTAGGAGGGCCACGTGATGGAGAAAAGAATATCATCATGAATGTACAATAAAAAGAACACATACCAAAGCACGTGACAGTATTCAAAAATACGACACAGAAATTCATACACGGTCAGTTTATTAAAAAAAGAGGGCTGGGAGTGCTCCGTGACACAGAAGGAAATGTTTGGATCAACAAAGGAAGATCAATAAGAATACAGGCCCAAGAGGGCCTCTTCACACAGAAAAATAATACCATCATGCACGCACAATTAATAATGGAGGCCTGAGCATGTGACGTACTACAGAAATACGACACAGAAATGCATGCACCACAGATTATAAAAACTGGAGGTGTATAGGACCTCGTGACTTATAAAGAAACATTTCAATTATGTAAGCACACTTTGAAACCATTGAGGGGTAGGAGGGTCAAGTGATGTAGAAAAGAATACCATCATGTACATACAATAAAAAGAACAGATTCCAAAGCATGTGAGACTCTTCAAAAATACGACATAGAAATTCATGCACGCTCAATTTATAAAAAAAGAGGAGTGGGAGTGCTCCATGACACAGAAGGAAATATTAGGATCAACAAAGGAAGATCAATAAGAATACAGGCCCGGGAGGGCCTCGTGACGCAGAAAAAAGAAATACCATCATGCACGCACAATTAATAATGGAGGCCTGAGCACGTGGCATACTACAGAAATACAACACAGAAATGTGCGCACGCACAATTTATAAAAATTAGAGGTGTATAGGACCTCGTGACTTATAAAGAAACATTTCAATTATGTAAGCACACTTTGAATTCGTTGAGGGGTAGGAGGGTCAAGTGATGTAGAAAAGAATACCATCATGTGCATACAATAAAAAGAACAGATTCCAAAGCACGTGAGACTCTTCAAAAATACGACACAGAAATTCATGCACGCTCAGTTTATAAAAAAAAGAAGAGTGGGTGTGCTCTGTGACACAGAAGGAAATATTAGGATCAACAAAGGAAGATCAATAAGAATACAGTCCCGGGAGGGCCTCGTGACGCAGAAAAAAAAATACCATCATGCACACACAATTAATAATGGAGGCCTGAGCACGTGGGGTAGTACAGAAATACAACACAGAAATGTATGCACGCACAATTTATAAAAATTAGAGGTGTATAGGACCTCGTGAATTATAAAGAAACATTTCAATTACGTAAGCACACTTTGAAACCGTTGAGGGGTAGGAAGGTCACGTGATGTAGAAAAGAATACTATCATGTACATACAATAAAAAGAACAGATTCCAAACCACGTGAGACTCTTCAAAAATACGACACAGAAATTCATGCACGCTCAGTTTATAAAAAAAGAGGACTGGAAGTGACACAGAAGGAAATATTAGGATCAACAAAGGAAGATCAATAAGAATGCAGGCCTGGGAGGGCCTTGTGACAGAAAAAAAAATACCTTCATGCACACACAATTAATAATGGAGGCCTGAGCATGTGGCGTAGTAGAGAAATACGAAGAAGAAATAAATGTATGATGAATTTATAAAAAAAGAGGCTTGGGACGGCCTCGTGATGCACAAAAAAAAGATACCATCATGCACGCACAATTAATCATAGAGGCCTGAGCACGTGGTGTACTATCGAAGTAGTACACAGAAATTCATGGACGAACAATTTATAAAAAAAATAGAGGTGCTGAGCAAGTCGTGACGCAGCAAGAAACTTTTAAACTATGTGCATACCATTGAGGGGAAGGAAAGCCGTATGAAGGAGAAGAAAATAATATTATGGATATACAATTTTCAGTGGAGGCTGATGTTGTGACGTCTTCTCTTACCTTTGCTTCTGTCATCTTTTGTTGTGTCTTCAAAGGCTGCGGTTTCGCTGAGTCTGGGTTGTTATGCACGCGGGCGGCGCCGCCTCCGCGCCTATGGTATTGTGGCTGGGCGGCGGCAGCAGCAGTGACACCACGTCGAGTGTCAGGAGTCCTCCTCCGCTCAAGCAATCAGTTTGTAGTAAAGTTGATGACGACACTTTGTTTGTCACCGCAGCACAGGCAGGCAAAAGAGAGCATGCTCACGTCAGTGCCCGCATTATATGAGAACCAAATCAAGCAGAGGGCCGTGATTGGTAGCATTTTCGTGGTCTGCAAGAATGATGGTCCTGGGGGACATCCCATTGGCTAATGTATTAGTTTGCAGGGTTAGTGATAGGAAGCATGCTAGGTGGTGGCATGTGGGTAGTGTGGGCGGGCGTGCAGTGCGCATGTGCAAGTATGAGTGTGTGCACTAACAATTAACAACAGAGAGAGATGGGGGCGGTGTTATAATGTATGCAGAGGCAGGCCCAGAATCGGATCTCCAATGAGTGACCACTTCTAATCATTGTCCTTAGCGTGCCCTGAGGTCTGATTTGTCACTGAGAGGGTGATCGCACCATAGTTTGTACTTCGTATCATACTCAGCGTGTACCAGCACATACGGTACGAATATGCTTTGATGTTACGCGTTGCATTACAGCTTCGGTGTGACGTCATGTACAGCGTTCAGTACGCGAAAGGCGGCAATGTTTCTACTTTTCTTTTCTTTATGTATTTAATGTACATACTAAGGGGAGACATTTGGGATAACTGAATTTTTTTTTATTACTTGTAACAATCATTTATTACTTTTAAAAACGATTACACAAATTGCGGCAGAACATGATGCGTACTCGTATTGAAAGAGCTGCGCAAGCGCATCATAAGCGTACGCAAAGCCATGTGACTTTAAAAGTAGAGATTTGATTGGTTTGTAATTTTTCCTATTGCGACTGTTGAAAGTTACGTCCCATTATAATTATTCTACTTTGAGTTTCTAAGAAGAAGCATTTCTTCTGAGAATCTTCTCACAATAATAAGAGCAATGGACTCATGTTCCAGTAGTTCTTCGGAGGGAGATTTCATTCCTGAAGATCCTCCAAAGAAGAGAGAAGTAGCTCTAATTTGGAAGTTTTTTTACTTTTCCAGAAGGACAAAAAAAGGTTAATGCTCCAACAGTAACCTGTAAAATTTGCGAAACAACTCTTTCAAGGGGTGATCCATGTATAAAATACTCCTTTGGGACATCAAATATGGTGGGACACGTGAAGAACTTGCACCCCAACAACTTTGCTCCAGCTGCAAGGTGCACGTTGCACAAGAACCTACCTGCTGCTACACTAAGCACATCAACTGCTGCAGCAGCATTTTCAGCAAGCAGTCCACACCCACACATTGTTTCTGACTTTGCTAAAGTTAAAATTCTTTGCATTTATTGCGCTAAACGTTTGTGTTATGGGGAACAGTCTATGGACCTGATGAAATGGAGGATGCAGGAGCATCGATGTCCTCGACATTAGTTATTTTTTGTTCTGTTTGGAATTTGTTCAGAAAACAAAAAAAACAGTTCTTTTTAGAACTAGCTTCAATGGTCAAAGAAAGAACTATATTTCTATGTTAGTGTGTAAAAGTTTGTCAGAATGAATGTGTAGTTGATAAATGAATGAATGAATATATTATTTTTATATATAGAATATATTACTAGTTTATGGAGAATATGAAAGTGCAGAAGTATAAGGAAGTGCTACAGCATAAATCTATAAGGTGCTTACCTATAGTATACTGTAGTATGTTCGAACCACTTGAATGTAATATATGTACAAAAATATGTTAGAAGTCAAGGCTTCAATTTGCACTGCTGGTGAAACTGCCTGGGTGAATTTGTATGTGTTAGGGGCAGATTTATAATCCCCTTGTGCCTCTTTTACACAGCCGTTGCGTCACTTTTGTGAGACAGCGGTGGTGCAAAAGATGTGCCATGGTGTGTGCTATTAACAATGTGACGCATCTGGAGGGTGCATTACATTGTAAAGTGCTGCACCAGAAGAGGCTTTTCTGTGCAGAAGGGGGTGCAGCAATGCCTCCTAAAAATGTCTAAGTGAAATGTATAACATTTCATTAAGTCGCTTTTGAGCTTATGCTGCTTCAAAACCTTGTTTATGCTTGAAGCAGGTGTAAGGATTGATACAGCTTTGTGAGCATAGGGCCCCAGAGCAATGCTGGAGCAGTGTTATACGTGCAACTGAAGTCAAGCATTAATTAATCCAAAAATTACTTTGCAATTTAGTTTCGTTATTATTTTATAATATGAATATGAAATATAATCTAAAAAATTAAGTGCATATAAATATATAAAAATATAAGAAATTAGTATAAAAAAATGCCATTTTAATAATGAATACATTTATAAATTATCATTTATAAAATTCACTGAAAAAACCATAGGTTTCACACACGTTATAGTTAGGAATTAGCATTTAAAAAACCTTGCAAATACATTGAAAAAACCATAGGTTTCACACACGTTATAATTAGGACTTAGCATTTAAAAAAACATGCAAATTCATTGAAAAAACCATAGGTTTCACACATGTTATAGTTAGCTGAACATTTCTCTCATGCAAAACCTTTGAAATTCCTACTTTATAGTTAGCTCAGCTAACTATAACTTGCGCACCCACAATGCACTACTGATGACGTTACATATTACATCACCCATGACATGGTCAGTGACATCACTTATGACAGCACTGATGACATCTCAAATGACATCCCTGATGACATCACTGATGACATCATCCTTGTGGCAGACCTCATCTTACTGTAATATAAACTTTGATAAACAGGATCAAAAATAGAAACTAAAATTTTCAAAAAAATTGAGATACAAATTCCAGTTAGAACAACCTATTGAGTAATCTCAAAATCTACATACGCATCCACTCATTCACCAACAGTTCTATATAGTCACTCATACATGTATTTACTCCCCATATGTACTCATACACCTATATATCCTTTTATACACCGACACTCATCTATAGAGTTACTCACACATACTCACACATGTAAATAAACTATCTAATATCCATTTATTTGCATATACAGCTATACACCCACCACTACACTAACTTCTACAGAATCGTAGACATATTTACTCTCTTAAACAATCAGTTATAGAAACACATACTTATTTATACAGGAAGTCTTAGAATCTCTCGCTCTCAGATATACTCACTTATACACATCAATACTCATAAATACTAGTTTAAAACATATGTAGTTATTCATAAAGATAGTATTGAGACAGTCATTCACTCACTAACACACCCATACACACACTCATCCACCCATACAGTCCTGCACACATGCTGTCTTCAAAACACATACAATCAGTGAGTCAGTCATTCATGCATCTGTGCGCTAAGTAATGCTCCCCACCGAACCGTACAAACACTCATTTTGGTACTCAAAAAACAACTAATAACTCATATACACACTCATGTAGCTACTCACCAACCCATGCAGCCACTTATATACAATGTGATACACTGATACAGATATTTAAATATTTAACCCTTTTGATGCTCATGACGAGCTCAGCTCGTCATGATGCACAGTTGAGCTGTGCTGATGACGAGCTGAGCTCGTCATGAAACAACCAAAATAATCAAAAGTCAGCACAGGAGGGGAAAACGCCTAGCAGCCAAGGTGTTAAAGATTACTCGCTAGTATACCTATTCACTAAGATATACTTAATAAGTCAGTTATACAATCAATTTTACAAAAAAAACATATATTTAGACACTTATTTACCCATTTATTCTTCCATCGATCTTTAGATATACATATATAAAAAAATATATTTTTCAGAAAGACACACATTCACTGGATGATGTCATCAGTGATGTCATCAGGGATGTCATTTGAGATGTCATCAGTCATGTCATGAGTGATGTCACTGACCATGTCATGAGTGATGAAATATGTAACATCATCAGCAGTGCATTGCGGGCTCACAAGTTATAGTTAGCTGAGCTAACTATAACAGAGGAATTTCAAAGGTTTTGTATGAGAGAAATGTTCAGCTAACTATAACATGTGTGAAACCTATGGTTTTTTCAATTAATTTGCATGTTTTTTTAAATGCAAAGTCCTAACTATAACGTGTGTGAAACCTATCGTTTTTTCAATGAATTATTTATATATATATATACATGTGAATGTTGTTCATTTGACATCTGAGAAAGCATTTTTGATAGAGAGCTTGCATAAATAAAACCCCAAGCCTTATTCTGAAAAGAGAGACTCTGATGTGTTTCATTTTATGAAGTAAAATCTCTCTCAGGGGGCGAGGTGTTGTATATATTGCTTTGTTGTCTTTGAGCCACCGTGTGAGAGTGGTATTCTATATTATCTGAGAGTGCAAAGCAAGACAATGACTTATGTGATTCTTTTTCATTTTTATTCACAGCATCAATACCAGCTAGCATAGGAGGCAGTTCCACAGATGTAGGGGGAGCCGTTCATCAGTCTGACTCCAGTGTGGAGTCGAACGTGGAGGGATCCACTGTCTAGGAGGATGAGTGGAGCCACACCGAGGACAGGTCTGCAACAAAATCTGCAACATCTGAAGACCAGTCAAGTTCCAGTGATGACTACCTGGTGGTGTAGAAGACAGGGATGAGTCTTCTACATCGGAGTCCACCACCACCACTACCATCTCCACCCTCCCAGCTGCTCCCGGACCCAGTGACCATGGCCAATACTGTGGCAGGGGACCCATCTCCTTTGTGCCAGATACCTCACCCCTGTATCCCCTGCTGACCTCAGTGTGGAGGCCATTGACATCCTGAGGCAGATCTCTGTGGGGCAGACATCAGTGCTAAATGTCCTCTATGTGCATACCACTCTTGTGACACACATTGTGTCCTTCCTGGAGGGCATTCACTCTGACTTGTCTGCCCTACACAGATTCAATCAGACTTTGGCTTCCAAACTGATGGCAGCAGTGTTCCAGCTCCAGCAGTCCCTCGCCCTCCTACCTCTTCCCCATCCACTGTTCCAAGTACCCTCCCTGACCCAGGCACACATAAACATACACATGTACACAGACACACAGGCACAAGGGCAAACCAACACACATGCACACATTTTGGAGACAGACAGCACTCTCACTACCACAGACACACCAGCAGCTGACACACATGCTTCCACTGACACTCTGCATACCTCACAACCCTCTCCCTCCACAACTGCTACCCTTTCCTCTCCTGTTCTCCCCTCTGCCCAGAAACTCCTACATGACCTTGGCCTCTTGCGTACTGACCCATCAAACTCCCTCCCAAGAAGAAGAGGCAACCCAGCCCCCCAGCCCTGACATCTAAACTTGCCACCTCAACTCTCTAAAAAGCCAAGCCAAAAACACCCCACCCACAATTCCTCCAGGTGTCCCAGGTCTCCCAAGTCCCAAACGCCTCCACCAACCTGTACTTCACCAGACCAGCTCAGTACCTCCTGCACCAAACAAAAACCCTCCCAAACAGTCTGAGTTCCTTTTGCTTTACCTTCCATTAAGGGATATACATCGCCAAAATGGTAAACCCAAGTCCATCCCATTCTCCATCGAAACCTCACACTACGGCTGCCCCCTCTCAGTCTGAGCTTACCACTGCAGTGGACCCATTCCCCCATCAATCTGACCCAACCACTGCAGTGGACCCATGCACCCCTCCTGATCTCATCCCTCCCAAAACCCATCCCAGCACTCCCCAGTTTTGTCCCTTTGGTGCCTGGCATGTCCCCAATATGCCCCTCCCTGGGAATGTGACCCTTAGCAGACATTGTGCAGTCAAGACTTGATAGGCATGACTTATCTGGCTCATGTTTCAGAGACTTTCGGATTGACCCTTGGCCTTTTGTTATTTATTATCCCCAGTTCTCATGCTGAATAAAGCAAAGCAGATTTGAATTTGCGTTTGCAGATTTCTGTATTCTTCAAATTCTTTTAATGTCAAGTCAACTGTAAGCATGTTCAATTAGTAGTGTAAGTATATAATTATATTAGTATGGCATGGTTTGCATATGGTCCATGTAGTATGAGCACTTTGACAGTATGCATTCAAGATTCTTGTGTCTGCTGGGTTTCATTGTCTACATCAGTTTTGGCAATGAGTGTGACATGAAGTCACAAACCTTTTCTTTTTTACATCACAATTGCACATGGGCCAGGCTTTCATGAGTCAACATAGTGAAAGTGTTTCAAAGTGCAACAGTTTAGGAGTATCATGCTGCATATGTTTGTAATGACCAGAAAGACACCTGTCTCATCAATTCACCTGGGTACATATGGATTTTGACTACATGGTTGTGACACTGAACACACCCATGTACACAGAGTAATGCTGCAATACACGTAGGTGTCTTGATAGTGATGGACCAATGTCTGTGTCTCATTTAGATCTGGTAGAATAGTGGCAATGAAAACCAGGCCACACAAGACATGCCACTGTAGGCAAATACCCTTCATTGCTGTGTACTCATCTGATATATGTTTTTGCCCATGGTGAGTTTAAGCTGAACAGTATTCTCACAGTATTCAGACCCTGTTTACTCCAAGGACTCCACTTTCTGCATGGATTCATGTTAGGCAATGTTGTCTTATTAGTCCATTGCTTTCTACTTTACAAGTCATTCATGCCCTCCTGCTCTTGTTTTGTTACATCACATGTATGGGTTTTTTTTCTGTCCAAGCTTAGATTTCATATTCACAACCACACACCAGTCACAGTTGTGCATGTGAATTTGGTGTATGTTGTCAATTGTGGATGACTGACAATGGGGTCCTTTTAAGCAATGATTGATGGTACAGAACGGGAATATCGTCGTAAAAATATCGACTAACATAAATATCGCTGCAAAAATATCTACAGGAAGAAATATCGATGACAAAAATATAGTCTGACGAGAATATCAACAGACAGGTAAGTAATATCGATAACATTAATATAATTGTAATAAATATCGTTTACAAAAACATAGTTTACAAAAATATTGTTTTTTAAATAATTATAAGTAATGTAGTGTTTTTAATGAATATTTTTTTTTTTTTTTTTTTGTTGTCCTCATTAGCCTTTACGTCACCCATTTCTAACCAAATGATACCACACTAGTAGTGTCAGTCCATGACCGCCTCTCTATATATGCCACCCTTTGTAGGAGGTTGGTACAGGGGGGAACTCCACCGTCAGGTTGAAAAAAAGCCACCGGCGAGATAGGCCAAGACCTTAATCATTGGACTGAAATTACTTACAGATCCACCTATCCTTTTACTCTAAGAGAAACACTCATCACCCAAAGTGTGCCAAAAATAATGTCCAAAATTTGCATTTAACTTTTGTCGGACCCAAAGTATCCATTTTAGCTGTGAATCTCATAGCTCGCAACCAGTCTAAAATCCCGGGAGATAAAGGGGACACCCAAAGTTTACATATCTCTCTGCGGGCCAAAAGTATCCCATAAAATACAAGTTTAGCTTTATCATCTATGCTTTTTATCTGCAAATTCAACCTTCCAGTTATAATAAGTTCAGGGCTTACCTTGACAGTCTGGTCGATAGCTTGGGATAAACAGCTACTTACTTCCTCCCAAAACTCTTTAATATTTGGACACTCCACGAACATGTGTATATCTTTCTCACTGGGACTTCTACACTTTGGGCATTCCACCAGCCCTCCAGGCTTAAACTTTGAAACTCTATATGGAGACCAATACGCTCTGTCGAGTGTAAAAAGATGATTTTGCCTTAAATTTGCAGGTTTGACAACTTTATACAACATAGCCATAGTTACTTGCCATTGAGTGTCAGATGCGATGTCCGGCAAGCAATCCCTCCACAGAGTTTCTGACAGTATAAACTGACCATCCGTCGTCTCCAACATTGACCAGTACCAAAGTCCTACTTCTTTTTTATACACTTGGCTTGAGTGGATCTTCTCTTCCAATTCATTCTGAAGTCCCAAGATAGTTTCAGCTTTACCAGCCCAACTATGGATTTGCAGATATTTAAATTTCGATATAGCCTGCCCCCAGATGGCCACTCCCTGACTCCACCCAACCAGCTTTCCATCCGGAAAAAGATGTCCCCATATTTCTACCCCTGCTGTTCTTAGAGGAATAGCCAATGCATCTTTAGTCCATGCAGGAGATCCTGGGCTGTCCCAAATGGAAGTATAATACCCATAATAGGGGATTTTTAGTATCCTCCTAATCCAGTACCAAAGTTCTGCTGCTTCCCGCAGTAGCTTAAGACGCACTTTTTTAAAATACTTTGGATCCGCAAATTTACAAAGAAAACCAGATTCCTTATATTGGCAGCTTTTTAGAATTACTGCCAACAATGCACCAATACCCGAGGTCGGTGGAGTATTTACAAGAATTCTAAGATTTTTTAACTGAAAAGCCCAACAATATAACTGAAAATCCGGGGCTGACAGCCCCCCTTTAAGCAATTTTCTCCTTATCTTAGTCCATGAGAGACGAGATCCTTTTGAGGCCCATATAAATGTACTGACTTCGCTCTGAAGCTTCTTCAACCATTCTCCTTTAAATGCAAGAGGGATTGTCTCAAATAGAAAAGTTAGTTTTGGAAGAACCATCATTTTTATCAGATTTGTACTGCCATACAGATTAAGACACAAATGACTCCATCCTCGAAGCATTCCTCCTATTTCTCTCTTAATTCTTACAAAATTAATTTTTGCTAGGTCATCCAAGTTCTGAGTAATCCTGACCCCCAGATACCTCATTTCTGATTTGCGTTTTATAGGGCCCGGATCCAAATTCCAACTCATAATTTCCGTTTTATCCTCATTTATTTTGTACCCTGAGACAGCTCCAAATTCTTTAGTTATTACTGATATATTTTCCAATGTCTGCTGAGGATTAGAAGTATAAATTATAATATCGTCAGCGTATAGACCTATTTTCTTGGACCAAGCTTCTACCGAGAAAGGGAGGATCTTCTCAGAACCCCTAATCTTACAGGCCAAAGGCTCTATATAAAGATCGAACAATAAGGGGGATAAGGGACAACCCTGCCTGGTGCCCTGCATTACTTTATTTGAATTAGTTAGCATCCCATTATTCAATACTCTAGAGGTGGGAGAATTGTACAGTGATAGAAGTGTATTAGTAAAAAATAAACCCAGGTCTAAATGGGTCAAAAGTGCTTTTAAAAATATCCAATTTACTCGGTCAAACGCCTTAGCGGCGTCAAGCGCTATTACTGCTAATGGAAGTTTATATGTAGAGGCCAAATCTATTGTACCTATTAGAGAAAAAGTGATTTCCTTTAGGAACCTACCTTTAATGAAGCCTTTCTGATCTTCCTGCACTAGTTTAGGAATAACCAGACTAAGTCTATCCGCCATTATCTTTGCAAATACTTTATAGTCGCAATTTAACAGCGAAATAGGCCTATACGAATTCGGATCACTTGGTGGTTTCCCAGTTTTTGCAATTAGAACAATAGTTGCCTCGTTCCAAGAGTCCGGCAACTCCGCCTTTCCTTGCAAGATATCATTAAATAACTGAACCAATAGAGGCAAGATATTTTCCATAAATACTTTGTAGACCTCAACTGGTAGACCATCAGGCCCAGGAGCCTTCCCTCCCTTAGCTGATCTTATTGCCTTTTCTACCTCAGTTAAGAGAATCTCCCCGTTCAAAACCTGTTTTAAATCAGTTGGAAGCGGATCCACCATCTTCAACCATTTCGCTATTTCCAGAGTATCAGGGTTCAAATCTTCCTTATACACATCTGAAAAGTACTCAAAGAATGCATCCGCAATTCCCTTGCTCTCCGTAATGGCCTCATTCCTACCCGGCAGATTTAATTCTTTAATAAAATTGCGTACTAGATCTTTCTTGGCCTTCCAGGCCAGTAGCTTTCCGCACCTTTCACTATAGCTAAAGTGTGCCAACTGGCTTGATTCCCATTTCTCTCTAATTCTGTTGTTAATAACTGCTATTAAATCCAATTTTAACAGGTCAAGATCTTTCAGCATCTGCTCTACCATTGAACCTTCACAGGAATTAATGCTGGCTTCCAATTCTCGAATATTCTTTTCCAAATCGGTGATTTTATTAAAATAGATTCTTCGTTTTTTTGCTCCCTGGGCACCCAGCCTGCCCCTCAAAAAGGCTTTACAAGTCTCCCAAACTGTCTCTATCTTTGCAGTGCCTACATTTGCATCCAAAAAAACCTCTAACTCTGAACTGATAAATTGCAAACACTCTTGATCCAAAAGTACTGTGCGATCCCGCCTCCAGGTTGTTTCTGCTTCAGATGCTTTAATTTTTATATTAAGTGTGATGGCTGAATGATCAGAGATATGAACGCCTACATGCCCCACTGCTGTAACAGAATCTTTTAACCTTAAATCCAGCAACACATAATCGATCCGAGATTTATGCTTATATTTCTTGTTATAGTATGTAAATCCCAACTGTTGCCCATGATTAAATCTCCAGATATCACACAGCCCAAATTGAGTCATCAACATCCTTATTCTGTTTGACATTTTGGGATTCATACGTCCATGCGAGTTTATAGATCGATCTAATTTATAATCCAAAACTGCATTAAAGTCCCCTTCCATTATAATTTTGCCAGCAGATCCTAGCCATTCTCTAGCCAAAGTGTCCAGAGAATCTACCTCATCAAGATTTGGGCCATAATATCCGACTATGATTAGTAAGTCAGAATCAATTCTTGCACTTAAAATGAGCCATCTAACTTTTAAAAAGGCTGGAAATGTTAATTGAACTGTAGCCCGCAGTGCCCTAAGTGGTTCTATGCATTTACCTAGCTCCCACTGCCTGTTAGCTGTGACCGGTGACAAATCAGACCTCACATCAATTTTTACCCCGTCCACCAAGACATTCTTTTTCTTAAAGGCAACTGACAGAATTTTTTCTTTTAAACTAAATGTCAAGAAATGTATCAAAACTTTTCTTGGCTTGGTACGGTTAGCATTTAATCTGAAAGGATCTCGGTGGACCCTCTGTATATCTGCATAAATCGTATCTTCGTCCTCTTCCAGTTCCAGCTCAGATTTAAAAAGATGGGCTACAAATCTTTTAATGTCAGCCCCTTTTTTTCCTTCCGGCAGTTTCAGTATTTTTAAGTTGTTTCGCCTCTGCATGTTTTCAAGTCTCTCCATTCGCTCTTCCTGTACCCTTTCTCTAAACTTAATTTCTTCAATCTCTCTACAGTTGTCTGCAACTGAGTCTCGGAGGTCCTTTGCCTCCACCTCTAGAACTACCATACGTGAGCTCAATTCACTGAATTTTACCTCCAGACTAGTACAGGAAGCACGTATATTCTCCTGAATCGCCTTAGACTCCTCAAACCCTTTGTGCATATCCAAATCCAGTTTCTTCAAAAGGGCTATTATTGCCATATCAGAATTTTCCCCCATATTCAGGTCTGAGGAGGTCAGCTCATTCACTGCCCCCGAATTCGAATCTGACAAAGTCAACTCACTCACTTCCTCAGGTCTTAACACTGCTGGTACTTTACTCGAGTCCGCCAGGTCTCCCCCTTCCATATCGGCCATAAGAAGCTGATAGCGATTAGGACTTAAAACACCAGACCAATCTAAAGCAGGAGTTTCTATCGGTGGAGCACCGCCCCCCTCGTCCCCTGATACCGATGTCGCACTTTCAGCAGAGTTTACCAAATTGGGCTTCAGTATTAATGTTTTGGGGATAACTTTAAAAAAAGAGTTTAGTTAAGGTGTTGTCTAGATTTTTTCTCCAAAATGCTAGTTTTCTTGATATTATTTTTACTACCTGTTTTTTTCTTTGTAGTTTTCTTAGAATTAGCCTCGTGTGAGGTTTTGTTTTTTTCCTTGATATGGGTGAAAGCCTTATCCTCCCCTTGCGCCCTAACAGTATCCGGAACCACAGTGATTTTTGCCGCACTCCTCAACTTGTATCCGGACACCTCGATTGCTGCTAGGTCTGCTGCTTGCTTATTTTCTAACACACCCCCACACTCCTCATTGTAGTCCGAAGAGCCTCCATTGCTGGTTCTATTAGGTTTGTAGGGTTTTTTAGTCAGTGAGTTAGACTTGCCTAGCACAGCCCCCGATTCAATACCTCTACCAATACCACCTCTCCCTTTATATCCTACTCTTGCTGCTGCTCGGCGCCCCCTCCCAAGCTCATGTGCTGCTCTCCCCCAACACCCAATGAGTATTTGTTGTCAAAGTAGTATTTTTTGTAGTATTTTATTAGTTAAAAATGTATTTTATGTTGAATTTAGTATTAATAGTTCCGTAGCGGGTTGTGGGTTTATAGGGGAGTAGGGTGGGAAGTAATTTAAATATAATAAAATAATAGATTAAATAATGTTTTAAATAAATATAAATAGTGTAATAAATAATAGTTAATTAATTTCAATTAGTTAATTGATTAATATTTATGTAATTAATTATGTTAATTGTTTAATTAATTTTAGGTGTATGTACTGGAATTTTTTAGTGAAAATGTAGTAAATTAATTACATTTTAATTGAATAATTATTTAATAAATGATTAATTAAATAAAAATAAAGATTTGTTATTTTATAAATGACTAAATACATTTAGTAATTTTTACACCTACACTATCCAATGCTTTCCCTACTGTTGCACCTTCTGGAGTGGGAATAGTAATTTTTACCCCTACGCTATCCAACGCTTTCCCTACTGTTGCACCCTCTGGAGTGGGAATAGTAATTTTTACCCCTACGCTATCCAACGCTTTCCCTACTGTTGCACCCTCTGGAGTGGGAATAGTAATTTTTACTCCTACGCTATCTAACGCTTTCCCTACTGTTGCACCCTCTGGAGTGGGAATAGTAATTTTTACCCCTACGCTATCCAACGCTTTCCCTACTGTTACACCCTCTAGAGTGGTAAGCCAAGTGGACAATGGGTGAACAGAAGTGTAGTATGTCCGTCTACAGTGCAGGTGCTAAAGGAGCTATTGTCACATCCATGCACTTAGTTGCCACACATGGGAGGATGTGTTTTTGTGAATGTGAAGCCTAGCTGCAGATTTATTAACCAAGGTACGCTATCCAATGCTTTCCCTACTGTTGCACCCTCTGTAGTGGGAATAGTAATTTTTACCCCTACGCTATCCAATGCTTTCCCTACTGTTGCACCCTCTGGAGTGGGAATAGTAATTTTTACCCCTACGCTATCCAATGCTTTCCCTACTGTTGCACCCTATGGAGTGGGAATAGTAATTTCTACTCCTACGCTATCCAACGCTTTCCCTACTGTTGCACCCTCTGGAGTGGGAATAGTAATTTTTACCCCTACGCTATCCAACGCTTTCCCTAATGTTGCACCCTCTGGAGTGGGAATAGTAATTTTTACCCCTACGCTATCCAACGCTTTCCCTACTGTTGCACCCTCTGGAGTGGGAATAGTAATTTTTACCCCTACGCTATCCAACGCTTTCCCTACTGTTGGACCCTCTGGAGTGGGAATAGTAATTTTTACTCCTACGCTATCCAACGCTTTCCCTACTGTTGCACCCTCTGGAGTGGGAATAGTAATTTTTACTCCTACGCTATCCAACGCTTTCCCTACTGTTGCACCCTCTGAAGTGGGAATAGTAATTTTTACCCCTACGCTATCCAACGCTTTCCCTACTGTTGCACCCTCTGGAGTGGGAATAGTAATTTTTACCCCTACGCTATCCAACACTTTCCCTACTGTTGCACCCTCTGGAGTGGGAATAGTATTATTTACACCTACGCTATCAAATGTTTTAACTAATATTATATTGTATATTTTAATTATATGTATGTATTATTGTTGTTATATAAAGTAATGTGTTAAATATATGTATATGTACACATTTATCAACTTTATAATGAAAAAGTGTAGTTAATTTGTTTTAAATAGTTAAAAAATTAAAGTAATGTAATGTATTTTGTTAATAGTACTTATATTTATTTATTATTTAATGTAATTTTAATTAATTTAAAAAGTCAATATTTTTTACATCTATATTTATTACAACAATATTTTTGAGTAGATATTTATGTACTTACCTGTTTAAGTATAGGGTGTCGATATTTTTGTAAACCATATTTTTACAACTATATTTATGTCAACTATATTTTAGTAATCGATATTTCAACACCCTACCATGATTGATGCTGTTCCACGTCACACAGAGCTGAACCAGGAGTGCTGTTATTTCTGTTGGATTGCCCAGTGCTACATGTGGTAAGCCAAGTGGACAATGGGTGAACAGAAGTGCGGTGTGTTAGTCTACTGTGCAGGTGCTAAAGGAGCTAGTGTCACATCCATGCATTTAGTTACCACACATGGGAGGATGTGTTTTTGTGAATGTGAAGCCTAGCTGCAGATGTATTAGCCAAGGTACATGTTGCATGCGTTGAGCTTGCTTAACATGGGTAAAGGTGAGAGTGACTTGTCCTTCTAATTTGTAAATGGAGTGGACATTCATATGTCATGGTGGCAATACTAATTTAGTGATTGTCAGAGAGTGTAAGGTATGAGTTAAGTTCATAGGCAAATCTTGTGTAGGAGACGTGGGGTATCGACATTCACCCAATGTGAGTCGTTAAACATACAAGGGTGTGAATCAGTGTATGTGAGCCAGTTAGACTAATTAATTCCTGTGCAAGTTATGGTAGGAATAGGTAGATGTGATAGGGGTATGACCAGGTAGACACAGTTTTATTCTGGGTGGATATCAGAGCTGTGGTCTGTGTCACTATGGTGAGAGATGACTGTAACAGGGCAGTTCAATTAGTGAAGATGGTTGCTAATGTGTGTAATTCAATTGCGGTATGGATACTGAAAGTCATATGCGGATGTGACAGGGTCAAACTGAAACAAGGAGAAACTTGTCATCTGTAACAATGTAGATAAGTGTATGTCAAGGGTATACACCATTTGCGAAAATTAGGTTGCTGAAATGTGACATATGAGGTGTTGTATAGTTGATGTATGTTGTGCTTGAATCTGTGTATGCATTTGTTTTAGAACTTAAGCAGAGTATGGTGTGAGTGTGTTATATTCAAATTGCTGAAGACATATTCATTCAGCAATATAAGTGTCTTGTTGTGAGATGTGTTGATGTGTTAAGTGAGCATGTCAGAGTGGGCTGTGATGCTGCTCATTGAGATATGAAATTACTGAGGGTGAAACTGGTGATGAGAGTGGTCCATTTGACATGTTACGTTTGACGTCTGTGGAGGAGGTGATGAGTACAGTACATTGTGTACATGTCATGTATGTGAGAGATGTTGTGTACATTGTGGTGAAGAGTAATTTTTTTTGTAGGTGTAGATGTAAGAGGGCAGCACAAGTGTGAGATTGCAAGAATCAGTTTGGAAGAGTTTGAGTACAATGCGTGAACATTTGGGGCAGACATATTTTTCAATCTAGATGGCCCAAAGTGTGCTTATGACATGCTTGTGTGTGTGTGTGTGTATGATAGTTTTGAGAGATGAGCATGTACTTTAAAGTGGATATGACAGTGGTCATAGCCACACAAGTGGAGATCATGCAGGCCATAAGGTAATTTCGAAATGTACATATGTGTATATTTGTTGTATGTATGTAGAAAAAACAGTAGCCAGAGTAAAGATTAAGATGTGGACTGTGTTTGCTGCAGCTTGCTGTCTGCCACTGAATGTTCATGACTGATTGTTGTAAAGGCCGCTCTGAGTACACTGGGATATGCAAAACCTACTGTCCTCACAGAACAATTTACTCCACCTAGCCTAGCCTTGTCTGAGTTGTGTGTGGGCAGCTGTGTGGAGTTGCCCTTTGTAGGTAGAGGTAGTCACAGATTGTTAATTTTTGCCCTTGTTTACTACCTTTTGATGGAGGTGGTGATTGGTTATATTGAAATGTCATGATGGCTGAACATTGGATGACAGTGCTTTGCTTAGAGGGCCCTAGTGATACCTATCATGTTCTTTACTATTTTCACGGTTATAAAAATTATAGCTTTTTTAGCGGACTCCGGCTAGAGAAGATCCACTCTGATTAAGTCATTTCCTTAGCTTTTTGCTTATCTAAGCATTTTTAGAAGACTCTGGTGCCTGTTTCAAGTTATCCTTTGCAGAATTGCCTTAAGTTGTTGTTTGTTAGGTCTGGCACCCAAATTATCTTACCCTTTACCTGTACAGGTTTCAGCAATCATTTTGGTAGTTCTTACTCCTGATCTGCATACGAACTTACGCAAAACATTTCCGTACTGCCAAAGCAGCTGCTTCCAATTCAATTGCCTATAACTTTCATTCCAAATCCAGGGCAGGGGCAGCCCCGCACTCATTAGGGTTCTATTTTAAGCACTTCAGGCAAAACTGCTACAGATGGTTTACCATGCTTTATGGTATATATTGTAGCAAAAACTGTGCCCCAAGTGCCACATTCTTCAACTAGAGTTACCTTCTCTAAAGGTAGTCATGTTTCGATAATTCTATGTTTATCTTGGGCTCCTGCATAGGGAAATACTGCTTCAAACTGGTTTGTTTTTATGCAATCGAGAACAGTATTTTCTCCTGTCTGGTGTGAACCTTACCCATATTTGCATTAATAGTCCCTGGACTAATTGCAGGAACAGCAATATGCAGGCTGTGCAGATTGAACGGCTCTTGCTGGAATTGCTGTGATTGTTCACATAACGATCTGTCTAAAATGTCTGTGTAGCCTAACTATGTCTGTGTAATCTATACCAAGTTATGTCACTGTGAGAACTTCTATTCGTGGATATGGTGAATAGCTAGCTGGGAATGGCCGTGTTGCCACTTCATTGCTGAGGGGTCTCAGTCGCACAGTTTCTGGTACATGTGGTAGGGTGCTTTGGAACCAATTTGTGTGTTCCAAAAATGTCAATGGTGCTTCTAAATATTCATAGGTTTGGTATTGATCTGGTATGTTTGCTTCAGTGTACGCATGAAATAATCATGCATTTGCATCTGCAGCAGGAAATGTGACCCATGAATGGAATACCGCTGTTTTTGTCTGCTTCTTGGGCCTCTAACATGAAGTTAACATCTCCTCCAGTAAGAGGAAGCCCTTGTTAGCTTAACATATCTGTTAATACATGTCTGTAATTAAGTGGAATATCCACAGGTACTAGATTTGCCATTATCATAAACGGAATGCAGGGAAGGGAAACTATTGTGGGGTAACACTTTTAAAGGTTCAAGCTTGAACACCCTATAGACAAAAATAGGGGTTCCCAATTTAGCTGCGGATGAATATACCCTAACACCATGGACATCTCTGTATCAGGTGACTAGTGGCTTTGGGTACACGTAAGCACTACTCAGGAGATCTATTAAATAAGTATCATTAGTGGGACCTTGTCATACTGTTCCTACTAATGAAGTAAGACTTTGCGTTTGTTGTAGAAGTTTCACTTCCCTTTTTATGATGTTGTGAGACAAGCATAGTGAGTCTTTTTTCTGTTTCACATACTCCTCTAATCTGTGCTCTGTTCATCCTCCTCTCTCCAAACGTTTTTTGTATGATTCCTGAAAGGAACCAGGAGGACATGTATCGGTATACTGATACCTATCTGGCTGATTTTCATAGCTGTGCACAGGATTCCAGTTCAGGGGATCTGCCAAATGACTTAGTCTTTTCTTTCTTTTTTTTTAAACATCAACATATGCGTCAAAATATGGAGGCTCTGTCCAAACATATCATCAGAATACGTTAGCCAAATTCCTTGCTAGCACACAGTGCGTCACCTGGACCCCTAAACCTGACAGAGTACTGGATGGTGTCTGCAATCTTAGAGCATGACCATTCTGATCCCCGTCAGGAAAATCATGGAACCATATCTATCTTTTCAGTAGTTCAGTTCAGTTCATGAAGCTTTATTCGGTACAAAAGAATTGATTATAAAAGCACATATTAGAAATACATATGCAGAAATCATTAAAATTTTGTAAAAAGGTGTGATACAATACAGACCAATATGCTAAAATATCATACTTTTACGTACACTGATAGATTTGATTAAGAACGTGGCTGTATAAAAACAAATATCAGCAGATTTCATGTTAAAAATAAGACTCATTGCTGCATCCACTGTACGTGCCCCATATTTAACAAATAAAGGCTTTAAATATAGAATTCGATAATTCTGGTACAATTTGCATAAAAGTAAAAGTAAAAAGTGCAAGGTGCTCTGCTTCGATATACCACTGACATAGACCTTTGGGGTGTTGCTTGATGTTAGGCAAAGCCACTAGCTCATGCACAATTCAGAACCTGAGTCTGGTTAGAACAAATTTGTCCGTAGACCTCGTTACCAGCACAAGGTAGGGTGGAAAACCTTCAGTGAGAGAGTATATACTGCAAAAGGAAACAGTTGTCATGGACCGACTCGAAGAAGTCCTCTTATTTGCCATATTGTCCATGAAGATTGCTTTCAATTCTGTTTTCGGTATAGCCAGTGCAGCCTTCGGGTTGGCCATAACATCGAGATTAAAGATTTGTGAATAACAATCTACAACATATCTTATCCACGGGATCTTCCTATACATGTCCAGTGAAAGACAATCTGCAATTATAGATCTGTTTAAAATCTTTTCATACTGGAGCCAGATCGAACGCCATAACATTAGTGGTCTTAAAGCTAAAAGATCATTCAGATAATTAATGTCTAGTTCCCGATGGGTCAATACAGTGGCGGCTGATGAGGGCAAAAATAAGAGTTTTTTTTAAAAGGAATTTCCCTCGAGCTGCAATTTATGGGCACTACTATGGCCCCAGATAGCCACCCCATATAATGCAATACTGTGTCAGGATTCACCGAGTAGCCACTGTAGTTTCCCCAAGACTGTTGGTTAGCTCCCTGCCTTGGCCCCGCTCTGCACGAGCTAATGTGTGGTTTCCTTGTCCCTCTGGCAGACTGAGAAATTCCAGAGGTAATCCGAGTCAATGAACTAATGAACTGCTAAGACTGTATATAGTTCCCCTCCCTAAGATGGCCGCTCAATGTTCCATTTACTGCATCCAATCGATGCGCCCTCTAGTGGACTTCGGGAAGGCACGCGCTCTTAACTGCGCACTTCAACGAAGATTCCGTTCGAGAAGCTTGTTCTTGTCGCTGCTCCGCGTCAACTATTCATGACGGGAGATTGACAGCAATTATCAAAGACTTTCTAAGTACCATAGTATCAGAGTTTCCAGAGACTTTCATGAGAGCAATCTTTGTCGTGCGCTCTCATTACTCAGAGAGGCATTGTGGTCAGACGAAGTTCCCCGTCGCAGTCTAAGAGCTGTGACAGCTGTCATCCACTATCCAGTGGTTCGTCAGGAGACGACGAGTGTCAACGAGGATTCAACCTGACAAGACGTAGTTGAGTATTCAGCCTGAAGAGAAACTTAACCTCTACAAGTAAGGAGTTTCATCTTCTCGTCAAGTCAACCAATATCCAAACTGTATTGCTTCACTCTCATTTCCCCGCAGTCATTCCCCCGTGCGTTTCTCCTTGCCTTTCCTCCCCCTTGAACCTCCCCTTTTCCTTTTTGCGTGCTTCATGGAATTCGTGAACTTTTGCTTGCACTTCTGACCCGAAGATATCTCTGCACAGAACCCCAAGACAAAGTCTGACGAAGAACTTCACAGGTACAATTTGGGTTCATAGAGAGAGTGAGTGTCTGTGTAGTACTATTCTGGGGAGAGATACTAATGTTCGTATATGTCTTCACTGCAGGAAGTTCAGTCAGATAACATTCCAAAATATAGAAGAGAGGCAAATACCTGGGCAGAAACTGGTAGGACAAGTTTCGTTTATCATTTATGAATAGTCAGCACAGTGTGAGAAGGTTTGTGGTATATTCTCTCTCTCTCCCCCTTCTGTGTATTAGGCACCTTTCGAAATGGCGGCAAGATGAATAGCAGTCGCTGGAAGTAGGGTGCCAGTCGAAGTACAGGTATTCTCTTCTCTGTCCACTTCCCCTTTCCCTGCTGCTGGTGGTCTTGCTCTTGTAGCGAGGGTACCGGTGGAAGGGTGATCGGGACATTCGTCAGTACTGCCTCTGCGAAGCGTTGGAGCACATGGATTCCTGATAGTTTGAAGTGCCCACGTATTTTACCTTCGCCCGGGCAGTATGGCTGAGGGAATGGACTTGAAGGAATTAGGCGCTATTTTAGTAGGGATTCAGAGAGATTTGGGAGCCGTCAGAGATGAAAACCAAAGTTTAAGGTCAGAGTTAGTGGCTTCCCGTCAAGAGGCTAGGTTGTTAGCACAAAAGGTAGATGGGTTAGCTATGGGGAATCCCGTACAGAGTTCAGCGGTACCCACCACTAGTGGTGCTGCAGTGGATCCAAAATCTGTAGCTCAGGTAATTCATTCGGTATCTCCGTTGATCCCATTGGCAACTCCTGAAAGGTTTTCGGGAGATCCTCAAAAGGCTCAATATTTTTTGACCCAGTGTTCCCTTCATTTCATGTGCCGACCCACCTTGTTTCCAGACGCCCAATCTCGAGTGGCATTTATCCTGTCATATTTAAGTGGTGATGCTGCCAACTGGGCTATGCCTTTAGTTAGTGAGGATGATCCTTTGCTTAGTGACTTCACTAAATTCAAGGCTGAATTTCTTAGAATTTTTGATCGGAGAAGGATATCTCAGGCCACTGATAACGAATTATTGGAGCTGCGTCAAGGATCTAAAGATTTAATTACTTACCTCACACAGTTTAATAAATTGATCTTAGAGACTAACTGGCCAGAAGAAAAGAGAGCTGCCTTGTTTTATCGTGGTTTAAGAGATGAAATCAAAGACACCCTGGCTCAAATTCCTAATCGACCCACCGAGTTGTCAGCGTTGGTAGATTTGGTTTTGGAATTGGATTTTCGGAACTCGGAACGCAAAGGCGAGAAGAAAGATTGGAAGATAAATTTCCCGCGCTTTGACCGAGCGAAGAGCGAAAAAGGACCCGGAGGAAATTCAGAGTCGGAACCCATGCAAATAGGGACTGTTCGAGGCCCTTTGAGCAACGAAGAAAAAGAACTACGGAGACAAAAGAAGTTATGTTTGTATTGTGGTACTGCCGGCCATTTTGTGAAGGATTGTTTGAAGCGTCCGAAGACTCCGTTTAAGGGAAACGAGACGAGCCGCCAGTAGACGGGGTCGCTCTGGTGGTGACAGAAGATAAGTCGACTCCAAAGTCTCATTTGGTTTTGAATACGCTGCAGACCATGACTCCTCATGTCATCCTTCATGTAACCATGCGATTCCGTGAACACCAGATTGGTGGAGTGGCCATTATGCTCGATTCGGGGGCCACTGGAAACTTCTGTGATATCCGCTATGCTAAACAGATGGGAATTAAGGCCATCGCAAAAGAACATCCCGAGCCAGTACGTGCTGTAGACGGGACCAATTTGACCTCCGGACCCATTACTAGTCACACCGAAGAATTGGAAATTACTCAAGGAGAGGGGCATCGGGAAGTGTTGCAGTTCAATTTGATCGATGCTCCCCAATTTCAATTGATCCTGGGACTGCCCTGGTTAACCCTCCACAACCCGACTATAGATTGGGAAAACCGGACAGTCAGTCTGCATTCGGAGTTTTGCCTGTCCCACTGTTACGGAGCCAAGAATACGGAAAAAGAGCCTACAGCGTCCATGCTATTGTCATTTGGCGGACAGTCTATTGGAGCTATTGTGACTGAAGAGATTCCTCCTGAGTATCGAGATCTCAAGACGGTGTTCAGTGAACTGGAAGCTGAAGTATTGCCCCCACATCGTGCTTATGATTGCACCATCGACTTGGAACCGGGAGCTGCTCTTCCTTGTAGCCGAATTTATGCGTTGACTGAAGCCGAAAATGTGCATTTAAAAGAATACCTGGATCGATATCTTGCGAATGGATTTATCCGGCCATCTCAGTCCCCAGTTTCCTCACCTCTGTTCTTCATACCGAAGAAGCAAGAAGGTAGTCTCAGAACTTGCATAGACTATCGTGCCTTGAATCAGGTCACCATTAAAAATAGATACCCATTGCCGTTGATTTCAGTTCTTCTGGATCAGATTAAGGAAGCACAAATCTTCACCAAACTGGATTTACGAGGAGCTTATCACTTGGTTCGAATGAAGGAAGGGCATGAGTGGAAGACCGCCTTTCGAACCAAGTTTGGTCTTTTCGAGTATTGTGTTATGCCATTCGGCCTTTGTAATGCTCCTGCAGTGTTTCAACACTTTATCAACGACATTATGAGCGATCTTATGGATAAGATTGCCATCATCTACCTGGATGATATCTTGATTTACTCGCAAAATCCTCAGGAACACACCCAGCATGTACGTTTGGTCCTGGAACGATTGCAAGCTAACCAGCTATTTGTTAAATTGGAAAAGTGTGTTTTTCATGTGTCTCAAGTAGAGTTTTTGGGATTCGTTATTTCGCCTCAAGGAGTGACCATGGACCCAAGAAAAGTACAAGCAGTGGAAGATTGGCCAGCTCCCAAGAATGTGAAAGAAATTCAAAGGTTTCTGGGGTTTGCCAATTTCTATCGGCGATTTATTCAAGGATTTTCACAATTGATTACTCCCATCACAGTTCTCTTGAAGAAAGGAGTAAAATTTGAATGGACTGATGAGTCAAACTCCGCTTTCCTGAATCTGAAGAAACAATTCACCTCTGCCCCTATCTTACGGCATGCGGATCCTGCCGAACCGTTTTACGTGGAAGCTGATGCTTCAGATCAGGCCATCGGGGGAGTTCTCTCTCAACGCCATCCAAAGACTGGGCAGTTGCATCCTGTGGCGTACCGCTCCAGAAAATTGAACTCTGCTGAAATTAATTATACCATCACAGAAAAAGAGCTATTGGCAGTAAAGGATGCTTTTGAGGACTGGAGACACTATCTGTTGGGGGCACGACACACAGTCACCGTCTATTCTGATCACAAGAACCTGCAATTTTTGAAGACGGCTAAGACCTTGACTCCTCGTCAGTTGCGTTGGTCCCTTTACTTTGCGGACTTCGACTTCGTGATTACATACCGACCCGGCCCCAAGAATGGGAAAGCAGATGCGCTGTCTCGACTTCAAACCGAAGAATCTGAGCATACCGTAGAAGCAAAACCAATCATCCCAGAAACCAAGATCGTGGGGGCGCTTACGTTGGACAATTTCAAAGAAGAGGTCCGTAAGAGTTTAACCTCAGAAGAAATTCAACAGTGGGTGTTACTCGGAGAAGAGCGTCAGTGTCGACAACAGTTACCATATGTCAAGGAAGCCTTATACCTTCCAACCCTCGAGCTTCAGGAAAAGGCTTTGCGAAATTGTCATGACCATCCTCTAGCGGGTCACAAAGGAATTGCCAAGACTCAAGAATTAGTGCAACGTTATTTTTGGTGGCCTGGAATGTCCGATCAGATCAAAAAGTATGTTCAGTCTTGCGAATCTTGTGCTCGGAGTAAACCCACTAGACAGGCTCCCCAAGGGTTGCTTCAGCCTTTGCCCACTCCCCCTTCCCCGTGGCATACGATTTCCTTAGATCTCATCGTAGACTTACCCTTGAGCAAGGGATTTGATACCATCCTGGTGGTGGTAGATACATTCACGAAAATGAGTCATTTCGTCCCTTTGTCAGGAATTCCCACGGCAGTCCAATTAGCTAGAGTATTCAGTGAAAATATTGTCAAAATTCATGGTGTCCCTAAGATAGTGGTCTCAGACCGAGGTCCCCAATTTATTTCCCACTTCTGGAAGGCCTTCCTAAAGGGGATGGGGATAGAGGGTAGATTGTCCACTAGTTACCACCCAGAATCCGATGGGCAGACAGAGAGGACCAATCAAGAATTAGAACAGTACTTGAGGCTATTCTTGTTGGATCAAGGTGGGGAATGGTCCGAAAAGTTGTGGATGGCCGAGTTTGCCTGCAATAATGCGAAGAGTGCATCTACTGGTTACTCTCCGTTTTATTTGAACTTTGGTAGACATCCAAACTTTATGGTGCTACAAGAGGAGTTAGACGTCCCTGCAGCCAAGAGGGCCCTTTTAGACTTGAGTTCTTTGCATAAATCAGCTGAAAAGAATCTAGAGAAAGCTAAGGCGTCCTATAAAAAGTTTGCAGATTCACATAGGAAAAAACCCCCACAGTACCAAGCAGGAGATCAGGTGTGGTTGTCCACTAAAAATTTACATTTGAAAGGTAACAGAAAATTTCAGCCTAGATTTGTGGGTCCTTATACTATTGAGAAGGTGTTAGGACCAGTTACAGTAAAACTGAAACTCCCAGCCAAGATAGGTGTACATCCAGTTTTTCATGTATCCTTGCTGAAAAAGATTCAATTGCCTATACGGCTTACCAAACCTCCAGATCCACTTACAGTCCAAGGGCATCCAGAATATGAGGTTAAAGACATTTTAGATTCCAAGTATGTAAAAGGGAATTTGAAGTATTTAGTGGATTGGAAAGGGTTTGGCCCAGAAGAAAGGTCTTGGGAACCGGTCAGCAACATTCACGCCCCACAACTGTTGAAACGCTTTCATTCCAGATTTCCACACAAACCAAGACCGATAAATCGGTCCTCGGGAGGGGGTACTGTCAGGATTCACCGAGTAGCCACTGTAGTTTCCCCAAGACTGTTGGTTAGCTCCCTGCCTTGGCCCCGCTCTGCACGAGCTAATGTGTGGTTTCCTTGTCCCTCTGGCAGACTGAGAAATTCCAGAGGTAATCCGAGTCAATGAACTAATGAACTGCTAAGACTGTATATAGTTCCCCTCCCTAAGATGGCCGCTCAATGTTCCATTTACTGCATCCAATCGATGCGCCCTCTAGTGGACTTCGGGAAGGCGCGCGCTCTTAACTGCGCACTTCAACGAAGATTCCGTTCGAGAAGCTTGTTCTTGTCACTGCTCCGCGTCAACTATTCATGACGGGAGATTGACAGCAATTATCAAAGACTTTCTAAGTACCATAGTATCAGAGTTTCCAGAGACTTTCATGAGAGCAATCTTTGTCGTGCGCTCTCATTACTCAGAGAGGCATTGTGGTCAGACGAAGTTCCCCGTCGCAGTCTAAGAGCTGTGACAGCTGTCATCCACTATCCAGTGGTTCGTCAGGAGACGACGAGTGTCAACGAGGATTCAACCTGACAAGACGTAGTTGAGTATTCAGCCTGAAGAGAAACTTGAACTCTACAAGTAAGGAGTTTCATCTTCTCGTCAAGTCAACCAATATCCAAACTGTATTGCTTCACTCTCATTTCCCCGCAGTCATTCCCCCGTGCGTTTCTCCTTGCCTTTCCTCCCCCTTGAACCTCCCCTTTTCCTTTTTGCGTGCTTCATGGAATTCGTGAACTTTTGCTTGCACTTCTGACCCGAAGATATCTCTGCACAGAACCCCAAGACAAAGTCTGACGAAGAACTTCACAGGTACAATTTGGGTTCATAGAGAGAGTGAGTGTCTGTGTAGTACTATTCTGGGGAGAGATACTAATGTTCGTATATGTCTTCACTGCAGGAAGTTCAGTCAGATAACATTCCAAAATATAGAAGAGAGGCAAATACCTGGGCAGAAACTGGTAGGACAAGTTTCGTTTATCATTTATGAATAGTCAGCACAGTGTGAGAAGGTTTGTGGTATATTCTCTCTCTCTCCCCCTTCTGTGTATTAGGCACCTTTCGAAATGGCGGCAGGATGAATAGCAGTCGCTGGAAGTAGGGTGCCAGTCGAAGTACAGGTATTCTCTTCTCTGTCCACTTCCCCTTTCCCTGCTGCTGGTGGTCTTGCTCTTGTAGCGAGGGTACCGGTGGAAGGGTGATCGGGACATTCGTCAGTACTGCCTCTGCGAAGCGTTGGAGCACATGGATTCCTGATATACTGGCACATCTTGCTTGGTAGATTTGCAGCATGTCTCTTGTTCATCTATCCCCAATTTAGGCCGCAAATTTAAAAATACCATGGGCACTTTTCGCCATTTTATTACTGACATTATTAAATTCATTAGACCACTCTCTATCATGGGAAAAGGTTATTCCAAGATAACAGAAAGAATCGACTGATTGCACCTTATTACCATCAATGAAAAAGGCAGAAGGTTTCTTGTTTTTAGCCCCACAGGTCATGGTATGTGTCTTATCCTTATTGGTGAGTAGTTTCCTGTCCCTAATAAACAGTGAAAACCTATCTATCAGTCTTTGCAGTCCCAGGGGGGTCCTAGGAAGAAGCACGGCGTCATCAGCATATAATAACACCGGCAATGAAACACCTTTCTGCCTGGGAGCATCTGCTTGAACACCTTTTAAAGTTACATCAATCTCATTGATAAATAAAATAAACAATAACGGAGCTAAAACACAGCCTTGTCTTATGCCACGTCGTACACTAAATTTAGGGGTACATTCTCCCTTGGTTCCAAAGCGGACACAGGTTTGCAGTTTTTGGTACAGCCTAGCAAGGAAGAAAAAAATACCCTCAGGGGCACCCATCCGCAGCAAAGTGGGCCATAAGATTCCGTGATCAACCATGTCAAAGGCGCTGCCTAAATCAGCAAAACATAAATATAAGGAGCCACCTTTGGCGTCTACATATTTCCCAATTATGAGGTCAAGATTCAAACATTGGTCCAAAGTGCCCCTACCTTTCCTAAAACCAAACTGACTTTCGGACAAAATTGCCTAATCTTCAACTCACTCCTCGAGCCTAGCTAACATGACTCTGCTCATAACCTTTACAGAGGAGTCCAAAAGGGAAATAGGGCGATAATTCTTTGCTTCAGACCGATTGCCTTTTTTGAAAATAGGGATAATGATTGATTCCCCCCATGTAGTCGGAGCTTCAGTGCAAACTGCTGCATTAAACACGTTCGCAAGGAGGGGGCTCCAAATCTCCAGAGCTGCTTTATAAACGTCTATTGGTACCCCGTCGATTCCTTGGGCCTTTCCCCCCTTGCTTGCACAAATTCCTATCTCGACCTCGGCCACAGTAAAGTTTAAAGGTGATATGGGCCAATTACATGGGGTGGTAGCTGAACCACAGTTTGAACCAAATATATTGGAAAAATGGGTTACCCAACAATCACTAGGAACATTAGAGCTCAATACCGGGGCATTATCGTCTCTCAGGAAGGGAGAATTTACCGTAGCCCAGAATAGAGTATTATTGTGAATCTCTGCCGCTTGGTTTAGTGATTCCCATGCTTTCTGCTGTAACTCTCTTTTCCTCTTTTTTAATGCTGATTGGTATTCTGCTCTTCATTCGATTATTAAAATAGTGTTCCTAGGTTTTATGGCGAAGACCTTCTTTAGCTCCGTTAGCAGCCTGGTGCAGGTATGGTCGAACCAACCATGTCCATGGCTATTTTTTATCTCTAATTGGTCTAGTAATCTTTTCATTATTACCTTAGCCACACCCAAAAGAAAGTTACAAGAGATACACAAATTGGCATTTCTAATATTTATTGAAGCAATTAAATGCTTGTGTAAAAAACATAAGCTGCATCTATTGTCAATAGGAAACAGCATTTTTACCAGCATTACAAGAAGGGTGAAAAAGATGAGAAATTAAACCATTATGATACTGCAGTGATAATATGAATAGATATCATGCTGATAACCCTACATAATGCTAACTATACAAAAGAGCATACTAAGTTGCGTATTCTGACAAATCTCTTAGAGTAGCTTTACACTCTGTTTACCTGTGTGAATGACGTATCAGGAAGTCTGCCGGGTGTGCAACGGTTCTTCATCCTTTGCAGTATGGTGATAGAAGTCAGTAAGGTTGGGAAACAGTCGCAGGTGTACATCCAAGATTATCCATGGAAGTGCTCTTCTTAAGAGCTAAATGTCAGAAGCAGTTTATATAATAAAAACTGGCCGAATTTGTGCTATTCATTCTGTATTTCTGACTCAGCTCTGTCTCCAAACAGACAACAGCAATACACAAGGACAGTGTGCTCAGTGTACTCTATCCTTGAACATAATGTACAATATTGTGACAAAATGACTACAATGAAATTTGATTGTGAGCAGAACACTTTCTTAGTACATTATCATGTAAGTGCAAAGCTATCAAGTTATCTGCTCCGCTCCTCGAAAATACATTCCTGTCTAGTAGTTTAGGTAAACATCCTTCCCAGCTGCAGAGCAAAGGGCCCGGCCTTTCTGTCTCCATGCAAGTAATTCATTACTCCTGTTACCATGGTAGGCCCATGGCCCCCTTGCTTTACACGTAGACACGTAGTCGCATATGCACGCACTAGCAGTCAGTATAGAATAGCCTCTGCCCGAGAGACCTTTCCTTCTAGATAATACAGTTCCTCAAACACAAGATACCAGATATGATTTGGGATTAGGTTGTTCTGACACGCCAGACTTCTGTCTCCCTGTATAGCGCAAATGTCAAGTCCCCTTCACCCTCCAGTTCCACGTCAATCACACGTCATGCTGCTGCGCGCGCATCTCTGCCATGTATTTCTGCTGACACTGCAGGATTCCTCTATGGATCCACCTACCTGTGACACTTTCATATGACGTTGTCTAGCACACACCTCCGTGTACGCCCTCATGCACGCCTTCTGTTACGTACATGTGTTCTTATCTCGTTCCTCTCAGCTGTTACGCCTTCTGCATTCATCACCACTATATGCATTGACTATATATATGATATTCTGTTAATAAAGCATTGTACATATCCATTGTCTATCCCTTCCTGAACCCTCGTGGTGATGGAACATGATACCTGGTTCGAACCAATTCCTTTTTAAGGAATAAAACCCTTATAACCTCAGATGCCACGGACTCTGCCTCTCATTTTTTTGACTGAGTTATTCTTATTGAACTTTACCGCATAGAAATTAAGTATAGGTAATTTAAATTTACCACATAATTGGCGTCCGAACAGGGACCCTCCCCCACCTTACGCGCCGGCGGTGCGTTGCAGGCCTGGTCCCCTGCCACAGCCGCGACGGACAACTACGCGTACCCGCAGGATTTCCTGTATCTCCCTCAGGCCAACGGAGGTGACTGAGGCTGCGATCGACACCCAGACGAGGCGGTGAGGAGTGCGGAGGTTCCCGACCAGAGCCCAGCTGAGAGAGCAAGGTCCGAGGTGTTCAGAGGCCCACCAGTTCCGAAGTTCCGAAGTACCTACGTCACGAATCGAGTCGAGTCCAGTCCGGTCCAGTCCAGTGTCGAGTTTCCGAGGCCTTCCGTTTCCGTGCTTCCCGGTGAGTACCGTTGCTGGGGACGTATCTAGACGGGTGCATTAATTTGTGTCCGGTCAAGACGGGTTTGGGTACACAGACCCGGTCTGCACTGTTTAGCAGTGTATCTGTACTGTTTAGCAGTATATCCAGTATTCCGCTATCAAGTTATTGTTCGTTTTCCGAAATGTTTTTATGTGTTTTTAATGTCGTGGTATGAGTGATTGTTTGATTTTCATTACTGTGTTTATTGTATTAGTGGTGTCCAAATACGAGTAAGTATCAAGTACCCAGTATCACGGCTAAAAATGCCGCTGTTTTCGAAACTGAAACAGATAGGAACTAGAAAAGGGATACTCGAGGAAGCTGTTCCCATCCCACCCAGGGACACTCCCGGATATTTTATGTACCACAAACACGGCTTAGATGCTGTATTATTTCTCGACTTGTGGGTGGACTACACCAAAGATCTAGCAGAGAATCAGAGATGGCCCGTTACAGGGACATGGGATGCCGAGTGCATCTTGAGAGTAGAAGAAGCATTATGGAAAAAGAAAGCCAGACAGTCACAGAAAGATGCCATTGAATTATGGCGTAAAGAATCGCACAGACGGACAGAGAAAGCACTCAGAAAAGCAGAGAGAAGTAAAGAGGATTCCGAAAAAGCCAAAGGAAAAGAACTACTAGAAGAAGGAGAACGAGTTAGGATAGAACAACACGATAGACGTAGTAACGCTATTATGACAGGATTGTATCCAGTCCTGGCCGAGGGCCTGCCCAAGGCGACCCCGGAAGTACCGAAAGATCAGCCCCCTCCCTTGGTCCCGACTAAATTACGTCACAAGACTGCAGCAGAGATTTTCCTTTCTTCTTATTTAGACAATGCAGCACCCGCATACACCAATGTTCCACCTGCACCTATACCACCCACTAATAACCGCCTTCCCCAACGACAGGCCACTCCTCCACCACTTCCTGCACCCCCCATTAACCCTATTAATCCGCTTAATCCTTTCGGGCCTGACACGGCCCTACCGACAGATCACGCTCAAGCCTCCGCTACAGGAGGTGCATCAGGAGGTTATCATACCCCGCCACCAGTACATCGATTAAATACTAGAGAACTAGCAATGCAACGTACTCCGAAACCGATTAGCAGTGAAAAGGCGAAAGAACTTATCACATACTGTAGATATGACCCCATACCAGGCAAAGATGGTTGCATGTTATTAGCCTCAATACGTATAAGACGTGCTGCAGACTTTTTAGTTCTGTTTCCAGTAATAAAAGCTAATCTAGACAGGATATATCATTTTGTTCAGACGGGGGAGGGTCAGGAATGTATTCAGGAGGCCATGGCGCATCAGAAAGTAGACATTCAGAGCCTACTATTAAGATTCCTCATAAACTGTTTCATAAGAGAACGAGACCGGCCTGGTGTAAATGAAGAAGAGATGTAGGTACTAACTGCATGGAGTCAGAATATTTCAGACGGAAAACATGATAAACTAAATTGTATAGAGAGCATGTACAGAAAAATTCGTAAAGAAATAGTAGTATTCCATGCAAAAGAGAAAGCTGAAAGGGAAGCAGAATCAGATGCAAATAAATCCTCAGAGGAGGATGAGCCAGAAGATAAAGGAACGATAGCATATGTAGGAAAGGGTAGATCCTTTAATAAAACGATACGCCCAGAAAGTAAGAGACTTTTTCACTCCGCTATGTCAAATCCGAAGACTCCTGAACATCTATTTCAGGCTACCGATAAAATACTTCAAGAACGAATGGGGTACCATGTACTCAATTCCATGGACGAACAAGAATTAGCCAGGTCAGCAGTACAATGGGCTGACAATTCTGATAAATATAGTGATGACGCATTAGCGCAGACCTTTTTGAATCTTTCCCCAGACGAACAGCGACTAGCTGGTATGTACATGATACAGCACCTCCTTATATTGTATAAGAGCCAACATTCTGATCCAGGGCCCCTACCGGATATACTAATAGAACTACTCATGAATAAATGGAGAGGCCTGGGTAACGATTTAATTAAGGTAATTCTAGAACATCGACACAGATATAGTGCTTTCCTGAATCCACAGTTTGTTTCAGCTCCACCCCCAGAAAGAAAAATGTTTTACATAGACAGACAAAACCCCTTGCGAGAAGTGCATCCAGTCAGGAATGATGATAATACCTTTAGACGTGTGTTTGTGTACACGCCCATAACTAAAATGGAATTATTGGAAATGAAGAAACTAGTGCCCAGTCACGATAAAGACCCTGCAGGTTTCCACCGTGAAATAAAAGACATGTTACTCATGGGTGATTATACCTATCCCGACATCATGAAAATATTGAAAGTATTATTGCCTGCCGGTATTTACGAGAAACTCAAAGAAAAAGAATGGGAGGTGGGAGAGCAAAAGATTGATTGGGCTGCATTAGAGAACGAAGAAAATACTCGAACCCCAGGCCTAGGGCTTGGGGATAAAACTAAAGCATTGCCAGGATTGTTAGTACAAGTATTGCCACGTTTATTAGCAACGAAAAAGGAGGACATGGATGCAATCTCAGCCTGCAAACAGAAACCCGATGAAGACACTAGTGATTTTTATTCCCGATTTGAGAAATGTTTTATTATTAATAGTGGCCTGAAAGCAAGTAGCGAGTCATATCCACACCTTTTTGTATCCAAATTGGTCGAGAATTCCCTGCCCCAAGTTAAGAATCGTGTACTGAAAGTCGAGAGCACCTGGCAAGCAAACACGCCTTCCCAAATGTTACAAATGTTACAGTACCACCAGAACAGAATTAGAGAAGAACATGATCACGAACAAAGATGCATGAAAGACACGAAAATGAAAATGTTAGTTGCTCAGTCAGTTCCAGGTGATGGTCAGAAAAAGGGCATGACACAGTCCAATAATTCAGCAGCTCCTGTTAAAGGGACATGCAACTATTGTAAACAGCCAGGTCACTATATAAACGATTGTGCAGTTTTAAAACACAATATAGCTACAGGTAAAACTAAAGAAAGACCACGTCAACCTAGACAGGACCAGGTCCAACAACAAGTACCACAGAATATCCAGCCTATGCAGGCTCCACAACAGACAGTACAGACTGTAGCGGTACCACAGCCACAACCGATTGCCGCAACAAAACATGCAATGCAACAGATGTATCAGTATGCACAAACAGATTTTCCTGACTATCAGAGATACACATGAAACAGCCTAGAGAGGGAAGTTGGCTTGCCTCTTATTGAGGTTCCTGTAGATCAAGAGGGTCCTTATGTACATAGCCAAGTGTTAGGAAAAAGATAGAACGTTTTTGATTGATACAGGGGCAAGCAGGACAACAATAAGTCACGACGAGGTTCCAGGGGCACCCCTCTCAGGCTCCCAGAATGTTTCCCTTGGATTTTCAGGCAAACCTATTGTAAATGAAGTATCAAAACCAGTACCTCTTTTAGTTGGTCCGTTGTCTCGCACTACAGATTTGTTATTAACGAAATCATGTCCAGAAAACTTGTTAGGTATCAAGACACTGAAAGCTCTAGGAGCTGTGATTTGCTGTTCTCCGGAAGGAGTAAGATTGTTCTTACGTGACTTTAAGGGTCACTATGTGTTGAGAGATATTGATCCCAGATTACAGAATGTTCCTGCACATTTATGGGCACAAGGCCCCACTGATGTAGGTTGTATGCACATTACACCATATCGAGTCACACTCAAGCCAGGAGTAGTACTACCACGAATCCGACAATACAAGTTGCCCCCAGATGCTGTAGTGGCTTTACTGAAAATCATTGACAAGCTCATTGCACAAGGAGTGGTTGTAGAAACCGTCTCGAATCTATGTAACTCCCCTATCATTCCAATTCTTAAACGTACTGATCCAAATGCACCCCCAGTTTATCGATTAGTGATCGATTTACGAGAACTGAATAAATGCATCGTGCCACAGTATCCCGTGGTTCCAGACATCTCATCTCTATTGACTGCCATTGATTCCCAAGCAACGTTCTTTACTGTAATTGATCTGAAGAACGCCTTCTTTAGTGTCCCAATTGATCCGGAAAGCCAATATCTCTTCGGATTCTGTTTAAGTGGTCGAAGCTTCAAATTTGCACGCGCACCTCAAGGATTCACAGAAAGCCCCAGCATCTATAGCCAAGCACTGAAAAGACAACTTGACAGTATTCACATGCCTGACAACACTGCCCTGCTACAGTATGTCGATGATCTATTGATCACCGCCCGCAGCGAACCTGAATGTGAGCAAGCATCACTGACGGTTTTGCATTTCTTGGCTGACAAGGGGCACAAGGTGTCCCCTTCGAAGCTGCAATTCTTTGTTCAGCGAGTGGTTTACCTTGGGCACTTGCTGTCCAAAGGGGGGAGACAGCTAACACCTGACCGTATCCAGTTAATTGTAAACATGTCACAACCCAAGACACAAAAGGAGGTACGAGCTTTTATAGGCCTCACTTCTTACTGTAGACAATGGATCCCTCAGTATGCATTTCTAGCCAAACCACTCATACAGTTGACAACCCAGGAGGCAGCGACATCGACTGTCCTCCCTTGGACTCAGGAACATACACAAGCTTTTGACGAATTAAAGAAAGCCTTATGTCAAGCACCTGTTTTAGCGACACCATGTTACAGCAAGCCTTTTACACTTTTTGTCACAGAACGTGAAGGTACCGCATTGTCAGTACTCACCCAAGATCAAGCAGGTTCATACAAACCATGTGCTTATTTTTCTAGTACATTGGATCCAGTAGCCCAAGCGCTGCCTGCGTGCTTGAAATCTGTAGCAGCAACAGCTCTAGCAATCAGACAAAGTGATTCCATAGTGTTAGGACACCAATTGACAGTACAAGTTCCACACTCCGTGGAAGTTCTTTTAAACCGAACACAGACTCAACACTTGACTATAGCACGACTGACAGGTTATGAATTGACATTGTTTCAGCCACACATAGAAATCAGGCGTTGTAATACATTGAATCCTGCTACACTTTTGCCATTAAGTGAGACAGATCCATTGGCACATGATTGTATTGAAGTCATTACCATCACGACGAAACCCAGACAAGACTTGACAGATACCGCATTACCAGATCCAGACCTGACACTTTATGTGGATGGTTCATGTATGAGAACAGGTACAGGAGAGTTAGTGGCCGCCTACGCAGTCACGACAGAAACTGAAGTCATAGAAACGAATTGTATTGACACCCTGTCAGCTCAAGCAGCAGAGCTCATTGCTCTGACACAAGCCTGTATTCGAGCAAAGAACAAGAGAGTTAACATATACACAGATTCACGTTATGCTTTCGGAGTCGTACACGACTTCGGTGTACTCTGGCGAGAGAGAGGTTTCTTGACCTCTCACGGGGCCAAAATTCAGCACGGTCCCCTCATTCAAGCTCTGTTAGACGCAATACATCTGCCTACAGCGATATCCATCATGAAGTGCAAGGCACATACGAAAGTCACAGATACAATTTCCCAGGGTAACGACCTGGCAGACCGAACAGCCAAGCATACAGCTCAGACTCAGACTCACACAACTGACCTGACAAAGACAATAGTCCCGACACCGACACATTGCATGACAGTTAAGGATCCCGCCCTAGATGTAATTGACATACAGACACATGCTACACCAGACGAAATCAAGAAATGGACTGAACTAGGAGGGATCCAGACAGAACAGGGATGGATGACGAAGGGAAAATATACATGGTTTCTCCCCGACTCTATGGTTCAAGTTATCATTAACACAGTACACAGTCCTGCACATTTAGGAGAAAAAGCCATGTTAGACAGTATTCAAAACCTCTGGTTCAATAAACATTTACGAGCAGCAGCCAAACAGAAAGTGCGTACTTGCATGATCTGTTGTCAGTTCAACCCAGGTAAAAGCATTCCCGTAGAGCAAGGTGGATTTCATCCTCCCGATCACCCTTTTGAAGTCCTCCAGATGGATTATATCCAGATGGAACGTTGTCGAGGATTCAAATATGTCCTCGTAGTTGTATGTGCACTCTCCCGTTGGACAGAAGCATATCCAGTCCCAGATTACACTGCTCCAACCACTGCCAAGCAGCTGGTTCGTGAATTCTTCCCCAGGTACGGTTTGCCCCGTATCGTGTACTCAGATAACGGTCAGCCATTCTCGTCCGAGCTTATGAAGCAGGTATCACTCCTGCTCGGCTATCAATGGAAATTCCACTGTGTCCGACATCCCGAGGCAGCAGGTCTCGTGGAACGTCATAATCAGACTCTGAAAATTCGTCTTGCCAAGATCTGTAGAGAGAAAGGTGTCGACTGGATAGTAGCTTTACCAGTTGCACTCTTTTATATGAGAATGGTCGCACACTCTAGAACAGGGCTATCCCCGTACGAGGTGGTCTTTGGTAGGCCACCGAATATGTGGGGGACGCCTCTGCCGAGAAAAATTACTGATGTTGACTGTAACATGCTGACAGATTACCTTGCTTCCTTGATGTCTGCACTACAATCATGTCGTTCACAGGTTGCTGCAGCCTTTCCCGACAACACCGAGGTGAAGCCACATGAGGTTGTTCCGGGGGACCTGGTATTCGTGAGGAACTTCGACAGGAGAAGTCCGCTGGAGCCCCGTTGGCAGGCGCCGAAGCTAGTACTATTGACTACAAGGACTGCGATTAAAGTCGAGGGCCGTAAGGGCTGGCTTCACTCGAGTCATGTTAAAAAATGCCATGGACTGCCACCAGACTTAGACTCCCAGCCCTGCCCTCCTCCAGAGACTGACTCAAAACTCCCCCTGGTAGAGAAAACTTCTTCTCAGGAGTATAAATTAAAGTTGAGGTCTAGCAAGTCAGACAGTTTAATTTTTTAAGTCCTCCCCTAGGTGAATCGGTTAGACGAGTTTCTGACATGTAGACCCCAATAGAGAGAGAGATAGACAGAAACAGCTCAAGAAACATGAATATTGTAAATCACTTCGTAGTCACTGTATTGTGACACTATTGATTATGTTTTTTCTGAGTCTTTTGATTATTGCTGCAAGTATACTGTTACATATATATTATCCTATTTTCAAGCGTGCACATTCTTCCTTAAATGTCACTGCCGAGCACACTTTCAGTGAACTGCCCCCGCATGAGTTATCTTACCGACTTGCGCTGCGCAACAATACATTCATTAGTATGTTACATCATTCCCATCAGACCAGCAATGCTACTAATTGTTGGATATGTGGCCGACTCCCTCCCTATCAGAAATACAAGGGAGTTCTGCCCCTCTTTCCGTACCCGTTCACACACAATGGTTCCTGTGGTGCATGGTTTAGTTTAATGAACTCTTTAGATTCCAATTCCGTAGTTTACCAGGGCAACTCGGTATGGGGAAATCTGAACACAGTTCTGCATAAAGTATGTTTCCCTGACAAGGAGGGTCTTCCCAAAAGGACAGGGACTGATCTAGAAAACGAAGTATATGGATTAGGTAACTTTACACTTAACCTCATGATTCTGAATGTTGAATCCGAAACCGAACCAGTCTTGCCCGCTATGTCCGTATTACCAGTCAAAGGTGAATTATGTGTCAGAAAGAATGGTTCAGTACACCTGGGTCATAGTAAATGTACTACTGTGATCGAATTCAGTGATAAAGGCAAGTCTACATTCAAAGCTTCCCGTCATTCCTATTTCATTTGTGGTCATACCGCATATATACGCTTACCTCTAGATTGGGATGGCACCTGTTACATTGCATTCCTTCTGCCACCTGTTTTCCTAGCCCCTCCTGATTATCATAGGGACTCCCATCTAGTACACGTTAGACCCAAGAGAGATCTCCCGATTGTCGACTACACCGAAACGGCATGGGAGCAGTATACAGACTTCAATAAAGGTTTCTTTCCCTATTTAGGTGCTGTCTTTAATAGTAAACTGATACGTAAATTAACCAGAACCCTCGAAGCAGTAGTGAATGAGACTACTTCCGCCCTAGGCAACTTAACGGAGGAGCAGTCTGCTATGCGGATTGTTGTTCTTCAAAATCGTCTTGTCCTTGACGTCATCCTGGCCGATAGGGGCAGAGCTTGTAGAGTCATCGGATCGAGTTGCTGTGTTTTCATTCCAGAAAACGCGCCATCAGTATATAGAGCCATAACCCGTCTTCACAAGATTGCAAGTCAGATACGCCAGAATCCAGGCACCTGGACTTGGTCCGGTTGGTTCTGGAGCGTGTTATCAGCCTGGGGATGGAAAGTCCTATCCTTCCTAGGAATAGCCCTTCTCATAGTATTCAGTTGTTGCCTATGTTTACAATGTGGGCCAGCGATTTGCGGCTTGCGCGCCACATCATGTATTCCCCATTCAAGTCCACGTTCAAAACACCGTAAGAAGAAAGAAGAGCAAATGATGTTACATGAACAGATTGATAGATTAATGAGGATTGATATCTCATGAAGGGTCCGTAGGGGACAAGGAGGGAATGAGGTAATATGAATTTTTATGGTCAATTGTGTCCCCTAACGTAGACCCCAACGGCTCCATGTACGTGCTTCAAGTACATGTATGTTCCCTCCACAACCAGCTATGAAGACGCAAATACATTTGCGTCCAACGTTAACATGTCCTCTTTCAGATCCACCATGAATGGGTCGGATATTCAGTTCCTAAGTATGCCTTGCCACCGTCTTTACATGGTGCATTTTCACGTTTTCCTGGCTCTGGCGAGTTAGGCCCTGATTCCTGCCATCGAGCTCTTTCTGCCTTCTGTCTCTGAAAGCTGCAGCCTGCCGCTTCCATGACCCTTGCCTTACTCCCTGCGCGGCTAGCGGTGCCTGGCTCGGCCTGCTTGCCTGCCAAGACTGTATTCAGCCTTCAAGTTATCTGCTCCGCTCCTCGAAAATACATTCCTGTCTAGTAGTTTAGGTAAACATCCTTCCCAGCTGCAGAGCAAAGGGCCCGGCCTTTCTGTCTCCATGCAAGTAATTCATTACTCCTGTTACCATGGTAGGCCCATGGCCCCCTTGCTTTACACGTAGACACGTAGTCGCATATGCACGCACTAGCAGTCAGTATAGAATAGCCTCTGCCCGAGAGACCTTTCCTTCTAGATAATACAGTTCCTCAAACACAAGATACCAGATATGATTTGGGATTAGGTTGTTCTGACACGCCAGACTTCTGTCTCCCTGTATAGCGCAAATGTCAAGTCCCCTTCACCCTCCAGTTCCACGTCAATCACACGTCATGCTGCTGCGCGCGCATCTCTGCCATGTATTTCTGCTGACACTGCAGGATTCCTCTATGGATCCACCTACCTGTGACACTTTCATATGACGTTGTCTAGCACACACCTCCGTGTACGCCCTCATGCACGCCTTCTGTTACGTACATGTGTTCTTATCTCGTTTCTCTCAGCTGTTACGCCTTCTGCATTCATCACCACTATATGCATTGACTATATATATGATATTCTGTTAATAAAGCATTGTACATGTCCATTGTCTATCCCTTCCTGAACCCTCGTGGTGATGGAACATGATACCTGGTTCGAACCAATTCCTTTTTAAGGAATAAAACCCTTATAACCTCAGATGCCACGGACTCTGCCTCTCATTTTTTTGACTGAGTTATTCTTATTGAACTTTACCGCATAGAAATTAAGTATAGGTAATTTAAATTTACCACATGCTTTGTTTTAGAACATGCCCAAGGCAAACCATCCACACTTTTTTTACTGCCTTATTGTGAGGGGGAGAATGTTTTGAGGGAGAAACAGCCAATATTGCCAAAGGATTTTCTAGAGACACAGGGATTTGCCACAATGCTACTGTTAGACTCCAGGTCCATTCCCATGCGAATAGCAGAATTCACACTTTTTAGTCGCCTTTGCCATGTAGACCAGTCACCCAGTTCAGAGTATTTTCCCAGTGTAACAAAGCATTTTAACAATGACCCCCATGACACAGGGAAGAAAATTGGCTTGAGTATTAGTGTGAATGTTAACATTTCCTGCTGAGGCCGTAGGAAGTTTAATTTTACCCATTAGGGACCTTCAGTAGAGAGACCAATAATGAGGATTCAGCCTCCTCTGGGTTCTGATAGACACAGAGGGACCCACCACTGTCTCCGTCTACATGCTTGAGCACTCATGCACATGTCCTGTGCAGCAGGAAAGTGGAGCCCCTTAAGTAGCACTGTGTCACTGGCCCCTTCTTTCAGAGCAAAGCCCCAGCTGGATACTGGGCAACTGAATCCTGGCATTATGACCTACACAGCAGAGTGCTTGTAGCGCATTCCCATGTACTATTCATCATCATCAAAAACTTTATTTCGAAAAATGTGTCCTAAAAGGCATTTTCAAAAACAACAGTTGATGGACAGAATGCAGAACAATGTCACACATTCACCCCAGTTCAGAGATCTTGACTTAAATCCATTGTTTTTTTGCACTCCACACCACCCCAGTTCAGACATACCCCAGTTCAGACATGCCCGTGCTCACTAAGCCACTGGAGTCAAGCTATCCGGGCTGAAGACGGCTGATAGCCAGAAACCGGTCCTAGGATGCTTGGTTCCGGTCCAGGGAAGACTTGGCTTGGCAGTTCGATCTGGACGGTTCCCATGAGGCACAGGGTCAAGACTGATTTGCATATGGCCATGTCTGAACTGGGGTGGCTTGGTGAGCAAAATAACAATGGATTCAACCCAGATCTGTGACTGGGGGTGAATGTTTTGTCATTGTGCAACATTCCGTCCATTATCTTGTGTGTTTTGCTGTTCACCCAATGTGAGAAGGGTATGTCCAGAAATGGGTCCCGTGCTCACTAAGCCACTGGAGTCAAGCTATCCTGGCTGAAGACGGCTGATAGCCAGAAACCGGTCCTAGGATGCTTGGTTCCGGTCCAGGGAAGACTTGGCTTGGAAATTCGGTCTGGACTGTTCCCATGAGGCACAGGGTCAAGACTGATTTGCATATGGCCATGTCTGAACTTGGGTGGCTTGGTGAGCAAAATAACAATGGATTCAACCCAGATCTGTGACTGGGGGTGAATGTTTTGCCATTGTGCAACATTCGGTCCGTTATCTTGTGTGTTTTGCTGTTCACCCCAAGTGGGAAAAGTATGCCCAGACGTTGGTCCCATGCTCACTAAGCCACTGGAGTCAAGCTATCCTGGCTGAAGATGGCTGATAGCCAGAAACCAGTCCTAGGATGCTTGGTTCTGGTCCAGGGAAGACTTGGCTTGGCAGTTCAGTCTGGACTGTTCCCATGAGGCACAGGGTCAAGACTGATTTGCATATGCCATGTCTGAACTGGGGTGGCTTGGTGAGAAAAATAAAAATGGATTCAACCCAGATCTGTGACTGGGGGTGAATGTTTTGCCATTGTGCAACATTCCGTCCATTATCTTGTGTGTTTTGCTGTTCACCCCAAGTGGGAAGGGTATGCCTAGACGTGGTCCCGTGCTAGCTAAGCCACTGGAGTCAAGCTATCCTGGCTGAAGACAGCTGATATCCAGAAACCGGTCCTAGGATGCTTGGTTCCGGTCCAGGGAAGACTTGGCTTGGAAATTCGGTCTGGACTGTTCCCATGAGGCACAGGGTCAAGACTGATTTGCATATGGCCATGTCTGAACTGGGGTGGCTTGGTGAACAAAATAACAATGGATTCAACCCAGATCTGTGACTGGGGGTGAATGTTTTGCCATTGTGCAACATTCCGTCCATTATCTTGTGTGTTTTGCTGTTCACCCCAAGTGGGAAGGGTATGCCCAGACATGGGTCCCGTGCTCACTAAGCCACTGGAGTCAAGCTATCCTGGCTGAAGACGGCTGATAGCCAGAAACCGGTCCTAGGATGCTTGGTTCCGGTCCAGGGAAGACTTGGCTTGGCAGTTCGGTCTGGACTGTTCCCATGAGGCACAGGGTGAAGACTGATTTGCATATGGCCATGTCGGAACTGGGGTGGCTTGATGAGCAAAATAACAATGGATTCAACCCAGATCTGTGACTGGGGGTGAATGTTTTGCCATTGTGCAACATTCCGTCCATTATCTTGTGTGTTTTGCTAAAAGGCATTTTCAGCATAAAAAAACAAATTAACGATAAAAGATTTTTCCCTCAAACATTAATATAAATTAATCAGAAACGCAGCTTAAGAATCAAGCCATAATGTTCAAACATTTGTAATATAAAATGGGTTGGGGACCATGGCACAGAGGGAAGCAGCCAATGAATCTGACAGATATCTAAAACATTTATGATAAAATACAGCTAGTTACAATCAGAGCATATAGATTAAAACACCAGCAAAAATCGGGGATGTAGACATTTCAAATTGATGGTCGGCACCAAAGTTCGGGAGGAGCAGTAGCATATAGATGGTGCCCCATACAAGAGTCAAAATTACACCCTGTTGAATGGAATTTCAGCATGTTCAGGGACTACAGAAAGGCCACATCTTATCATTTATACAGTGGTGGCCAACAAAAAATAGTTGTCATAGAAATTTCAATGGGTTCACGGAGTCCATGCTCAGAAAGAACAATCGCCCGACAACACACACAGACCGCTGTGTTGTCTATGTTGATGGTGTTTGACTTTACATATTTATTCACTCTCGTTGACCACTGATTGGAAATGTGGCTATAGGTATTGTGTAACATCTTGATGGATCTGTCATCAGGATTCTCAGAGCAACATTACTTTGTCTGGTGCCCAGATTCATGCAAGTCTGCACTAACCAGACCTTGAGGGTTGCTGCATAAGCAGGGCAGGCAAACAGAATGTATGAATAGGTTTCTGCATGCTCGTTGCACTGGGGGCATCAGTTTTCGCCCAGTGATGACCATTTTACTGTAATGTTTCTAAGGGGCAGGGTACTCACAACAAATTGAAAGTAAAGTTTACGATAATGGAGTTTAGTTATAATGTCCCAATAGAGTCCATAACGAGGGCTGAATTTGGTTGTAATAAAGCTCCTGGTCAGTGTGGTATAATCACTGGTTCTGAGGGTATTTTGCTCCGCCAGTTCCCAATATCTTTCCATTATGCCTTCTTTAGATAGAGACTGCATTCTAAGTGGTTAATCCCACAGGTTTGTCAAACCCACAGCACTCAGTGTCCTCTTGAAGTCTCTGAGCCACTTTATTTTGTTAAATCAGTCTGACTCATAAACATCCCTAAGTCCCCTTGTGTAAGTGATCAGTTCAGGGGTACTCCATATTCTACACCAGTATAATATGGGGCACTGTCTAGCTAAATTAACCAGCAAGATACTTCCTAGGTCACTGAGCAAAGGGAGGATATGGGTAGTTTTGGGAAGGCTAGTGAGTGTTTGCAAGAATCTGTTTTCAGCAGATGATAACGTAGAGAGTCTCAAATCCCGAGAGCTCTGACCCATTTCGGACTGAGCTCACTAACTTTGTATTGTAAATCTGTAAAGCAGGACTTACTGGTTTTGTCAAGCATGCTCTGAATTCCTTGCTTATGACTCCTGCCAGTTCCAGTTTTTGAGTGTCATTGTTTCAATATGGGGTCTCCATTTCAGCTTTTTCTCCAGGGTGATGTCTAGATAAGTAGAGGCATCCACTTGCTCTAGAGGCACACCCTCCATGATAATTTTGACCCTAAAGGAAGAATGTATGTTAAAAATCATAAGTTTAGTTTTGGCTGCATTAATCTTTAACCCTCTGAGCTTGCAAAAGTCTTCAAATGAAGTCTATGTACTCTGTATCCCACTGGGTGTTTTTGAAATTGATAAGCGTGTCGTCTGCAAAAATTAGAATAGGGACCTTAGAGCCTGTTAGGGTCGGGGCATCAGTAGGTATGAGAGATACAAATGTATCAATATCATTGATAAAAAGAGAAAACAGTGTTGTGGCCAGGACAAACCCTTGATGCATGCTCTTTTCAACCAGAAATGGGTCTGTGATGTTCCTTGCTTGCCCCACCGTATCTGGGCAAAATCATTTTTATGAAGGCAAACAAAGAGGATTAACAGATCCAACGGAAAGCCTACGACCCAGAGCGCCACCCATAGCTTGTTATGTGGCTCTAGATCAAAATCTGATGTACTATTTCTACTCTAAACAGTACCACATTGGTGAGAAGGTTGCACTTTGGGAGAGGTTGTATTTCCTACTTCAAACATAACCACATTAAGGAACATTTTAGACTTTGGTTGGTGAAGGGGTAGAGCTACAATCCCGACAACAAACTTAACCTCAGTGTGGGAAGTGGTGGACTTTGGAGAGCTAGATTTACTAGTCCCACCCCAGACTTAACCACATTTGGTAAAGTGTTAGACATTGCGAAGGCTGAGTTTAATATTCTCACTACAAACACATTGTGAGATTTGGTTTTTAAGGAAAGATCAAATTTACTATTAATTCTCAACACAAACACAATTTCTTTTTTTTTGTCAGTAAAAACATCTGATAGACATATACTTACAAAAGACATTAATAAAACCATAAAAAAATTACCTGAAAACTTAAATTACCAATTACATTTGAATAATCAATGACAGGTATAAGAAAATCCAAAACCAAAACACACAGCAACTTTAAATAAAGAAAAGTGAGACCATTGTTCAAAGCAAATAATGAATAAAAATGCCTTCAATAACAAGTTATTACCTTTTTCAAAAAATAACGCAGTGAAAGATGTTACCCAAACTACAAACTAAAAGACAGAAAACAATGTAATTCATTAAAAACAAGGAGATAAAAAGTAAAGCAAAGGTTATAAAACATTTTTTTAAAACAATATATTGCCTAAAATAAATACAATTATGTACAATTTTAAAAAGATAATAAATACCATATAGCAATAAACAACTGAATAAAAATAGTACAAAAACTACCTTTCCTTACAAAATAACATGCATAATAATACATTAAATAAAACATTTATGCCATCAATTATTGATAAATTATATTAAAAAGTCACACACAATATTATACATAATGTCATTTAAAAACTCAATATTAAGTATAATACTATAACAAATTAATAAACAAAAGATATACTTACTTGCAATAAAAATATACCACTATACACATGAAATTACACTATTACAGTAAGAATATTAAAGTAGAACAATGGTTTTGTCTGATGTTAAAGTAGATCAGCATTCAGCTATGCCCACATTCTCAATAAAGTTCCTTTGGTGTGTGAATGTTACAACCAAGACCAAATCTTTCTGAAACATGGCATGACCTCATGAATTCAACAGAAAACAGGAAGATAACAAAGCCAAGAGACCGTTTCAATCTTGCCTATGGAGTAGGGCTACACTCATTCAGATGCAGCGACGGCTCGTGGAGGGAGTTACGGTGGGGCAGGAGAGTGGGGAGGGGGAGGGGCAGGGTGGAGGTTGCTAAAAACCGGCATATGGATAATTGCAGGTAAGTAAACAATTTAATTAATAAAACGAATTTCGTAGTGCGCCTTGCATCGCAAAATGCAATGCAGTGCGAGCTACGAAATTCGTTTTATTAATTAAATTGTTTACTTACCTGCAATTATCCATATGCCGGTTTTTAGCAACCTCCAACCTGCCCCTCCCCCTCCCCACCCTCCTGCCCCACCGTAACTCCCTCCACGAGCCGTCGCTGTTCAGATGTCATATCTGAGAATTCAAGTGTTGATTCCTTTGTTTTTTGACTGTGTAATTTTAGAACTATCAATATTATACCATGTGATAGTGCTCATATTTCCAACCTCAAAGAAATGAAAGGTGAATTGGCTTTTTTTAATGTTTGAATAATTATCCGTAGGCTACAGCAGATGTCAGTGGTGAATGTTTGAGTCACAGGGCAAATGTACTAACATTTTTCACTGGGTTTACAACAACAAACTGGTGAAAAATTGTCATTTGAGATTTACTTTCCAATTTGTGCTGGAAAGATAGCTTAAAGTCTCACAAAGTAGCCCTTTGCACTGCTTTGCTTTGATTTGCATCAAGAGGGATTCCATGGGTGGTAAATTCACCATTCACATGCAACTACCCATGAATTTTGACACAACTACTTGTCTAATACCAATAGAAGACAGGTCTTTATACCACAAAAATTACGCCTCTTTGAGGCAGGTGTTAAAATGGAAAAATATTTTTATTTCTCTAAACTATTCTGTCTTTGCTGGTGTGCTTCATTGAGATGCACATATCCGAAGTGGGGAAAGTTGTACATTTGTCTAGGCATAGTATTTTGTACTAGAAAGACATCCTTCCAATACAAAACCTATAGTAGATATGACACAGACACGTTTAGGATGCCTGATAGAATATCAATGACAATAATATTGTTTGTATTGAATGTCGTGTCAAAAATATTGAGGTCCAAAATATCAAGCAGGCAAGTACAAATAGGTAAATATAGATTGACTATTCCTAACTCCACATTTGTGCAAATTGAATATATATATATATTGCCAAGGTATGTATGTGTGGAGTTAAGTACAGTAAAACTTTGCTTTCCTTTTGAAATTACCTGCACAATATTTTTGTCTTCAATATTCTTGATGCAATATTTTGTCCACAAGATATTTTATCCTCATTATGCTGTCCAAGCACCCACCTTTGCACTATGGTGCAAAGGGGGGTGCACAGGGCTGGGATACCTGATTGTGCTCCAGCACTGGAGAGAGAGCAGCACAGCGCTGTATTTTAGTAGATATGACATTGAGCTGCTCCCTTCCTTTCACGCAGTGCAGCTGCTTTGGTTACCACGCAACGTTACATGAGTTTTTAATAAATATATCCCACAGAATGTTCTTGAGACTATTGCGCTGTGTGGCTCTCCTTTACAGTCTTCCCGTCACTTCCCTTCTCAGTGCTTTCAATGGACAAGTGGTGTCCGGTACTGAGTACCTACACTACTTAATTTGATAGAGAGAGTACCTGCACTTCTCAGCACTGCTCCAATACATTTAATAGGAGAGTGCTGACACTTCCCAGAAGCAAACAGAAGCAAACTCTGGAGTGTACATGCCAGCACTTCTGTATTCCCTGTCCTTTCAACTTTGTTGTCCTTATTTTTCCCACCATTCTTACTTATCAAATTGTCTATTCACACCTCATGCCATCAGGACCGTAGGCTAGTAGCTTAATAAGATACAATACTTTGATTTTTTGCCATGTATCACTGTAATATTCGCTGTCTCAGATATACTCATTCTTAAGAGCTTCCTATTCTAGATAATGTACAGAAGACAATGTATTACAATCAGATAAGATAATTTCACTTTATGTACGGTGAGCATTTTTTTTAAACAAGTTTTCCAGGGAACCGTGAACTTTTCAATACATCAACTTCTCTGCTCAGTATGAATGCGTGCTGCGCTGTGAAGGGTGGGAGATGAGGAGATTGACACACCAGGGTGAACGCTACATTAGTAGACTCAGCTGGCATTCTTGTGCTCTGCAGGGATGACAACACATTGTATTGATCTGAGCACGGAGAAGGAAGGCGCTCCCGCCTCTGTGTCGCTGTTAGCAACAACTAAACCTAACACAGCTCCTCCCGCCTTTTGTACCTCGCCTCTATATTTGTCTCCATTCATGTGCAGCCATTAAGCCCTTTATGTGTTGTTGTCCCCTTTGTATTTGTGCCCTCAGCAAAAGCATAAGCTGCTAACTGTGCTGAAAAGAAAAGTATACAACTGTAATTTGCAGATGCGCTAACTCAGTGCCAAGTCATGCATTATGCACGCCAAGCGAACTAAAAAGGGAAATACAGACCTTCACAAAGCAACAGTGCATGAAAGAAACTCGAAAAACATTCCTAATATGAAATCAATGGCTAATTATGGGTGCTTTAATGATTTTGTCTACAATGGGTGCGATCAATCATACAAGATCAACGTGGAATATAGGTGAAAGGTTTCTGTCAGTTCGGGCATTAACGGAAAAAAGGTGCACATTGATTTTATAGTTAAGATAATGCGGGACAAGCGTTTCTCTTCTGCAGATGGCGGTTACCGCAATGCCCCACCTTACACAGGAAGTGTACACTTCTTCACCTGATGTACTCTACCTAGAGGATCTGCTGTGCATGCTTCAAATGTATTCTTCTTTTGTATTTAATTCTTAAGAGACAATTTTATTGCACGCCACTACTTGAGTCTTCTGCCACTTTGGCAACAAGGGGTTGCTGCCAGCTTCCGTGATTGCATGAAGGCAGTCAGCGTGTGGATGTCATCTAACTGCTATAAATTGAACTCCACCAAGACAGAGGTGTTACTTTTTGAGGCTATACCTTCCTTCTGGTCTCCAGAATGGTGCCCGCTGAAACTTGGTCCTCTTCCCTTGCCAGTCAGATCCCCCAAAAATTGTGCCAGGCCAGGGTACCTATTAAACGAAGACCCAGATTATTTGTACAAAAAATATTTTGAAAGTTGATTCTAAATTCGTGGACGCAGCAGTATATTTAGGGGTGACAATCAATGCTACTGTAGATAAAATTGTGGAAGAAAACTTTACACCAATTATTAAATCAATCAAATCCGATTTGAGAAGGTGGGACGGGCTTCATCTATCATTGATTTGGAGGGTGAATGCTGTCAAAAAGACAATGTTCCCTAAAGTACTATATTTATTTCGAGCCATACCATTATTTCTAGAGGAGAAAATGATTACAAATCTAGAATCAATGTTTATCAAATTTATTTGGCAATTTGAGAAGGTTATACGGTCCACTAATTTGTTGTCCCTCCCGAAAGATAGGGGGGGTTTGGCTCTCCCTAATCTAAAGTTGTATCATTGGACCTGCCTTCTGACCCAAATGACTGTGCTTTTCCAGCCAGAGACATTTCTAAATGACGCAACCTTAGAAATTGAGCGTCCCCCTTCCATATTCGAGCTATTGCTAGGAAGGAAGGCGCTGGGGCTAATGCTTTGTGAAATCGACCGTAGATTTTACAAGAAGGCAAGGTACAAGATTATTGATGGTGTCTGGCGAGTTTGGATGGCCTGTAGAAAGTTCTGTAACATCCCTAAAATTAATCCATACCTACATATTTATAACTCTAGCCTCCTTTCAACAATAGATGCAGATAGGACCTTCAAAGTATGGGGAGGGTTGTGCATCAAATCGTTGCGGCAAGTAATGGATAGAGAGGGAGTAGTAAGTTTTGATGCTTTACAAAATACGTATGGAATCCCTGACAACCACTGGTTTCTTTACACCCAACTGGTACGTTCATTAAAGGCTCAGAGACCAAAGTTGCTATCCCCCGGTATCTGCCCCTTATTGGAGGCTCTGACTAAAGGGTGTAAAAAAATTAGGATCCTGCATAACACTCTTATTTTAGAGGTCCAAGATGATGTGGATAAGACCGGGGTAGCTTGGGCCAGAAAATTGGGAAATCCAGATGTAGATGTTGATCAGGCCCTTCGACTGAATACAAAGATTTTTAGAGCCACTAATTTAAAGGCCCAACATTACAAGACGGTATTTAATCTATACTATACCCCGGTGAAATTATTTGCATGGGGGGTTAGGACCGACGATATGTGTCCAAGGTGTGGGGATGGTCAAGCAGACTTACTACATATGTTTTTTAATTGCAACCTTTTAACCCCGGTTAAGAACGAGATTGAAACATTTTGGGAGGGGCTTCTTGGTCTTAAGATCGATCTATCCCCTACCTTAATGATTTTGGGCACAGATTCCAATTTAAAACTGGGAAAAGAGGAAGAAGCATTGATCTTTATATCCGTGGCTGTGCTTCAGCTTTTAATTTCGGCTGGATGGAAGGATACTGTGGCTCCCTCCTTCCAAATGTGGCTAGCTAGGCTGCTTGGAATCCATAATATTGAGTCCTGCCTATATGAAGAAAAGGGATTAAAAACATGAGATTTTGGAAGAAGGCTCTGGGCTCCTGTCACAGACTGGAGGAGGTTGAAGTTGTAAAGAGCATTGATGAAACTTTGTCATTTTATGGGCTGTTATCACTATGATTATCCTTTTAAGATCAAACTTTTATGAATTGTAAATAAGATAATTTGGTCCTGTCGTATTGTGCTGTCAGAATAATTATGTATTGTCGTATTATCCTTGATTGTATATTTGCGATGAATTTGACTTTTTAAGAACTGCTGCTTTTACGTCCGGATTTAATCAGTAATGTTTTTTATCCTTTGTGATTGCATTAATATTCCCAATAAAAAAATAAAAAAAAACAGATCCACCAAAAATTGTTCATAACACTGACTTGTCCTACACTGATCAGGTACATTCTGTTACTTGTGCTGCTTTCCTCACTCTTAAAAAGATGCTACCATTTATCCCTCCTCAATTGCAGAAAATTGTGGTCACATCTATTGTTCTATCGAAATTCGACGACTGAAATGGTCTTTACTTAAACGTGCACCAACAGGTACTCAATAAACTACAGCCTTTATAGAATGCGGCTCCCGGGGCTCTATGTAAGCTTCTCAAATATCATTCTGTCTCTCTGACTATCAAGCAGCTTTAGTGGCTTTCCGTCAGTGCTAGAATCATCTTCACATCGGTCTGTATCCTCTTCATAGCCCAGCATGGTCAGGGTCCTGCTTTTCTGAGGTTTGCTTTCTCTCTCTACCTCACAGTCAGGTCTCTTCGTTCTGCCTCTTCCAAACTTTTGCTTGTTCCTCGTTTTAGACGAGTGAAATGGTGTGGGCTTGGTTTCATTCTTGTGGCCTATAAGACTTGGAATGCGCTCCCACTCTCCATAAACTCCTTGCTTAAACTTCTGGCTTTCAGGAAGGCGCTAAAAAACAGGCTTTTCACTTCTGACTAACAGGTTTTTCCTTGTATTGCTTTTATTCTGGTTGCCACTCCGCTAACACCAAGACACCTCATTGGTATTCAATCACTCTACAAATCTTCATAACATAACATAACATTAACCCCGTAACTGCTGGGCCTTTTCTCCCCAGTACTGAGCCCTTTTTTGGCTATTTGGGGTAGTTTACGCTTAGGCCCCTGTAACTTTTTGTCCACATAAGGTATCCACGTCAAATTTGCTGTTTTTTTTCCAACATCTTGAGGACTCTAAAGGTACCGAAGGTTTGTGGATTCCCCAATAGGGTACCCAAAAATAGCCAAAATACTGCAACATTTTGGGGTTATGGTGAACAATTTGAAAAAAGTGCTGAAGAAGACAGCATCTGCTTTTTTCCCTTCAAATTATATCAATAATGTGGTTGCTGTGATAAAATCATCATTTTCCCATGTTTGAGGAACAGGCAGACTTTTGTTAGAAAACCAACATTTTCTACACAGTTTGGATATTTTAGTGGGACCAAGTGTTTTTTTGATTATTTGTGCTTTCAACCTCCATTCAGTTACTGCTAGAAATAGATGTAAAACTAATAATGGATCCCATAAATCTATACATTTCTGAAAAGTAGACGAAATTCTGAATTCAGCAAGGGGTTATTTGTGTAGATCCTTCATGATTTCCCAATACAAAGTAACAGTTCAAATAAAAACACAGTGTAAACGAGTTTTTAAAAAACTGCTATTTGTGTCTGCATTTGCACCAGTAACTTATTCTAAGTATGACTAATTATTACAAACAATATACCATTATGTCCACTGGAGCCTTATGATTGCAGGGGTATATAGGACTTTTAGGTTTACCAAGAATTCGAAGTGCCCAGAGCCAATAACTGAGCTGCGCCTTGCTATGGTTTTTTATTGTGTAACGGGTATACATAATCAGGGAGAAACAGGATGGGGTGACCTGTCTGGCTCTCACCAGGGTCTGATACCCAGAATCCCTTGCAAACCTCAAACTTTAAAAAAATGAATATTCCTAGAATTTCTGCGACAGAAAGTTCTGGAATCTGCGTCGATCCACCAAATTCCACCCACCCCCCCATTCCCAAAAGTCTCTCAGTAAAAACAGTACCTCACTTGTGTGGGTAGACCTAGTGCCTGCAACAGGAAACAACCCAAAACGCAATGTGAACACACCACATTTTTACAGGGAAAATAGACCCTTTTTTTCAAAGTGTCTAGCTGTAGATGTTCAACCCTAGCTCTGCCGGCACCTAGAGAAACCTAGCAAAACTATATATTTTTTTAAACTAGACACCCAGGGGAATCTAGAAGTGGGTGACTTGTCTGGCTCTCACCAGGTTTTGTTAACCACAATCCTTTGCAAACCTCAAACTTTGTATGAAAAAGCTAATTTTCCCTCGCATTTCTGTGAAGGAAAGTTTTGGATTCTGCATGGATCCACAAAATTCCACCCACCCGCATTACCCAAAGTCTCTTGCTAAAAACAGTACCTCACTTGTGTGGGTAGGCCTTGTGCCCATGACAGGAAATGGCTGAAAACACGACGTGGACACACCACATTTTTACAGAGAAAACAGACCATTTTTTTGCAAAGTGCTGTGCTGTAGAATTTCAACCCTAGCTCTGGCGGCACCTAAATAAACCTAGCAAACCTATACATTTTTGAAAACTAGACACCCAGGGGAATCTAGAAGGGGGTGACTTGTGTGGCTCTCACCAGGTTCTGTTACCAACAATCCTTTGCAAACCTTAAACTTTGTAGGAAAAAGCACATTCTCCTCACATTTCTGTGATGGAAAGTTCTGGAATCTGCCTGGATCCTCAAAATTCCACCCACCCCGCATTCCCCAAAGTCTCCCAATAAAAACAGTACCTCACTTGTGTGGGTAGGCCTAGTGCCCCTGACAGGAAAGCGCCCAAAATGTGACGTGGACACACCACAATTTTACAGAGAAAAATGACCCTTTTTCTGCAAAGTGCTGTGCTGTAGAATTTGAACAAAAGCTCTGCTGGCACCTAGGGAAACCTAGAAAACCTGTAATTTTTTTTAACTAGCCACCCAGGGGTATCCAGGATGGGGTGACTTGTGTGGCTTTCACCATGTTCTGTTACCAGCAACCCATTGACATCTCAAACTTTATGAAAAAAAACAGATTTTCCTCACATTTCTGTGATGGAAAGTTCTGGAATATGCGTGGATCCACAAAATTACAACCATCCCGCATATCCTAAAGTCTCTTGATAAAAATAGTACCTCAGTTGTGTGGCTAGGCCTAGTGCCCGCAACAGGAAACAGCCCAAAATGCAATGTGGACACATCACCTTTTTACAGTGAAAACTGAACCTTTTTTTGCAAAGTGCCTCGCTGTGGATTTCGAACCCTAGCTCTACTGGCACTTAGGGAAACCTAGCAAACCTATACATTTCTTGAAACTATACACCTGGGGAAGTCCAGGGAGGTATGGCTTGCATGGACCCCCTGAGGTTTTCCTACCCAGAATCCCCTGCAAACCTCAAATTTAGCTGAAAAGGTCACTTGTTTCTCAAATTTCTGTGTGGGAATGTTGTTGGATCACCTGGCTGACACAAATTTCCTACCACCCAGCGTTTCCGCAGGTCTCCTGATAAAAAATGTAAAACACTCTGTGTGTGGCCCAAGTACCCGCGACAGGCAATGGCCCAAAACGTATTGAGGAGACATCAAAATTGCCTATCACAAAAAAACCTGGTTTTGCAAGGAGGATCAACTGTATTTTTGGCCCCGGCTTCGGCCACCATCTAGCGAAACCTAGCAAACCCATACATTTCTGAAAACTAGACACCCAGGGGAGTACAGGGAGTTATGGCTTGAGTGGACCTCCCCCAAAGTTTTCCTACTCAGAATCCCCTGCAAACCTCAAATTTAGCTGAAAAAACACTTTTTTCTCAGATTTCTGTGTGTGTAAGTTTTGGGATCATCTGGCTAACACACATTTCATACCATCCAGCGTTCCCCCAGGTCTCTCGATAACAATGGTACCTCACGCGTGTGGGTGGCCCCAGAGCTCCCAACATGTAAAGGTCCAAAACATATTGAGGAGACATCAAAATTGCCTATCACAAAATGACCTGGTTTTGCAAGGGGGGGAGTCACCTGGATTATTAGCCCCAGGCTCGGTGGCCATCGAGGGAAACCTATCAAACTCACACATTTCTGATAACTAGACACCTGGGGGAGGCCAGGTAGGTATGGCTTGTGTTGACCCCCCATCGTTTTCCTACGAATCCCCTGCAAACCTCAAATTTAGCTGAAAAAACATGTTTTTCCCAAATTTCTGTGTGGGAAAGTTGTGGGATCAACATGCTGACACAAATTTCCTACCTACCTTTGAAAATAAGGCAAACATGGTGAAAATGTCCCAAAGCTTTGCAAAGAGCACATCATAAACTATGACAAACGGTTGAATGTGAAACACTGGTAGTCTGTGACAACGTAGCATATGTCCAATCCACCACTATGTGCAGTGACTGTAATGCACTTATCATACAGCAAACTGAACCCCTACTAAGTTCTGTTGGAGGATCAACATGGCAAGCAGCATTGACCCATACGTACTAGAGTAAAATCTGTACAAGAGTGGCAGCAATGGATTTGAATCCATGGGTGAAGATGAAGTCATGTCATGTATCTGTACTACCTTTGCTATCTGCCTTCTACTGTTGCAAAATTCCTGGGAAAGCGCACCTACCATAACATGTTCCAACCCGTTTGTTTGTGTGTCTGTCCTCACCAGAGTCCTGATTAATCCTGTCTAAATGTCAAGAGACTCTATACTAATGCCTTCCCTCTCTAGCTACTTGGAGCTTGAGAAAATGTTTGTGTCATGTGCCATCAATGTTCTCACTGTGCTAAATCCAACTCCTTCCAGTTTGTGGATGCAAGTTTGGGGGTGTCCCGAGTATCCCAGTAGGCCATATCTCAAACTGAGCAAGCATATTTACCTTTCAAAATAAGGCAAACAGGAGAGGCAAGATGGTGGCTGTGGCGTGGGCTGTGTGAGCAGCTCAGTCCTCGCTCCGGATTGTAGGAGAGAATTCCATACCTGTTTGATTTGTCAGACCCTCGAAACGGTACAGAAAAGTTTTTGGCCCAGGAGGAGGAGCAGTATAAATAAATGTTGCCATATGCCGTGACTATGGATAAAAAACTAAAGGAGTAACCGGTACTTGCATATTGGAAACCGCAAGCACCTTCTGGGTGCGAGAGCGGAGCCCTGGTCTATCTGCTCTCATTCGCCTTGAGCCTTTCCTGTTTTGCGCACACCTGCTCCAGGTTTACCTCAGCATCAGCTCAGCTCTGTGCACATCGTCCGGATGACTGCAGGCTTTTTTCTCCTTCGAAGAAAAGCTCCACTTTGGCGGCTACCCGTATTTTGGTGCGGATTTCAGCTCGTTGTGGTCCGCGGACATGGAGGAGCCCACAGTGCAGCTCGGAAAAAAATGCAGCCAAAGGTCACTACATGTAGTGGCAAAACGAAGGAGCAGCCTGCGGGGATGGAGGGTTCTGAAAATGCTACCAACAGAACAGAAGATGGAGGTGAGAGCAATAAGCAACCTGCTGCTACTGCTGCTACTTCGAAAGTAAAAATGGCGGGAGAATCCTTGGAGAAGACAAAGTCGAATGTCCGCCTAGCAAAACAGGGAATAAACACCCTCCCAGCACTATTCAAGAGGCAAATATCCAAAAACGCAGCTTTGCAACCCACGGGTGGTCCCGAAATAAGTACTGAACCTGTTTCATCCAAGGCAGTGGCAGTGGCCTTACCTAGTGGCAAAACCTCTTCTTCTCAATTAATTACTGAACTGGGTGTCACAGAAGATGTTGTAACAATTAATCCTGAAAATGTAAATAAACAGGTAAATGCGGTTCAGACTTTTTCAAGTACAGAGAATGGCATTATGGGAGATGGAGTTTCTCCGAGCACCTCCAATGAAGCAATGACTGGAATCCTGGACAATCTGGTATCGGAGATAGATTCTCTAGTATTAACTGAGGGGGTCTCCTCACAGGATCTGATAGGACTGCAGGAAGCTGGTGACAATTTTTACTCATTATCAGATCTATCTTTAGATGAGAGTACCAACTTAAGCAAAGATAGGCTGGATTACGGCAAGGGAAGCAGCACGGAGAACGAAACAACTTTAAATCCGGTGTCATTAAATGCTAGCGCATCCACGGTCAAAAGAGTGAAGAAGAGAGGGTCTCATCGCAATAAATGTAAGTCAGATGAACTAATTGCAGAGAGCACAAAGGGGGTGCCAGCACTAGAATCTGCGCTCTCTGAAACAGCAAGGCCAGAAGGTGATAGGAGCTTAAATGATACAAACTCACCTCAGGAGATCACCTTATCCATGATTTATAACACTATGATGAATCATAGGGCTGAAAGTAAGGCCGAAAATACCCGTACTCAGGCAACATGCAGTAAAGTGAAGAATGCAGTCCGCCGGGTGATAAAAATCTGCTCTGATACAGCCGTTAGAATGACGGAAGCAGAGGCCAGAATTTTGCTACTAGAGGATGAAGTAGTCACTTATAAATTGGAGTTGAACACTATTAAAGCACATAGTGATGACATTAGCAACAAATTATCCGACCTGGAGAATCAAGCACGCAGAAACAACTTGGTATTTTAGGTATCCCGGAGAAGAAGGAGGGGTCTGATGTTCGGAAATTTGTATGTGAACTTCTCACTGAAGCCTTCCCAGATCTGACTCTTTGGGACTGGTCAAAGGAAATCCAAAGGGCCCATAGGTTTCCGTTTATGGTTAGGAAGCCTCGACATTGGGAGGAAGACTGCCCGCAAGCAATTCTAGTGTGCTTCAATAATTTTTTGCGAGAGAAGCGATTATTCTCTAGCTAGACCAGATAAAAAGGGGCTGGCCAAAGATTGTAATTTTTTCATCAGGCCAGATTTTTGTCAGGCAACAGTCCCTAAACACTGGCATCTCCATCAGCTCATACCAGGCTTTCAGAATAAAGGGGCTACTGTATTTTTGCAGAACCCTGCAAAATTCAAAATTACCATAAAGGGCCAGACTAGATTTTTTTTCTCAGAGATTGATGCCAAAGAGTTCCTGGAGTCGCTATGGAAAGCACTGACCTTAGCTGTAATGTGTGTAGCTAAAATTGGTAGCTGATTGTGCTTTATGTATATGGTAGTTTTTGCTCTACTTCATTTTTTTCTCCTTCTAGGGGGTCTGTGTGTTTTCAAATTTATTTATAATAATGGTATTCTCCTTCCCGTCCCAGAGGGGGGACACCGCATTCCATATTCAAGAGGGACTGACAGCCCCTTGGCCTTATATGGTGGGACGGGTAGGTTGGGTGGTTAGGTGGGGAAGGGTTATGGGTGAGGGGCAGGGGGAAGGGTCACGGTAGTTGGTGTAGGGTGTCGGTGGGGGGGGGTGAAAAATCAGCAGCAGTTAAGACACAGTCAGGAATGGTTCTTTTTGTTCAGAAGATGTTAAACAACGTTCGGATTTACAACATTTTAAGAGATTATACTTTTTGTCTTTTTGTACTGATTCTCCGTGGTTTAATGCTCTACAGGAAAAATGGATAGGAAATTAAAGATCTGTACTTTGAATGTTTGTGGACTTAATGATCCTAAAAAAAGGCAGGTATTAACCAGAATTGTGCAGTTACTACATATTGATTTTATGTCTGCACATTTCATGAGCGAATAGGGGGTGTATGAAAAGACTGGAGTTAGAACCGGTGGTTTGTTCTAAACAAATTGGAGTCAAACGAGGGGTATCTATTTTCATGAAACGGGGTCTGGGCGTTTGTATAAAAAGCTCAGAAGATAAATGGGGCCGCTGGGCAATGCGTGAATTTAAGTTTGGTTCCTGTAGATTTACTCTTTGTAATGTATATGGTCCAAACCTGGACGATGCTGAACTTATGAACTATCTGAATATAGAGTTGGCACAGTGGCCTCAACCGTTGGTGTTGTGTGGTGATTTTAATATTCATATGGATGCCCAGATGGATATAAGGAAGAATATAGTATATTCAGGTAGAAAGAAGCAGGTCTTCTCGTCATTCTCTGCTTAGATCATGGTCTTTACGATATTTGGAATCTATTACATAAGGACGATCCAGGCTTTACATTCTTTTCTACCACCCATACTAAATTTGTCCGGCTAGATTATTTTTTCATTTCTTCTTCAATGTTAGGGATGATTGACATTGAGATTCACCCCAAAATTGTTTCTGACCACAATCCCCTAACAATGAATCTTATTTTACACCCTCAGCTAAAAACAGGTCATCAAGCTTTGTCATTTGAAAGAAATGTATCATTAGACGAGGAGTACCAACAATTTATGTTCAAGGTAATTCAGGAGTTTTTTTAATTAACAAAGGAACAGCCTCGAATCAAAGCATTTGGGATACTTTTAAATCCGTAGTTAGGGGAGAAACCCTTAGCTTTTCGAACTCTAAAAGGAAAAAGATTTGGGCCAAACATAAAAAAGATTTTGATTTAGTTATATTAGCAGAGCGGAAATTAGCAGAAACAATCAGACAGGGCCAGGATCCAGCTAATGCCCAGAGGTATCGGAATATTAAGAAGGCGGCAGCTCATGCAAATATTGCTGACCAAATAGCGTTGAAGTTTCTTCAGCATAAGGAAGACTCATACGAATTTAGTGAAAAAACAGATAGAACCTTGACTAAAGGATTAAGGCAGAAAGCAGTTTTTAATGACATCGTAAAGGTTAATGATCTAAATGGAGTGCTGCAAGAAATGAAGGACGGAGTTTTAGAAGCCTTCCAAAGTTTTTATCAATCTCTGTACAGTGCGAATGTGGCAGAATCGCCTGTACAGGAGGAAGGAGAATTTCTGAAGGATTTAGATCCCCATGAACTTTTGGATATACAAAAAGAGCTTCTGGCTGCTCCTATAGTATGGGAAGAAGTCGAGGCAGGTATATTAGGGTTGGCCCCCGGCAAAGCTATGGGCCCTGACAATATCCCACTCGAGTGTTACCGAACTTTCAGGAATATGTTTAAAAACTAATTATTAGAGGTGTGCCAACAAGCCTTTATAGGTAACTGCCCGAATCCTGGTCAGATGCAATCATTATGATTTTCTAAAAAAAAGGGAAGAAAGATATAGAAATGGGGTCTTACAGACCAATCTCGCGACTTAACACAGAGAGCAGGATCTATTCGAAGCTACTTGCTAACAGGCTTAATGATCTTATGCTGAGTCTGGTGTCTAGTAGACAACATGGGTTCATTAAACACAGAGATACGACGGATCACGTTAAAAGGATTGGTTCCATGCTGGACTGGTCACAGGCTACAAACTCCCCTGTTGCTGTGGCCCTGTTAGATAAAGAAAAAGCATTTGACAGGGTCTATTGGAGGTTCCTGTGGGCAGTTCTAGCATGGAAGGGATTCCCGCAAGAATTTATTACATCTGTACAGACACTATATACTCAGACAAAGGCTGCTATACGTACATCGGGTAAGCTCTCAGGAAATATCGCAATAGCAAGGGGGACGAGACAATTGTGTCCTTGTTCCCCCTTGTTATTTGCTGTTTACAATGAACCCTTTATAAACTGTCTAGAAATGAATCCTGAAATAAAACCCATTGAGAAACATAGTAGAGCATTTAAGGTACTGGCTTACGTGGATGATATCGCGATTGTAATGTCCGATATCTGTGCAGATTTACCTAAGATCATCGAAGCAGCTGAGATATTTGGGAGATATTCTGGGTACAAACTAAATGTCAATAAAACCCAATTGATACTCGGCCAATAGGACGCTAGAAAGGATTAATAATCTACATATATCACTGTATGGGCGCTGCAACGTTTTAAAAATGCTTATTTTCCCAAAATTCTTATATACATACCGAAACATCCCTTTATCTATCTCAATTATATTTTTTTCTCGAATCAAAAGAATGTGCGCTAGGTTTTTATGGAGCGATCGACGATCACGGAGAGCTCCTAAATGGTGTATGTTACCCAGATTAAGAGGTGGATGGGGTGTCTATATCATTGAATAGCTCTTTTGCAGCATATGGGTGTTTTATTTTTAAAGGATGATCCCACGGAAGACTTTGCCACCCCATCAATATACGAGATGTTGCTAGGTGTAGAGGCGCAACAATGTCTAGTTCGTATAATTGAACCCAGTTACTACAAAAAGACAATGTTCAAAATTGTTTTGAGTGCATGTGAAATTTGGAGGAAGATTAAGAGGAGAATCGGTATATCTTCTAATTCAAATTTTTACACGCAACTTAATAATTGCCTGCTGCCACCAAAATTTTTTCGAGATCAGGTTATGGCTAGCTGGTATCGAGCTGGCAACTCTAAGATAGGAGATCTGTTTCAGGGGAATCAGTTAGTTTATTTTGATTTTTTGCAGTCTAAATATAATTTACCTTGTTCACATTTTTTTAAATCTCTCCAGGTTCGTAGTTTTTTGGAACAGAAAATAACTCAAAAGTTGATTACATGTAATAAGAGTACATTTCTGTAGGCAATTAATCGTAGATCTAAAATGGGGCCTTAATATCAGCTACTCATAGAGAAGACTGAGGATAATCTCTCAGTTTGGGAAACTAAGTGGCAAAATAAATTTTGGTCACCCTCAATTAATTAGGAGAGAATAATTGAGTTATCCGTTAATGTTTTATTTAACGGCCCCTTAAAGAGACAACATTTTATCTCTATTTTTAATTTATACTATACTCCGGAAAAATTGGCAAAGTGGAATTCTACCCGGGGAAATAAGTGAATTGGCTGCGGACTACACGCACCGGATGCGCCTCACATGTTTTTTTTCTGTCCTAAACTTTGTCATTTTATCAAGGATGTGGAATATTTTTTGAATCATAGTTTAAATATCCACCTGCAATTATCTGGGGATCTGGTGATCCTTGGCTCCGAAGAAAACCAGGCCAGACCGGGGAAGGAGGCTGAGGCAGGCTTTATTTTTATTTGTATGTCTATATTCCAACTCTGTATAACGACCCAGTGGCTGGATCCCGAACCACCAACGTTTATTACCTGGCAATCTAGATTATAATCCATATATTATCTTGAGATGGCGGTTTATAAATCCAAGGGCAAAAGAAAGAGAATGTTGGGCTCGAAACTGTGGGCACCTATTGCTAATTGGATATGAACCTACCTTGTTCTATTGTCCGGAGGCTATTAATTGCATCTCTTTAATTCTTGTGATTTGTGATTTCTTTTTTTCAAATGTATAAGATTTCTGTATGTTGACACCAAAATGGATGAGGTATTATGATGATTGCCTGTTTATTTTTTTCTGTGTTCTTTCTGTCTGCTGATAAAAATGTCAATAAAAAAAATTAAAATAAGGCAAACATGGTGGGGTATATTGACAAAGTTCCTTAAAGTAATAAGCACAACAAATATCCTGTGGGTCTCATTCACCAACACTTTTACTTTGACAGCTTGAAAACTCAATTACTAACTTGCATCTTACACAATGTTATAGAGAAAGGGTACAGGACACAATATATTGTATGATGATGATTTTCACATCTTAAATTAAAGATGTGAAAACAATCGTCATACAAGATATTGTGTCTTGCATCCCTTTTCAAATAACAAGGTTCTGATATAAGTTAATAATTGAGTTTGCACACTTTCAAAACAAGTAGAAATGTTGGTGAATAAGTTCCATTAGGTAGTGGTTTGACTTAATACACTTACTACGGTTCTCAATGACAATCAGGGTGGTCCTTGTGTGGTATACATAATTTCCCTAACAAGCACTTCAAAATCCAGTCAAGCCTTTAACTTTCTGGAAAACTGGGTACTCCGTGACAACTTGGCGCATGTTCTGTCCACCAGTATGTGCAGCGTGGGGACAATAATGCACTTGTCAATTGGTGAACAGAACAACTACAATGTTGTGAAAGCAGACAAAGGTGTTGAGAAGTCCATGATTTCCTGAAGTAGAGGAACAAATATTCTGCCGGTGCCTGCCTAGTGAAGGAGTGGCCCACAGACAGTAGGTTTCCATTTACACCAATTGAAAGGTTTACCTGTTGCAGCTCCACCTCAGTCAATTTCCCAGTATTTTGCAAGTAAATAAAAGAGAAGGTGGGCTAACTTGGACACTGGGGACAGTAAACACAAGTCTCCTGATTCTTTCCATGCGTCAAGCACACTTTACAACAACAACATGCTCGCTTCTTTTTGGGTGTTGCAGGAATTTTATCAATGAAGTGTCAGCCATGCATCCTTGCCACGTCCTCCAGAACACATGAAGTGGAGGCTGCTGCTTCTGTAGCAGTGAGACTTTCAATCACAGACAACTGAAAGTCAAGGAAAGACATGAGTCTTCCTGTGGGCGTCTGACGATAAACAACATACGCACTATATGTTGCCATCTGGATCAGGTGAGAAAACAGTTTCTTATACCAAGTGCGAGTTTTACGACTTGCATGGCATGGCTGAAAAACCTGGTTGTTCTCGTCCACTCTGCCCATGTACTTGTTGTAATCAAGCATACAGGTGGGCTTGTGGACTTCGGCCATTTGACCCCAAACCGTGACAGGGGAAGTGCTCTCAGCATGAATTGTAGTGAGCACTTACACGTCACGCCTATCTGAGAACTTGAATGCGAGCTGTTCATTTGAACGCAACGCAGTGCTCTGGGATTTCTGGACCATCTTGCAAACAAGGTCCTGTGGGAATCCTTTGCAGCGGCAATGAATTGTACCGCAGGCCACAGTGGCAGTTTTGTAGCGCTCACTGAACAGCTCTACTCCTGTATAGAAATTGTTCACAAAAAGGTTATAACCTTTGTGAAAGAATAGCTGGACAAGCTCCTATACGATCTTTCCTGTGACCCCTAGCATGGGAATGCAACCTACAGGTTTAAGAGTTGTGTTCTTCCCTATATGCACTCTCATGCTGTATTCATAGCCAGTCGAGCTCTCACACAGCATGTAAAGCTTGGTGCCATAGCAAGCGCGTTTGCTTCGAATATACTGCCTTACCAGCAGCCGGGACTAATTGATGGCTATATTCTTTCCAGGAGTATAAACCTCTGGAAACCTGACAGACTAATGTTCATCTACAGGCCGAATTTGGAACAAGCTGTCATGGTGTGGATGGTCCCGGGACAAAGCAGCAGAATTGTCATTGAAATGCAGCATGCGCTGCAATAGTTAAAAATTATCTCTGCTCATGTATGTGCGAAGATGGGGATGAACCAGACCGTGCGAGTAGACCTTTATGCGAGCAGACCAGTAGAATAGCAAGGTTGGTTTATGCACTACCCCATTAAACGAGACCAAAAAATATCTTCAATTCCCCTAATGAAGTAGGAGTCCACTTGTGTGCCCTAGAATGAGGCCCAAGAGCGCCTCCATGCTCCCTCAGAAATTGTTTGACATGCAAATTGGTTTGCTGCACAATTTTATCAAGGAAGTCAACATTCAAAAAGAGATGGACATAGTCAATTGGCAAAACGTTAGCCGTATCAACTTTACATCCAGCGTCACCACTGAAAGGCGGAATTTGGGGCTGAACTAAATTGGGAGGCTGACAAGAGAGCACTCCGCCTGTGCTTGCAGCCACACGAGCCTTCTCTCTGGGTTGCTCTTAGCTGCTACTGGTGTCCTGCTGCAAAGACTGTGCTTGCAAAGGGCCAGCATGACTGATTTACTCTCCTTCAGATTCGCTGGAAGATGAGCTGTCAGATGGAACTGCGCAGACTGAAAAATAACTCCCAGATTCTGCTCCATTGTCCTCTCCTTCAGATGCTGTTGTAGTATCTGCTGTCTCAGCCTCTGATCCTGCCTCAGAGCTGGACTCCAGAACCAGATTTAGGGCCTGGGTAGCATTCATCCAACAATAAGCCATCTCTGCTAGTGCCTAAAACCTTACTTTCAAAACACTATCTTACATAGAAGGCAGATAGATTATTGGTCTCAAAGTGTAGGTGTGTGTGTGTGTGTGAATGAAGTGTGCAATAGTCAGTAATGACGAGGTCACCTTACCTTTCATTTGGAAAATCTGTAGGCTCTCAATAAACAATAAGAAAGAGAGAAGAAGACACAGTATTACTTTACCTAGCCACATACCCATCATCACAGCCTTTAGTGCTAGTGGCAGCTAAACATTTTGGCGCCCCCACCATGACCTCCAATAAATATCTGTTATTCAGCACCAAGATGCCTACGGGTGAACCTGTGCTTTACAAATTCACATCATGACCTCCTTTGATTCCCTCACTACCATCCAGCAAACGTGCTGCTCATCTCTCCATAGCCCCTCTCTCACATACATTTCATTTGTTTCAAAGTGTTTCTGATGTGTGGCTTTACTAATCCACTTAGCTAGCCACATAATACAGATCTGTTCTTTCCAGCATGCCCTCTGTGTTACTTTATGGCATCAAGACTGCCTCTAGACAAAAGTCAGATATCTCTCTCTAGCAGGAATTATTTTTTTACTCTACAACAGTACCAAACTTTATAGCCTTCCATGTAACTTCAAAGAGACTTATTATAGTTCTTTCACAGTCTCATCATTTCAGCACTGAAGCTTTTTCAAAAGCTATATAACAAAGTCCTAGATGTTGCTTATTTATATTATGCATCTAACAAGCACTGACAAAGCAAATAGTACTGGCTTGTAGGTGTAATGTTGCTTGTTGTATTGTACCTGAATGGCATGACAGAAGTCACGAAATACAAGTCTGGCAGAACTCTAAACTAAGCACAGATTTTCAGCTTACGTGTTTCAAAGCCACACCCTTAATTACATCAGCCACACCTCTCCCCCCCAGCTTTTTTCATCCCACTGCGTCCTTTGTTTAATGAAATTGAATTTGGGGCAGGGTCCAGGCCATACACTGAGCACCCGCTCTGGAGCGCTTTGAGCTGAAAGGATCACATTGTGGACATATATTTTACCTACTGGCGGTCAACACTAGGTAGTTATAGTTAGGACCTATTTTCCATAAGAAATCCGCAACCTTCTATTTGGATTAACTTTGGCGCCAGTTGGCGAATCTTCGCGAAATTTACAAAACTGGTGGGGCGCGCCGGTCCGCTCGTATCCTAAAAGTCTTGGGGTGATTCATGAAGGTTGGGCTGAGAAAAAAGGGGGGTCCTAAAACATGTTTTCCCATGCAATTTTCCTTAGGTACCGTTCATTGCGGCTACAGCCTGAACGGCTGAACGGAATTACACCAAATTTGGCAAAGTGGTAGTCCTTGATTCAGACTCGTGCTTTTTGCTCATATGGTGTAAATCTGTTCAGTAGTTCCTGAGAAACTTACCATTAAAGGTACATATCTTCTGCATTTCTAGGAACAATTTTCTCTTTCTCAATAGGACAACCATTTCTAACCTCATAAGCACGACCACTAGTGCTAACTGCATGCAACAAATCATTACTCTGAAGATAACTCTCTTCATTAAAAAAAGGCTCAGAACTTGAACTATGTCCATTCACCCAAAAAAACTTACTTCTGTTAATTACTTTTCTCCACTTACTTTTGGCCTTTATTAAATGTATTGGCGTATCTAGTGATCGAATTCTATTGATTACTAAAATAAACAACTTTTTTCAATTCAAAAGCTTTCTCAACAATATTATCTATACGTTTCTTCTTATTATAAAATGCTTTTTTTCACATTTCTTCACTTCCTTGATCAAATTCGACACACCCCTATTATAAAACGTTCTTTTTCTAATTTCCTGAAATTGATTCTTCCTCCTTCTACTATACACTGTTTTTTTACAAGATGATTTCCCTTGGTTGTTCTGTTTTCTCTTGTTTTTATTTTTAGTTGCAGATACACTATTTGTATTTTTGATATTGTGCACACTACACCTAGTGTTTGGTAAGGTCTTCAAAAAAATCTTTGTTCTCTTACCAGGACTTTTTTCTTTTTGTTCACACATTGTTGTTCAGGTAAATCTTGTGGATGACTTCTCTTTACATAATAAGCTTTATTATGTTGTTTTCTTTTTTCACTTTTTGAAGGCATGATGAATTTCTTTCAGTGTTGATAAATAGAATCTGTTATAAAAATATATATAACATTATAAAAATATGCTATTCTATTACTAAATAATTACAATGTAAAATCACTAAGTATAAAAAATAACTGTGTATCTGATAATAGAAGTCCATATACACTGCATAAATATACATCTGGAAGAAGAATACCTTAATGAATTTATCAGAAATTCAACTTTTCAGCAGTGAATGGATTAGTATATGCTACTAAATGCATCACTAGAACAGTACAAGGGGAAACACATACTATAACAGCAGAACTGAAGGTATAAAAGACAAGTTTGCAGGTGCATAGAAGACTGCATGCATAGTGTATAGAGGTTTGAAGCGGTCCATTGCCTCAGGAATACTTCAATGCATCAGTACTTGAGTACTGACTAAATAATTACAGTTCTGTAATGAGATTGCCTGACTGAATTTATAAGTGTTTCAGTGTTAGTGGAGTGAATGGATTACCACATACTGCTAAAGTGGTCACTACAATACTACAAGAACAGTCACAAAGTGTTTGGTAGAAGTATAAGCAAACAGAGTGGAGAATTGAAGATATAAAGCACAAGTGTACAGGTAATTAGAAGAATACATATATACTGGATAGAGGTTTGCAACAGTCCATGGCCTAAGGCCTACTGCACTGCATCAGTACTTGAGTACTGACTAAATGATTACAGTTGTGTAAGGAGAGTACCTGACTAAATTTATAAGTCCTTGAGTTTTAGTGCACTGAAAAAATTATCACAGACTACTAATGGGTCACTATAATAGTGCAAGAACAGTCGTAGAGTGTTTGATGGAAGTATAAGGATACAGAATGGAGAATTGAAGATGTGAAACACAAGAGTGCACATGGATACAAAAATGCATATATACTGGATAAGGGATTCAAGCAGTTCATCTGCTAAGGCCTACTTCACTGCATCAATGCTTGAGTACTGACTAAAAGATTACACTTCTGTAGGGAGATTGCCTGACTGAAGAGATAAGTGCTTCAGTGTATTAGGACAGTCAAGGAGTATGAGGAAAGAGGGAAGAATATGAAGAGGAGTGAGAATGAGAAAATAGAGAGTAGTATAAGGACACATGGGTGTGTATAAGGAGAGAGTGATATATATGAGGAAACAGCAAGGAGTATCAGAACATAGGGGGGAGTATGATGAGAGGACAAAGTATGAGGAAAGGGGTACAAATGAGGAGAGAGGGTGGAGTAACAGGAAAGAGGGGAGAGTATGAGGACAGGGGTGAGTATGAGGAGAAAGAGAGGAGAATAAAGATACAGGGGGAGTATCAGGACAGAAGGAGAGTATAAGGAGAGAGAAGGAGAGTGTGAGGAGAGACAGAAGAGTATGTGGAAAGAGGGGCGAGTATGAGGACAAAGGGGAAGTAGAAGCAAAGAGGAGTGTGTATGAGGAGAAAGCAGACAGTATGAGGAGAGAGAGAGGAGAATGAGGAGAAAAGAGAAATATAAGGAAAGAGGGGTGTATGAGGAGAGAGGGGAATATGAGGAGAAGGTGGAGTATGAGTTGAGAGGAAAGAGTAAGATGAGAGAGGGGGAAGTATGAAAATAGCAGGAAGTATGATTAGAGATAAAGGAGTATCAGTAGAGAGGAAGAAGTATAAGGACAGAAAGGGGAAGTGTGAGAACAGTGGGGGTAGTATGAGGAGAGAGAGGAGGAGTGTGAAGACAGAGGGGGTAGTATGTGTAAAGAGGGACAAGTATGAGGAAAAAAGAGGAGTATAAGGAGATAGGGATGTGTATAAGCAGAGAGGAGAGATCATGAGAAGAGAGGGGCTAGAATGTGGAGAAAAGATGAGTATAATGAGAGAGGGGGTGTATAGGACAGAGGGACTACTATGTGAAGAGTGAGAGGAGTGTGAAGAGATGGTAGAGGATGAGGAGTGAAGGAGGTATGATGAGCGAGAGAGGAATATGACAAGAGAGGGAGACATGAGGAGGGGAGAGCATGAGGAAACGGTGTGTATAAGAGGAGACGGTGAGTATAAGCAGAGGGGAGAGTATAAGAAGAAAGTGGGGATTCGAGGAGAAAGGTGGCAGTATGAGGAGAGAAGGGGGTATAAGGACAGAGGGTGTGGTATGAGGAGAGAGGGAAGAGGAAGAGGAGAGAGGGGGGAATATGAAGACAGGAGAGAGTATAAGGAAAGGGGGGAGTATGAGAAGAGAAAGGTGAGAGTGAAGAAAGAGGGGGAATATCAGGAGACAGTGGGGAGTATACGGAAAGTTAGGGGGGTATGAGGAGAGAGGGAGAAGTATGAGAAGAGAGAGAGGAGTATGTGAAGAGAAGAGGGAGTATGTGCAAAGAGAGGCGAGTATAAGAAGAGAGGTGGCGTATAAGGAGAGAGGAGTATGTATGAGGAGAGAGGAGGGAATATCAAGAGAGAGAGAGAGGAATGTGAAGAAAAGAGGAACAAAAAGGGAGAGTGAGTGTATAAGGAGAGGGGGGTAGTATCAGGAGACAATAAGAAGTATGAAGGGGGGGTGAATATTAAGGCAGGGGGAATATGAAGAGTAGAGGGAGTATGGAAAAAGGGGCATATATGAGGAGAAAAGACGAGTATAAGGACAGAGGAGTGTGTATGAGGAGAGAAGGGAGAGTATGAGAAGAGAGGGTGAAGAATGTGGAGAAAGGGGAAGTATAAGAAAAGAGAGGGTGTATTAGGGGACAAAGGGTACTATGAGGAGACAGGAAGAAGTATGACGAGATGAAGGAGTATGAAGAGTGAAGAAGGTATAAGGAGAGAGGTGGAACTATGAGGAAAGAAGAACGAGCATGAGGAAAGAGAGAGGGAGTGTGAGGAGAGAGGAGAAGTATAAGGAGAGAGGGGTATGTATGAGCAGAGAGGGGGGAGTATGAGGAGAGAGGGGGAAGAATATGCAAAAAGGGTGAATATAATTACTTAATGTACACAGACACACAGTGTGATTCTTGACAAAAAAATATGAGACCAAGCATCTTACCAAAATACATTTACTATTGTAAAACGGTTAAGTGACTGCACACATTCCATCAATTTCACTACTACATTTCAGTGAACAACCCTGACTCATTTTACAAATATATATGCATTTTACTACATTATTTTTGCCAACATTACAACAAAAAAAGTGACACATTAGAACAACAAAGACAAGCAAGGGGCTTGTAAATCTGCCCCAGAGTGTATGCAGGGAGGGAGAGAGGAGTAAGAGGGGAGAGCAGGGAGTATGAAGAGAAAAGGGAAGTATGAAGAGAGAGGGGAAAGATGAGGAGAGATGAGGAATATGAGGAAAGACGGGGGAATATGAACACAAAGAAGGGGAGTATGAGGACAGAGGCGAATATAAGAAAAAGGGGGTAGTAGGAGGAGAAAGGGAGGAGTAAGAGGAGAGAGGGGGGAATATGAAGGCAGGGGGGAGTATGAGAAGAGAAAGGTGAGAATGAGGAAAGAGAGGGAATATCAGGAGACAGTGGGGAGTCTAAGGAAAGAGAGGAGGAGTGTGAGGAGAGAGGGGGGAGTATGACAAGAGAGAGAAGGGTATGAGAAGAGAAGAGGGAGTATGTGCAAAGACAGGCGAGTATAAGAAGAAAGGTGGAGTATAAGGAGAGAAGAGTATGTATGAGGAGAGAGGAGGGAGTATCAGGAGAGAGAGAGAAGAATGTGGAGAAAAGAGGAATATAAGGGGAGAGTGAGTGTATAAGGAGAGAGGGGGTAGTATCAGGAGACAATAAGAAGTATGAAGAGAGGGGTGAATATGAAGACACGGGGGAATATGAAGAGTAGAGGGAGCATGGAAAAAGAGGGACAAATATGAGGAGAAAAGACGAGTAGAGAGCAGTGTGTATGAGGAGAGAAGGGAGAGTATGAGAACAGAGGAGAGAGAATGTGGAGGAAAGGGGAGTATGAGAAAAGAGGGGGTGTATTAGGAGACAAAGGGTACTATGAGGAGACAGGAAGAAGCATGAAGAGATGAAGGAGTATAAAGAGTGAAGGAGGTATGAGGAGAGAGGTGAAACTATGAGGAGAGAAAAAAGAGTATGAAGAGGGAGAAGGAGTGTGAAGAGAGAGGGGAACTATAATGAGAAAGGTGTGTATGAGGAGAGAGAGGGGAGTATGACAAGAGAGAGGGTAGGATATGGAAAAAAGGGTGAATATAATTCCTTAATGTACACAGACGCACAGTGTGATTCTTGACATAAAAAATGAGACCATGCATTTTACTAAAGCACATTTACTACTATAAAGCGGTTAAGTGACTGCACACATTTCATGTATATAACTACTACATTTCAGTGAACAACCCTGACACATTTTGTAAATACATATCCAATTTACTATATTATTTTTTCCAAAATTACATAAAAAAAGTGAAACAATAGAACAATAAAGACGCGCAAGGGGCTTGTAAATATGCCCCAGAGTGTATAGAATATAGACAAAAGAGGAATATAAGGGGAATGTGAGTGTATAAGGAGAGGGGAGAGAGGAGATAGTATGAGGAGAGGGGTGAATATGAAGACAGGGGGAATATAAAGAGTACGGAAAGTATGAAAAAGAGGGGCAAATATGAGTATAAGGACAGGCGATGAGGAAAGAGGAATATAAGGGGAGAGTGAGTGTATAAGGAGAGAGGGGGTAATATCAGGAGACAATAGGAAGTATGAAGAGAGGGGTGATTATGAAGACAGGGGGGAATATGAAGAGTACCGGAAGTATGTAAAAAGAGGGGCAAATATGAGGAGAAAAGAAGAGTATAAGGACAGAGGAGTGTGTATGAGGAGAGAAGGGAGAGTATGAGGAGAGAGGGTGGAGAATATGGAAAAAGGGGCTAATATATTTCCCTAATGTACACAGACGCACAGTGTGATATTAGACAAAAAAATATGAGACCATGCATTTTACCAAAACACATCTACTACTCTAAAATGGTTAACCCCTTCGACGCTGATGACGAGCTGGGCTCGTCATGGCGTAGCCCGCTCGCACGCACGCACAAAACCCAGCGTGCGAGCGGAACAAAAAGGCACAAGGGGCTTGTAAATCTGCCCAAAAGTGTATGCAGCAGTGTATCTATACTGACTGGAAAATTGTAGATTTAGAACACAACCCTAATTCTAAACAAGAAACACTATTAACTACTCTACAACTGATTCAGTGACTGCACACATTCTACATTTTTCAGTACTCCACTTTATTGCACAAAGGTGACTCACTAAACACATTAACTTACCAAGTGATTTTATCACAATAGTTATTCAAATGCAGACAAACTCAGAATATGATTCTACACTCTTTAGAAGAATAAACACATTAAACCTTACTAAAAACAAAATGTACCACATACATTCCATTACAACTTATAAACTCACCTTTCAAATTATTTTTTTTGTTTAAGAAGAATGCTACTCACACAGCAGATATTCTTATACAGAATCTTACTACTTCAGTGTTTGCAGCAGAACCAAAAAATTGCACTTTCCCTCTCAATTTAGACAGATATACACTTTAATACCAAATCAAATTCCTTCACACATTAATTCATACCCAAAACACACATTTCTATTGATGGAGCATATGAACCCTTTCCAACTGACATAACTTTGTACCCTACCCCCAACAGATAATGCAAAAGTCAACTGTCCACAGAGGTCAAAAGTTCAGCACACTGTAAAACACTCCTCCTCAACAAGTATAGATTCTGCATAGGTACACACTTATAAGTACCAATAAAAAGAAAAGCTCTTATTAGAACCAACCAACATCTAAACACATAAGCTTGATAGATATCTATAAAATATATCTGTTTAATTGATTTTTCTTGCTTACGTACGCTCATGGGATGACTTACAGACTTTGCACCATACATCGTACGTACGTGCATGGTACACGTACGGTAAATCTACCGTAATAAAACAATAGCCTCTATCACTAGTTTTTATAATCCCCGGGGACCCCATCCCCCGGGGCTGCAAACAGCAGTGTCCCGGGGTAGGCACCCCGGGACACTGCGGTAGCCGGCCCTGGGGGGTGGCGGTCCCCAGGGCCACCAGAAAGCTCCAGGAGGGGTGCCGCGTGGCTCCCCTACAACATTAAAAAGCCCAGGGGATGATGGTCCCCGGGGCTGGGGAATCCGTCACGGACATCCCTATTTTAAATATTAGAACCCCGGGGAGGTGGCGGTCCCCCGGGCATGTGGGGGGATCTTGAGTCACCCCACACAGATGTTTTTTTTAAACAAAAATAACATAAAAGGGAACCCCCAAGGGGTGACAGTCCCCGGGGCTGCAGGGGGGCTGTGAGCACTCCTCCTCCCCCCCTGTAATGTTTAGAGAAAACACAGAGGAGGAATCAGAGCTTCAGAACATGAAACATGTGTCAGCGTCGCATGCTAAGGTGCCCTTCAGCTGTAATTGTTGTGCAGACGTGACATTAATTCATGTTATGCTCTTACAGAGACGTAGAACAACCCGCTGCTGCTGCTGAGTACATCTACAAGAAAGTTAATGCTATTCTGTCTCTCTTTCTCCTCCTCCGTGTCCTCATGGCTCCACATTCCAGCACAGCGGTAGTAATCCTCTTCATTGATCTTTTTATCTGCGCCTTTATTCCGCTTTCCCTTGTCATGGATCCGCGCAGTTAGGTCATCGTGCCATACACAGCTCTTTGCGCTGAATGAACCACACACAGAGAGTGAAACCGCAGTCACTCACAGGGGACACTGATAAACACTTCTCATCTGTGTGAGTACTCCTTCCTGCACAGAGGCAGTCAGGGGTCACGGAAGTGGTTAGTTTAAAATTAAAAGAAAACTCACCTGTTCGCACCACCTCTGCGCCGGGGTCCCGCGTTCTGAACAGGAAGTTCAGGAACATGCAAGCTGCAGCTCCTTCCCCTACCGGAAGCCAATCACAACGCTGTGATTGGTAAGAAGTCCCGGACGGCACCCAGCTGGGCGGCATGCAGCTCCAGGATTGATTAGGGGGGCACATATACCATTCGCCCTTTTGACCACAGGGCTGCGGCCCTGGCTGCTGTATGAAACAGCACCCTTGGGTCGTGGTGGGTCCCACGGTTATTGAGGAAGGTATAGTATGCGCATGCTTGGGCTTGTGAGAGCCCAAAAATGCACATGCGCACTACTGCTGCAGCTGAGTGTGGACTGTCACTCAAGCTGCAGCAGCCCAGCCCAGCCCCACCCCTAGCGCACTCCAATTTAAGCCGGACGTGTCCTGGTTGCCGCAGCGTTCTCAGCAAGGACTTCACGCACATGAGAGATACTCATACTATTTAATAATTTGTGTGCTTAATATACTGACAGTGCTTGAAGCGCGGTGCGTCCACAGTTGGGGCTACGCCCCTACGCCCCAATGGACGCACCACGCCTGACGCGACTATTTCAACCATGCAGTGCTTTCTGTCACCGCTTGGTCTCATTGGAACCTGCCCCACTTACCTGAATCCCTTCGAGTTCCAGCATTCGAGCGCTTAGCAGATTCCTGCCGAGCTCCTTCACACAGCGTTCCAGACTGGGGTGTCTTCTCTCCCTTGCCTCCAGGATCCGATTGACTCTTTAGTATTCCGGCTTCCGCTGAGTGTACTGCATCTCCTGTAATCCCTATAAAGAAAGAACATTAGAAACCAAAGGTGAAAACGATTTTGCTTTTGAGAAGCATTTTAACGTAAACAAGATAACACCAATAATTCTTGTTTATACACGCAGTTTAGAAGGCGCTCCTCTTATTGTTATTTTTTCTTAAATGCACACTCTGCAAGTGTCTTTTGCATATCAATAATATTATCTGCAGACAAAATGAAGGGTGTTTAAAGGAAGTATGTATTTCCTGTACTTCTTGCACCACCGAAAAAAGGAATAGCAAAACAGAGCTATAGTTGACAGAAATTATATGCCTTGTGAATTTAGCTGAATACTTGTCAGACATTTTATGCATGTATGGCAATTGGAGAATCAAGACTCTTGTAACGTACATTCAAAAGTTTTTATTGTAAACTTTGGCACAGTGTTATGATGTTTGACTTGGACCTTTGTGCAGGGTTATCCCCAAATGTTTCGCTTCTTCCTCCTATTTTTTCCTGACCTGTTGTTATTGGGCCTTTGACTCTGCGCACTTTACTACTACAAACCAATGTAAAGTGCATATGCTCTCTAAGTAAATGGTAATCACATTTGGTTCTCCCGAATTGGCATATTTGATTTACTAGTAAGTCCCTAGAAAAGTGCACTGAGTGTGCCAGGGCATGCAAATGGGATGCTACCAGTGAGCCTGGAGCACTGATTGTACCACCAACATGAGTAGCCCTGAAAAGGTATCTCAGACCTATCACTGCAGATGTAAACTGACATTTCAACCCGGCAAGTGCAGCCACTTGCCAGGCCCTAACCTTCCCTTTTCTTACATGTAAGACACCCTTGGTACCACCATGGGCAGAGTGCAGGGCATGGGAAAGGCAGGACATGTAGTGGCATGTTCGGCTAGTCCTGATAGTGAAATACTGCCAATTTAGTTTTTCACTATTGAGAGGCTATCTGTCCCATAGGATAGAATGGGAGATTCTTTGTAACATCTTACAAGTATAATTTTCCATTGGAACAAGATAGAGAAAAATGTTTAGACTCTCTAAATTAAGAATTTATTAAAACATATATTAGTAAAGATGGTTATCAAATTGTGTGTTGGGACATGCCACTTTAAACAGTAGGCATTTTCTTGTTTACCCATTCTGTGTGCCTCTGCCTGTTTGTGGATTGAATGTCTGGTTTTGGGGTGGCAGGGGATGTGCATTCACTGTAGACATCCACCAGTGGGCGGGGTTGAGGTGTTCCTGGTCCTTCCTGGATGACTCAGAGCTGTACTGAATGGGGCTTAGCTCAATTTAGAGTACTGGGAAGAGTTTTCTTGAAACCTGAATAGGGCCTGTCTCCCTTATACAATGCTGTCTCCACCCCCTGTGGTCTTACTGCAGCAGTGAGGACAGAACTGGTTTTGACTGGGCTCAGAAACTCCTACCCAAAGAAGAACAAAGACAAAATGAGGTATAAGTAGTGGACCTTAAACCCCAGATCTTTACATCACTTCTGGACTCAAGAAGAACCTCTGCCAAAGAGAAGAGCTCGTGAGCTGTGAGGAGGAATACTCCCCCTTTGGGTTTGCGGGGTTGGCCTTTAGTTGCTGCTTCTGCCAAGAAAAGAACAAAGACTGGAAACTCTGCTGTGTACCTGCTTGAAGAAGAATCTCCGCTGGATTGTGTGTGCTGACCTCCTGTTTTGAAGTCTCAGGTACACAAAAACTTCACCTCCAGCTCCCCTGAACTCTAATGCTGAGAGGTCTGACCTGCCAGGAGCTGCCTATACCAGTTATGGGTCTCTGGAGGTTGTTCCTGCTGTTGGCAGCTGGAAGCAACTTGAAAGAAGCAAGAAAAGAAATGTCTAGTGCTGTCAGCAATTGCGCCGTGACTTTGCAAGCTGCACCGAGGCCAATGGCACCACTCGTGAAGTACACAACACATCGCCTGGCCTGCACCGCAGCTCCATTGCCCTTCGACGCCTGCAGTTATCTGCATTCCTGATGTCAGAGCTCACACTGACTCTGTCATCTGCAGCACCTGCATCCTGTTATTGCCGCACCGATGACAGCAGAGGATGACTCCACGATCTCACGACTTCGCATCGCCTATTCGGAATCGACATCTCACTGCAGACGCAACCAACTTCCCCTGTCCTTGTCTCGACACGTCAGCTCCATGCAGACAGGATTCCTTGCCTCCTCTGTGGCACCCAGGTAGCTGGCCTCTACCTCGGCACCTCACCTCCATGACAGTGTGCATCGTCATGGATTTAATTTCCAAGGTACTGTTTTTTTGGGGGTCTGTGTGACTTTGTGCCCGATGTTGCTCAACTTGTGGTAGACATCGTACTTTCGATTTATTGCTGTCAAGATGTCATAATAGCTCCAGGTGGAACTATTTGTTTTCTAGAAGCTTTATTGTGGGAGGTAACTGTTTTTGAGTGCTATTTTACTACATGCATGTTGGATTTTTGTCAATTTGGTCTTTTTGAGTTTAGATACATTTATGTGGTGTGCATTTGTGGTACTATCACTGTGTTACTGTGTGTTTTGGTTACAAATACTATACACATTGCCTTTGGGAAAAGCCTGTCTGCTCGAGCCAAGCTACCAAGGGGTTGAGCAGAGGTTATCTAAATGTGTATCCGCTTTACCCTGTCTAGAAATAAGGGTCTCTACTTGGACAAAGGGGCACACCTCAGCCAATTGGAGACCCTCAGTTCTAACACATAAGAACCTGAGCTTCCCTTGTTAATGACGAAACTTGTATGAGTAAGAAATAAATGCTGAATCATAATAGGTAATGCATGTCATAGACCAAGGTTAATCGTCAATGTAATATGCAAGTCATGCCCACCAACATAAAACTAATTTAGTATTCTTTTACGGGCCACAACTTGTACTACAATTCCTGAACTGTGGTGGCTTATAGTTCTGAGACACTGTCTTCCAAATCATCCAGAGATCTGCAGTATTGAGATACAGGCTTCACAGAGAGAATACTGGTATTATTTTTTTCTCTCACTCTATTCCCAATCCTCATTCCACTTGGGACCTTATGAGGAAGCAGTGCTACTACTCTTTGCTGCCACGCTAGGTTACATAGGGATTTGTGAATTTACGTCAACCCCCCGAACACATGGACTTCAGGTAAGTGGCTCACAACATAGGAATGTCAAGTCTAGTGTCTGAAAATTTTTAATTTAAAAACTACTTTATTGGTAAAGTTGGATTATAAGTCACAATTCTGAAATTTCTTGTCTCAACCATCTGGTGCCTGCGGCCTACACCTTGGATCATATAACTCTGTGTAGCTGGCAGTTGGTCTTTGTGTGTTGCTCCCTGACAGGGAGACAATGGGGTAATAGGTATTGGCTGGATGAGCCTTCTCTGACTTAAGGGGGGGAAGCTGTCACCTACCACACTTTACAAATCACAAATACTCTACCTGAGCACACCCACTAAAGATTTGACACTAATCTTTTATGCTCTTAGCCAGGGCAGGGAGGCAGGATATTTCAAGCACCTCAGGGGTGTAACACTCTTAAATCTTCTCCTACTTCAAGCTGCAACAACGATACACAGTAGACCCTCAGACCCAGCTGTTTAGCGGCCTGTGGACCTGTGAAAGAGTCAGAATGCCTGCTGTTCTGCTCTGCTGTATGAAGGAACACTACTCTGTTGCCCTGCTGCCTGAGTAAGAAGGATTGGACATATATCTTGGCTGGCCTCATGATCAGCCTCGAGGACAGAAGAGAATCCAACCACCTTGAACTCTGCACCTGGACTTTTCCTGATGTGAGTCCTGCCCCCAAGTTGTACCACCCATGTCCTGGAACCTTGGAAGTGGACCTGAAGGTTCTCTGCCAGCCCAGCGGTGGTCCCCATCAGAACCATTGCAAAGCCCTGCAAAGTGTTACCTCACAGTTGCCAGCCTCATCGGAGTCAACGATGAGCCACACAAAACACCACAAAGGCTTGTCACAGAAACTGCCAGCTCCATCTGATCTGACTCAAAGTGCTACCAATCTTCGCAACACAGCTCTCTGGAAACAAAACAAAGCGGCACAAATCCCAGCCAAAGCTTCTGCACATCTTCAGTTGAACTGACACTGGACAATACGAAGCCTCACAAAGCAACGCTGCGCAGACCAAGCATGTGGATTTAAGCAACTTTGTTCAATAGGTCAATCTTGGTCCCTGGTCCATCATTGTCGGCCTTAACTTCCGACTTTATCCTGGTCCTGCCCAACCAGATAGCAGCAGTTGCTGCTTTGTGCTTCTAGGTATTACATTCACTTACATCTGTAAAATTGCTTATCTCAGGTTCTACTGATTGGATTTTTGTAATTTCTGAATCAAATATTTTACCAAAGTTTACTCTATTCTTCTAAATAGGTGTGTGGTGTTTTTTGTGTTGTGTTTCTACTTTATTACTTTTTGGAGTCATGCATAAATGCTTTAAACATTGACTCTAAGTTAAGCATAACAGATCAAGTACCAAGCTATCAGAGGGTTGAGCATAGGTTACCCTAGGGTTTGCTTGTGTTTCACCCTGACCAGTGTTGTGGCTTCTGTTTGCATAGGGTTTTACCCCCACCAGTAACCCAATTGCACTGTTAGTGTGCCCCTATGGGCAGTGCTCTGGAGTGGGAAAAGGGGTCCAAAGGATCCTCCCCACATATCTCCCTGCAGGCGGGTACAGTCACTCTCTGCACCATTCTGCATTCAAAACCATTTTTCTTGTTTAAAGTGCAGGTGGCTGCCACCGGCACTGTGAAACATAGAGTCACATGCGAGCAGCTGCTCCGTATTTCACTGAAGCGATGCGCCTAAGCCCATTGTTAGACCTGGCATCTTTGGCGTGGTTTTCCTCTATCTTTTTGCCTCTACCTCCTGTATTTTCTGATTCTGTGCTGGATTTCGTTTTTGCTAGTTTAGATGCTTTGGACACTCTGCCACTGCTGATCAGTGCCAGAGTGTAAGCGCTCCCTATGTAAATTGCTATTCTGGTTGGATATACATGTTTGGCATATTTGTGTCACCATGAAGTCCCTAGTAAAGTGAACAGGGTGTGCAAGGGCTGGTGATAACAAATGCTACTAGTGGGCCTGCAGCACTGATTGTGCCACCCACAGGGGTAGCTCTAAAATGGTGTCTCAGGCCTGCCACTGCAGTGCCTATGGGCAGTTTAGAAACTGCCATGTCCTCCTGGTCAGTGTCCCCACTGACCAGGCCTAACCCTTCCCTTTTCGTGCACATCAGTCGCCCCTAGGGAAGGCCCAAGGTAGCCCCCTGGGCAGGGTGCAGTGTATGTGAAGGGTAGAGCATGTACTAGTGCAGGTGACATGCTCTGGTAGTGAATTACAGCCATTTTCGTTTTTCACTATTGTAAGGCTATCTTGCTCCATTGGTTAACATGGGGATGCTGGCTACAGTGGCTTCCAGCATTTCTTCCCCTAGGAACAAGATAGGACATAAGTATCTAGAATCCCTGTACTCAAAATTTTATAACACATCTTTTAGGAAAGGTTGTTTTTAAATCCTGTGTTTGAGAACAGCACTTGTAGAACGTTACTGTTCTCTTGTCTGACCCTTCTTTGTGCCTTGGCCTGTTTGTGTATTGACTGTCTGGTTTGTGAGTGACAGGGGCTGGGGATTCCCCAGGAGGATGGCTGAGTCAGCCCTAGCCTGAATGACTGCATTTGCAACCTGAGTGGTGGGAGGAGTTAGCACCTGGGCCAGAATAGGGCTGTGCCTGCCTGCCACAATGCTGGCTCCACCTCCTGCTGGGCGGCTGACGACCCTGCCCCTCACTCTGAAAGGAAAGAAGAAGCCAGCAAAACAAAGTACTCAGGATCCAACAAGAACTGGTTCAGACCGGGCTCAGGGCCCACATGCACTAAGACAACAAAGACTTTAGGGGTATAAGTACAGGACCCCTGACAACAGAAAATTAGATCATCCTGGAATCAAGAAGGAACCTCTGCCAAGGAGAAAGCTGAGTCTGAAAAGGAAGACTGTCCTGCTGTTACTCTGCTGGACTGACCTGTTGCTTTGCTACCAAGGAGAGTGGAAGGACTTTGGTGTGTGCTGTGTCACCTGTATTGAAGGAATCTCCAAGGGCCTGAGAAGAGCTGGATCCCTGTTCTGAAGTCCCAGGGACAAAAGGACTTCACCCCAACTTCCCTGAACTCTGCTGAGAGAGTTCTGTCCTTCCTAGAGTGCTTGATCCAGTTGTGGGGCCTCTGGAAGTTGCCCCTGTGCTGGGAAGCTTGAAACTAAACTTGACAGACTTTTGCAATTGAAAAGTGTTGCATCGCTCGCTTGCGGAGCGCATCCCCGACAGTGCGAGAAGATTCCTGCCGCTACGAAGGCCGAGATCGTCGCAGCGCCTGACGCCGCTGCCAGAGCCGTCGCATCTTTCGTTTGAGGGATGCACAAGACAGGTGCGGGAAAGTCGAACATCGCTGCGAGTGTCGTCGCAGAGCCTGTCGTCACTGGGTTAGGTCGCCGCACCGCTTGCTTGCGGACCGCATCACGTCGCTGCGAGCATCGTCGCAGAACCATCGCATCGAGGAGCTGTGAGAGAGAGGATCAGCGCTGGACCGCGCATCTTCGCCCCGGAGATCGTCGCAACCCCGACGAGATCGTCGCATCGTGCCTTTGCGAGAACAAACTTCCTACGGAACCTACGCACCAAAATCCATACGAGTGGCCTTCCTCCCCATACAGACCGAATTCGTCGCAACACGCCCGCTGCTGCAGCGGGGCTGTCGCATTGCCTCCCGAGGGTCTCAGGAGCAACGCATCGCTTGTTTTCCACCTCACCAGCTTCTGCGTTTGGAACTTTGTTGCATCTAAAAGGTACGGTGAGTAAACGTGACGCAACTGTGAACTTTTCACGCATCTGTGGATTATTTTATCGCAACTCAACTAACTTTGATTGCAACCTTAAGAACTCTTTTGAAACCATATTCTTGAACTGTGTATGTTGGATTTTTGTCTTTTGGTCTTGTGCAGTTTAGAATAAATACCTTTATTTTCCTAAACTGTTGTGGAATCAGTTTGTGGTGTTTTCACTGTGTTACTGTGAGTGGTGGTACAAATACTTTACGCATTGCCTCTGGTTAGCCTAGACTGCTCGTGCCAAGCTACCTAGAGGGTAAGCAGGGGTTATCTCAGAGGGTTATCTCCTTGCCCTGACTAGAAGCAAGGGTCCCTATTTGGACAGTGGTACCTACCTCTGCCAACTAGAGACCCCCAGTTCTAACATTGTTATTGTTATTGTTACTTTAGTTTGTATAGCGCCAACTCACCCACAGGTCTCAAGACGCTTTCAGACCAAGAAAACACAACAATTTTCCCAGCTAGAAGAGGAATAGAATACCATATGGTTAAAAGGGGCCAAAGGCTTCCTTGAACAAAGTTGTTTTCAACTGCTTTCTAAACTGTAAAAGATTGGCCTCTTTACGAAGCATGTCTGGCAGCTTGTTCCACAACTTTGGAATTTGTATGGAAAAAGATCTTCCGCCCTTTGTTGCCAATTTAAAGTGAGGGCAAGCCAGCAACTGAGCATCCAAAGATCTAAGCGATCGTTTAGGATTATAAAGCACCAAACGATCCTTTATATAGACAGGTGCTTGTCCATATATTGCCTTATGTGCTTCACACAGGCTCTTAAACTCCACCCTCTGCTTCACGGGGAGCCAGTGAAGCCTAAGCAATAGGGGGGAGGCATGAGCTCTTCTGGGAAGCTTAAAGATTAAACGTGCTGTGTCATTCATAACAACCTGCAGTCTATTGATCAGACTATTTGGCAGGCCTAAGTAAAGGACGTTACCATAGTCCAATCGTGATATTATTGTGGTTGAAACTACCGTGCGAAACATCGACTGAGAGAGAAGAGGAACTAGCTTGCGCAATTACCTGATTAGACCAATGCATACGCCAACTACCGTAGAAATCTGGGCAGACATTGACAGATCACGGTCAATTTTTATGCTAAGACTTTTAACATTTGCTACTGGTGTTGGAGTAGGACCAAGTTCTTGTGGTCAATACAAGTCACCCCAGGGTGAGGTACCAGTAGACACCACCAAAACTTCTGTCTTTTCGGGATTAATTTTCAATAGGTTGACAGTCATCCAACTGACTGTATACCTAAGAACTTCTAACACATGAGCCTGAGCCGCAGTAGAGTTCTCAATTACGTCTGCGTAATTAAACACTCGACAACCCATGTGCACTAAGGACTCAATCAGAGGTTGTAGGTAAAGATTAAAAAGTAGTGGAGATAGTGCTGAGCCCTGCGGGACTCCGCACTCCACCATACCTACTTCGGAGAGATCATCTCCCTATTGAATCCTCTGTTGCCTCTCTATTAGGAAGGATTCTAGCCACTTATATGCTGCGTCCTTTATTCCAGAGCTGGCCACTCTTTTCAAGAGCAGGTCATGGCTGACAGTATCAAACGCCGCTGACAGATCTAAAAGTATCAGGGCGCTTGGTTTCCTACTGTCAGCCATGCCTCTAAGCTCATCCAGCACTGAGAGCATCACTAACTCGGTGCTATGGTGTGCACCAAAGCCTGCCTGACGCCCATGAAGGAGGTTGTGAGACTCCAAAAATGAAGAAAGATCTTGCAGCACATGTTGTTCTAGAATTTTAGATATAAATGGCAATTGGGAAATCGGTCGATAATTTTTTTAATTAGCTGAGTCCGCTCCCGTTTTTTTATCAAAGGTCTAACCCGAGCCTCCTTAAGACTAGATGGAAGATATCCCTTCAACAATGACATATTGAGAAAGGAGACAATATGATTTTCCAGGATGGGACGTGCCGCCCGGAAGACCCTAGGGGGACAGGGGTCAGCTGGCGAACCTGATTTGATGCTATTCATCAATTGCTCAAGCTTTGTAGAATCAATTTCAGGAAAGCTTGAAATGATACAATCTTGAGGAACTTCAGTATTCTTTAATGGGATAAAACCACTTACTGTGTTATTTTTAATCTCAGAGAGAATAGTTTGCACTTTCTCTGAGAAATACTGTTGGAAGGTGTTACTATCAATCTTTGTATCAGTTTTGACCGGTATCTTTGTCAATTCTCTCAAGATGTTAAACGTTTCCTTCTGAACATTTTGCGCCTGCTTTATACGAGTGTCAAAGTATTCTGCTTTAACTGTCAGAATCAGTTTCTTATAGGCGTTTAATGTGGCTTTGTAATGTTCAGGATCAGCTTCCTCCTTTGTCTTCCTCCAATTCCTTTCCACACGACGAAGCTCTTTCTTATGTTCTCTCAGAAGAGAGGTAAACCACAGCGCCCCTTTCCCCAGCCCTTTAGCTTTTTGTAGCTTCTCCGAGGCAATTCGATCGATCGCCTGAGTTAAATTTTGAGTTAAATTCATATAATCCTGATCTAAATTGCCGCTAAGGGGATTAATACAATCAATACATTGGTGGTCAGGAGGTGGGATTTGAACTTGTATTTGTACTTGACCCACAGTAATTGGTGTACATCACTACTGAGTGCAGACCACTACGCCACTGCATAGTACTGTTTTTTGATTTTTGATTCTATTTTTGAGTAACTCCTCCAAGCATCATGTCTGTGAATGGGAAGACACCCAGTAAGGAGGCAGAAGTAGAATTGGAGTTTGCCATTGGAGATTTGTATTCATACAAAGTTGAGGTAATTCTGCCTTGAATTTTTTTTTTTTTTGCGTAAGACCTTTATTAACACAATGCAGTTTACACAGCATGAGCCTACAACCCTGGGGCCGGCTCGCCACATTGTAATGGTCATCCAAGGAAGTAACAAGGCAGCTATGAAGAATAGCGTATAAACTTTAGTTAGAACCGCCCTCCGCTCCCTTCGTAGGACTCTTAGCTAGCAGTTTGACATGAGTCTTACATTTTGTCATTTTATAGATAAGAACATTAACATAACTCAACTTAAGACCTTACATTGACATCACACACATCCGACTCAGTGAGTGCATCAGTGGTTCTGGTTCTCTCCCATGGATCAGCCGCCATCGGATCGCGGCTCGTGCACCACACACAACCGCTTTTAGAGTGAAACAGAATATGAGCTATTCCTCCATGTTGTCCTGCAATGAGTTAAGGTAGTCTGTCAAAAAACACCAGAAGTCCTTTGGCCTAGATTTCGCTGGTAGGTTCTCCTCGTATGTTTGCAGTTTATCCCTACAGACAGACATGTCATGAAGCCACGTTGATGTTTTCGGTACCTTACGGCTGTGCCAACATTGCGCCACCTGTCTTTTCGCTAACAATAATGCAATAGCACAGAATTTGCGTTTCAGCGCTCGAAATTGGGGTACGATACCCAGGAGACAGATCTTAGGCGTGCATTGTACCTCTTCCTCCAGCATAACAGCTAGTGTGGACGTAACATCCACCCAATACTCCGCTATCTTTGTGCAAGACCAGGCCAGATGCACAAAGTTTGCACCTTCCCTATTGCATCTCTTGCACCTGTCTTCCTCCTGTAAGCCAAATTTAAGAAGTTTTGCTAGGGTGTAGTACGCCTGGTGAATAAATATGAAGTGTATAATTCTCAAATTGCAATTAGGCGTGAGTATCTGTGTTAGTGCGCATGTGCTACGCCATTCATCATCCGTTAACGAAGTTTCCAATACTGCATCCCACCTCTCTTTAGCCTTAAGTGTGGGCCGTGCTATCTCCGATTGTGCTGCTGCATACAATCTGGATACCAGATGTGATAGGTCCTGTGTAGTGATCAGTAGCTGTAGTGGCGCCAAGCACTCTGGTTCTGTAGGGAATGTCGGGTAGTGTTCCCTCAACGCTCTGGTTAGTCTATAGTATGTGAAGCGAAACATGGGTGTCTGGTTCTGTATATAGGTCAATTGCTCAAGGCCTAAGTTCGTGCCCTCTTTAAACACATCACCCAGCTTGTCGATTCCAGCTCTACTCAGCAATGACATTCCTACCTGTTCACTAGTGACGGATAATGCCTGATGATGTTGTAATGGCATCGCTGGCGCGTACAACGGGGTTTTGTGAGCTAACTGTCCAAGTTTACGCCATGCTTTGATCGTGGTATCTATGGTGTTTATGTCTTTTGCATGCAGTGGTGGTCTGGTGTGCGTTAGTATTGCTGACAGGGAGACAGGGTGTGCATCTCCCTCCTCTATGGCCGCATGGGTGAGGTAAGGGGCCTCATGATACCAATATGCTGCATATTGCGCCTGGGCACAAAGATAATAGAGGAGAAAATCAGGTACTCCGAAACCGCCCTGCGCAAACGTGAGTGTTAATGTCTGAAGATCAATGCGGGCTTGTTTACCGGCCCATATCAGGGTCAGTACTAAGGATTTAATGCGACAGAAAACCTCCCCCGAGGGTGTGATGGGTATGTTATTAAAAAGATACAGTAATTTAGGTAAAATGTTCATTTTGACTATCGCGATTCTATCAGCTATCACTATTACTAGATTCTATTACTATTACTATGACTATCGCGATTCTATCAGCTATCACTATTACTAGATTCTATTCTATCTATCACGGAACAGCTAGTCCATAAAGAGCTGAAATGCTATCTAGATGAGAATAACCTTCTTCATCCCCAACAATCCGGATTCCGCCCCAAGCACTCGACTGAAACTGCTCTCATTGAACTGTCCGACACTATAAAAATCCTACAAGATCAGAGAAAAAACTCCATCCTAATCCTTCTTGACCTAACAGCGGCGTTTGATACCATCTCCCACACCATCCTCATCGGCAGACTCAGGGACATTGGCATCTCTGATTCCGCCCTATCCTGGATTACGTCCTTCCTCTCCGACCGTTCCCAAACTGTCACCTTAGGTCCTTTTCACTCCAAAGATAAACTTGTCCCTTCAGGTGTACCACAGGGATCCATCCTCAGTCCTCTCCTGTTTAACGTTTACCTCATTCCACTCCTCAATCTGATAGAATCATTCGGCATACCTTTCACCTCATATGCCGATGACACACAACTCATCGTGCCATTGGACGAATCATCCACCAAAGCCGAACTTAACCTCAAACACTGCCTGACTGAAGTATTTCGATGGATGGACAATAACCACTTGAAGTGCAATTCAAGTAAAACGGAGATCCTCCCGATTGGCACAAATATCTCCTTCTGTCCAGCACTTTGGTGGCCGGACAATTCCGTCGCCCCCCCCCAGACAGTTTCGTCTGCTAGGAATCTCGGCGTTACCTTTGACTCCGATCTTTCCTTTGATCAGCATGCCAGAACCGTCGCAGGCAAATGCTTCGGAACAATCAGATCCCTGAGAAAGTTCTTTGACTTTCTCCCCATCGATGCCAGAAAGACGGTGACAGTCGCACTTATAATCTCGCGACTGGATTACTGCAACGGCTTGCTCGCAGGAGTCAAAAAGAGCACCACCCAAAAACTGCAGAGCGTACTTCATACAGCTGCCCGTCTTGTTCTGGGTCTACCCCGCAGATCCTCCATCTCTGCAGCGCTTCGTTCACTTCACTGGCTCCCACTCCATAAAAGGATTCTCTTCAAAATCCTGATCACAGCCTTTCGTGCCTACAACAATACTGGCCCTAAATACCTCAACAAGCGCTTTCCCCACTACGTGACCAGCCGTCACATTCGTTCAACCAATGATAACCTCATCCTTCTACCTAAATACAATCTGAAAACGAAGGGTGAGAAGACCCTCAGTTTCCTGGCAACTAAAGCGTGGAACAAACTGCCCAAAACCCTCAGACAACAAACCCAGGAAAAATCCTTTCGAAAGCTCCTAAAGACATGGATCTTTAATCTCCCGGACGATTATTCTAAAGCTTCCATCTAATCCTATTGGACTGGTTCACACAGGTTTCCTAGCGCCAAGATGCTCCCTCCGGAGCGAACGTCGCGCTCTAGAAATACCCCACCAAATATCACCAAATATCACCAAATATCAGCTAGAGATAGAGGCAAGTGGACCCATCGTCGGACTCTATCTTCAAGTTTAGATATCACTATTTATTTATTTATTTAGGCGATTTGTTAAGCGCTCAACTACCCGTGGGTGTCTCGGCGCTGAGTGAGAGAACTAGCTCATGAGGAGTTTATTGCTACTACACCATAGTTCGCGCGCATGACTTCCTCTGGATCCCTATGAAACATGACCCCTAGGTAACAAATCGGATCCTGCTGCCACTCTAGCGGGTAGTCGATCTCAAAGGGAGTGGTAGTGTCCGTTAGGGGTATTATGGAAGATTTTGACCAATTAATCGTTAACCCTGAGTGTCCCCCGAATCTAATGTATTCTCTAAGCAGAGGATTTAGATGGGTGCTAGGGTCGCGGACATACAGCAGCATATCGTCTGCGTAGAGGGATATGTGGAGCGGCCTGGCAACGAACTGCAGTGCTGAAGATTTGTACTTTTGTCGCACTATGCAAGCGAGGGGCTCTAACGCCAACGCAAATAGAAGGGGCGAGAGGGGGCAGCCCTGCCGCGTTCCACACTCAATGCTAAATGGGGCAGAGATATAGCCATTAATCCGGACTCTAGCGCATGGCTGTGTATATAGCAAGGAGATCCATTGGACAAATCGCTTAGGAAAACCCATCCTGTGTAAGATGGCTATCATATAACTCCATTCAATGGAGTCGAATGCTTTAGCGGCGTCAAGCATGACAGGCACCGCTTTAACCGAGGGCTTGAGATAGTGAGAAAGCGCAAACAAGGATCTGGTGTTATGTGAGGTGGACCTTGTGGGGATAAATCCCGACTGATCCGGAAGGACCAGACGGGTCATCAGAGGGGACAAACGTACCGCCAGGAGTTTTGCGAGGATTTTCGAGTCCACGTTAATGAGGGATAAGGGTCTGTAGGAATCACATTCCTCCGGGTCTTTGGACGGTTTTAGGAGAGCAATGACTAGCGCTTCTCGTAGAGTGGGGGGAAGTATCGATTTCTCAAAGGAGGTGCCAAACATGTCCACTAAATAGGGTGTGATAATGTCCGCAAATTGTTTATAAAACTCAGACGTGTACCCGTCGGGGCCGGGCGCTTTGCCATTGGGCAGCGACTTGATCACATCAGTCACTTCTTCCACTGTAATGGGCCTAGCTAAGTGTTCCCTTTGTGCATCCGATAGCCAACCAATCGCCACATCTTGCAAGTAATCATAAATCTCTTCTGCTGTCGCTGAGGGTTGCGATTGATATAGCGAGCTAAAGGACTCCACAAAGTTCTTCAGTATATCTGTGGAGTGTGTCTGCAATATACCCTCCCTAGATTTGACTCGGAGTATTGCCGACTGCCCTCTTCCTTCACATATTTTCCTCGCTAATGTTCCCCCTGGCCTACCCCCCTCTCCAAAGGTTCTGGCTATGTGTTTGCGATCTAAGTATTTAATTTCCGCCGCCATAAACTCAGCATGCTCAGTGTGCAATTCGCGCAACTTAGGTAACAGCGAAATATCTTGCGTTGTCTCATACATTAATTCTATGTCCCTCGTTTGCGTCTCACAGCGGTGTATCTGGTGCCTTATGTCTTTAAGAACCCCTATAGTGGTGCAGATGCAGACACCTCTTATCGTGGCCTTGAAGGCCTCCCATAAGATACACCGGTCTTCCACTTTCTGCGAATTTATATCGAAATATTCCTTTATTGCTTTCTTTAAGGTGTCGACATAAACTGAGTAGGATAGAGCCTGGGAATTGAACCGCCACTGGAACGGAGGGGGTGTATAATGTGGTATATCGATCTGCAACAGGACGGGGTTGTGGTCCGATAATGTGCGTGGTAGTACTTGTATCTTTCTAACCCACAGGGCTATGTCCCTTGTGCCTAGCCAGTAATCTAGTCTGGACCAGCTATTGTGAGACACTGTTATGTGGGTGGCACCTGGCGTGTCAGTGTGGCGCAGCCTCCAAAGATCCGATAACGCCAGGTCTTTCATCATGTGATCCACCATCAATCTCGACTGCTTATGTTGTTCTAACGAATGAGAGGAGCGGTCCAGCCCATCCTGTAATGTCACGTTCCAGTCCCCTCCGCATAGTATGTGTGTGTTGGCCTGTGTTTGCAAATGGCCCCAGACTTCCCGAAAGAATTCCGGAGCATCAGTGTTCGGACCATATACGTTAAGGAGTGTCACGTGTTGGCCTCTTAACGTGCCTGTCACCAACACGTATCTACCATTGGGATCATGTGTCACCTGTTGTGTCTTAAAATTAACCCCTTTCTTAATCAAAATAAGTACCCCACGAGAATAAGAGGAATAGGAAGCCCTGTACGTCGACTCTACCCATCTTGCACCCAAATGTGCGTGTGTGTTGGGAGCTAGGTGTGATTCCTGTAAGAATGCTATATCTATGTTCCATCTGGTGAGGCTTGCAAAAACCTGCCTGATTTTCTGTGGCCGTGAGAACCCCCGTATGTTCCAAGTGAGGACGTTTAAGCTCAGTCTGCCTTCGTGCCTAGAACCTGGTGTCATCTGAGAACGTGTAGTGTCTTATCCCTATACAACCCATTTTCACATGTGGTGTCTGTCCCAGCACATTAGCAGTAACACACCTAGTAATGGCAGCCAATCGCAAAGGAGAACTTAGGAAATTGTCCAAATTCAATGTTTCTGGTCTTTGTAAACATTCAGACCCCCCCCCACCCCCTCAGCCCACCCACTCCAGCAACCCCAACCTGCCGAAGCCTTAGCCCCTTGAAATACAAATCCCACAAACACAAAACAATCAACTCAGTACCCATTCTGAGAACTTGTGGTGGGTATTACCCTTGTGGAGGACCGCCGGGAGCACAACTCTACACCCGATTTTTGAAAGTCGCCTTGCCTGGCAGGGAAATGTCAATGAATATGAAACGGGGAATGTGCGGTAAAGAGGGGTCAGCTTTGGGTGGTGGCGAGCGTCACTGTCTGGAGTACGCTTCAGTCCTCTCGACCCTTATAGGCACCAGTCCCACAATTGCATGGAAAGTCAATTAGAATTGCCACAGCCGTTTCATTAGGAGTCCTGCACCAGGCCGAGCCACCCAGCATGGCTGATTGTGGCTACATTTCGAACATTCTTAACCCATTTCTACTGAACAACTCACCGCCGGTTGATGATGGTGTCTGCCAGCGATGTTAGTCCGAGTCCCTCTGTTGGTCGTTTTGCAAATTCGACCTCGTCTCTCGCTGTACTTTCTTGACAAAATCTTGGGCTGCTTTGGGTGTTGCCAGCACAATCACCTTCTCTTTCCACATCACTCGAAGTCTGGCAGGGTACAGCATTGAATAGCTGATGTTTAGGTCTCGTAGTTTAGCCTTTACGGAGGTATATTCTTTACGTGCCTGCTGAACTGCAATCGTGTGATCCGGGTCGAATTCCAGGGAGTTGCATTGATGAGTGATTTTGCCCTTTTCCCTCGCCAGTCTGAGGATCGTGTCCCTGTCTCGATAATTGAGTATCCTCGCCACAATTGGTCTAGGCGTTGCCCCGGGTGGTGGTCGGGGTGCTAACGACCTATGGGCCCGCTACACTATGAAGACTGGCGACAAGGCCTCCGTGCCAAAGAGGTCTTTGCAAAGGTTCTCGACGTAGTGTTCCATTCGCCCAGTGTTGGTCGACTCCGGCAGGCCTGTAATTCGCACATTATTGCGCCTCGAGCGCGCTTCCAAATCCTCCTCCTTCGCTTTAATCACTTCGAGGATGCGTTCCATTCCCGCGCATTTGGTTGTGGAGGTTCGCGCCTCATCTTCAACGGCTGATATTCGCATTTCGGCCTCGTCTAAACGTTCACCATGTTTCTCCTGCCGTGCGGCCATGCCATCCATTCTGCACGTCAGGTTGTCCAGTTTACCGTTTATGTCTTGCAGATTCGACTGGATGGCGAGCAGTATCTTCTCCATGTTGCTGCTTGGCGGTAGTTCAGTAGATCCACCGGAATCCGCCATTTCCTCTGCAGGTTTATTGGCTTTTCTGTTGTCAAATGATAGCTTCGGTTGTTGCTTATCAGGCTTCCCCATCGTGACAGCCGGAGAAACTGCCGTTCTGAAAGCGGGCCCAGATGCCCTCGTGACTCTGGTCGCCGTCGCCGTGATGTACTTGTGAGGGTAACGGCTGGTTGCACGTGTTGTCGGCACTATGACTGGCCAAGTGGCTGCTGTGTGTCCTGAGCCGGTTCGTGTGGTCTGGGGGGGGGGTGCGGCCGGCAATGTTTTCTTCTGCGCGGTCTGGGGCGAGAGCGAGTGTCCGCACCACAGGCTAGGACCCCAACCTAGACCGTAGGGAGTCGGATCACGGTCCCTCCTGTGGTCTGCATTATGTTCAAAGTTGACTTTCACGTGGGCAAAACCCTTTTATCCTCCCTGCCGGTCTGGCATGTTAGGTGGCGGTGGTAAGCTGCTGGGGACTATCCGGCGGGGTACATGCACCTAAAAGCCGCCCATATGGTGGTGATCCCCCGCTCCGCATCCAAAGTCGAACGGCTAACTCAGCCCGGTCGAGTCCGCCTTTAACAGCGCAAGGGTGCCTGCAGCGTTGCACTCGCACTGGGCGCCGCCAAGTTGTCAGGCGCGCGGCCCGGAGCAATAACAGGAACAGGTGTCGGAGCCCGGGATTGAAAGCATTTCTCAACGCTAACAGAGGTCTGGTATGCCGTCTCTTACCCCCGTGTCGTTTCTCCAGTCTCAGCACGCTGATCCCATGCCAGTTTCACCGCGTACTTCAGGAGGTCGGCAAATTGGTGTCCGCCATTTTGTCAGGCGCTCTACGGCTCCCCTCGATTACCAGGGATGAAAGCTGCAAACACAGTGGGAGGTCGAATTCTTCCACACCCGCTGATGCGCCTCGTCTTCCCCCACCCGTGGATATGTTTGAAAGGTGGGTTAGCGGGGCTGCAGCGGCGATAGATCACATTGTTGGCGATCGCCCGGCGGAGCTGCAGTTCAGGCAGCCATCCCGCTGTGCGCCCCATAGCACCTCCCCAATTCTGCCTTGAATTTGAGTGCCCCATAAAGAGCGTCTACAGAAAGGAGGAGCTGCATAGAATCTTGAAGGCCCATTGGGAGGCACAAGAGGGAAATAATGTGAATGGAGAAAATGGTTTTCAAGTCACAGATCTGCCAGTGGGCAGAGTAGGCTCAGTAGCTGGCAGCAACCACTCCAGTAGGGGCCTCACCCCAGAAGCGTTACAAGAGAATCAGAGAGTGAGAGAATATGACTTGGAAGTCATGAAAATGAAACTTTGGCAATTGGAGTTGGAGAAAGAATGGGCAGCGGAAGACAAGAAAGAGGCCCGTGCCCTAGAGGAGAAGAAATTGCTTTTGGCTCATGAGTTGAGCATGAGAGAACTGGATCTTAAAGCCAAGGAGTTGGATGCCAGTTCAAATGGTGGCTTCGCGCAGCCAGTGCATGGGGGCAAAGTATATATTCCCAAAGACCTGGTACAGAATTACCATAGGAGTGAGGATATTTATGCCTGGTTCACTTTGTATGAAATTGCATTGAAGATGAATTGTGTGCCTGATCAGTATTGGGGGGCGGGCCTGTGGAAACATTTTGAGGCTTCTGGGACGAGTGCTCTAGAGCCCTTAGAGATGGCAGGTACCATGACCTACCCCAATATAAAGGCGGCCTTATGCCTCAGATATGGCGTTACTCCAGAGCAGTATAGACTGCAGTTTAGAAACTCCAAGAAAAGAGAGTCTGAGACTTGGATGGAGTGTGTGAATTTGTACTCGCGTGCACTGGAAGGTTGGATGAAGGGCATTTTAGACAGCAAGCTGACAGACCCCTTTGAGCTTGCTAAGGAGGTGGACCGCTGGACCAGTACCAGGGTCCACAGAGGAATTGTGGGTACCACAGCCAAAGGTGGGCAGGGTCCCCAGCAAAAGAGTGGGGGGACAAGGGTAACCAAAAGGAGTTCTCAGAAGGGCCCCAAAATAGTGCCCAGGAAAAGGAATCCCAACCCCCCAACCCTAAACAGCCATGGCCCTCTAAGGGCAGGCGGGATAATAGAGACAGAAGAAATAACCAGGGTCCCCTTACCTGCTATCACTGCAATGAGGTGGGCCACATCGCTCCAAAATGTCCCAAGAAGAAGCCCGCACCCACTGGTTGTCCGTGAGGTGTCAGTGGGTGTCTGAAGAGCAAATCATCCCTGATGTACTCTGCCCTGTAGTGGCAGCTGACAGCTCAGTGTGCCTCTGCAAGCTGGCGCGTGTTCCCTTTGCATGGGGAAGGGCCTCTGGTCTTTTGGAAGTAGTTGTCAGTGAAGCCTTGCCTGTAGACTGTCTGTTAGGTAACAACCTGGAGAGTTCTCCATGGAAGAATGTAGAACACAGAACTCACTTGGAGATGTTGGGTCGGCCTGCGTGGATATGCATGACCACGAGTGCTATGGCAGCCAGTAAGGGTGATGCAGCAGAACTGGAGCCTGAAACAGTGTCCCAGAGACCTGCCAGGAGAGGAAGAGGCAGGGGGCGCGGGAAACCCGCCCCAGCAGTTCCCACGGTCCAGGAAGGAGCAGAACCTGAGGGGGATGCTCTGGAACCTACAGGGGAACAGGTGGCCGAACTGGGAGACCTACCTGAGGTGACCCATTGGCAGCAAGTAGGTGGTCCCTCTAGGGAGGAGTTCTTCCAGGCGCAGAAAGAATGCCCTTCCCTCATTGGTCTGCGGCAACAGGCTGTAGATCAGGCAGCAGGTGGAGCAGTCAGAGACCACTTTATCTACTGGGAAGATGACCTACTATATAGCGAGCCAAGTTTGCTGAGCCCGGTGCAGCCCATGTGCTGGTGGTACCCGAGCGCTTCACAAACTTCCTAATGGGTCTGGCTCATGACGTGCCTCTTGCAGGACATCTGGGGCAAGACAAGACCCTGAACCGGCTTTTCACCCACTTCCACTGGCCCCAGATGAGAAAGCACGTTGGTTCCTTTTGCAGATCTTGCCAAACCTGTCAAGCTAGTGGCAAGACTGGAATGAAGGTGAAGGCACCCCTTCAACCCTTCCCAGTGGTGAGCACCCCTTTCGAGCGGGTGGGCATAGACATAGTAGGGCCCCTGGACCCCAAGACAGCCTTAGGCAACAGGTTCATCCTGGTCTTGGTGGACCATGCCACCCTGTACCCGTAAGCAGTCCCTCTCCGGACAATCACAGCACCCGTGGTGGGCCGTGCATTGATGGGGATCTTTTCCCGTGTGGGGTTCCCCAGAGAGGTGGTCTCCGACCGGGGTACCGACTGCATCTCTAGGTACATGAAGTCTCTGTGGGAGGAGTGTGGGGTAACGTATAAGTTTACCACTCCTTACCACCCTCAAGGAAATGGGTTGGTTGAAAGGTTCAACCGGACCCTAAAAGGTATGATTATGGGCCTAGCGGAGCCCATGAGACGGAAGTGGGACGTCTTGTTACCATGCCTGTTGTTTGCCTACAGGGAGGTGCCTCAGAAGTCCTTAGGGTTCAGTCCCTTTGAACTACTGTATGGTCACCCTGTTAGAGGACCTCTTTCACTGGTGAAGGAGGGTTGGGAAAAGTCCTGTGGGAAAACCCCCCAGGATGTGTTCAGCTATGTGCTGGATATCCGCAACCAGACACAACGCTTCAGGAAGCTCGCTCAGGCGAACCTGGAAGCAAGCCAGGAAGAAATGAAAAGATGGTACGACCAGAATACCACTCTGGTCGAATTTAAACCAGGGCAGAACGTGTGGGTGATGGTGCCAGTGGAGACTTGTGCGCTCCAAGACAAGTGGACTGGGCCATATGAGGTGGTAGAAAGGAAGAGTGAGGTAACCTACCTGGTTAACCTGAGGACTCCCAGGCAGCCCCTGAGAGTCTTGCATGTGAACCACCTCAACCCACACTTTGAGAGGTCTGAAGTAACCATGCTCATGGCTACAGATGCAGGAATGGAAGTGGATAGTGATCTCTCCCTGACCTCCTGGCAGTTAAGGAGCAAGATCGGTCAGTGGATTGTGTGGTCCTCTCGCCCACCCTGACCCCAGAACAGCAGAGTGACTGTCGCCGAGTGTTGGGTCAGTTCTCCTGCCTGTTCTCCCTGACCCCAGAAGTCACCAACTGGTGCGTCCCTGATGTGGACACTGGACACAGTCTGCCTGTGAAACAAACATTTTACAGGGTAGCTGACAAGGTCAGGGCCAGCATCAAGGAAGAGGTTTCCAAGATGTTGGCGCTAGGGGTGATTGAGCCCTCCAGCAGCCCCTGGGCTCGCCCAGTGGTCTTGTTGCCCAAGAAAGCTGCTAAGCCCGGTGGCCCTCCAGAACTCAGGTTTTGCGTGGACTACCATGGGCTCAATGCGGTCACGAAGACTGACGCACACCCCATCCCCAGAGCTGATGAGCTCGTGGATCGGTTGGGAGCTGCTCAGTACCTCAGTACATTCGATTTGACTTATGGGTACTGGCAGATTGCCTTAACTGATGGGGCCAAAGAGAGGTCAGCATTTTCAACGCCAGAGGGGCACTTCCAGTTCTGAGTCATGCCCTTTGGCTTGAAAAATGCCCCTGCCACATTCCAGAGACTGGTTAACCAGGTACTGTCTGGGCTGGAGGAATTCAGCGCTGCATACCTGGATGATATTGCTGTGTTCAGCTCTACGTGGGAGGACCACTTGCAACACCTCTGCGAAGTGTTGAAGGCTCTGCAAAGGGCAGGCCTCACTATCAAGGCCAGCAAGTGCCAGATAGGGCAGGGATCTGTGGTGTATTTGGGACACCAGGTGGGGAGCGGCCAGGTGGCGCCCCTACAGGCGAAGATTGATACCATTCTGGCTTGGGAGCCCCCCAAGACCCAGACAGAGGTGAGAGCCTTTTTAGGACTCACCGGGTATTACAGACGGTTTGTCAAGGGATATGGCACCATTGTCGCCCCCTTGACAGAACTCACTTCTAAGAAGTTGCCCAAAAGAGTGTACTGGACTGAAGCCTGCCAAACTGCTTTTGATGCCCTAAAAACTGCCATGTGCACAGCACCAGTGCTCAAGGCACCCGACTTTTCCAGTGAGTTCATAGTGCAGACAGACGCTTCAGAGCATGGTGTGGGAGCAGTACTCTCAAAAATCACTGAGGAGGGAGGAGACCAGCTGGTAGCTTTCATTAGTAGGAGGCTACTCCCCAGGGAACAGAAGTGGAGTCAATCAATCAATCAATCAATCAATCAATCAAAGCATTTATATAGCGCACTACTCACCCGGAGGGTCTCAAGGCGCTTGGGGAGGGGGGTCCGCTACTGCTCGAACAGCCAGGTCTTGAGTTGCTTCCTGAAGGCGAGGTGGTCTTGGGTCAGGCGGAGGTGGGTCGGGAGGGAGTTCCAAGTCTTGGCGGCCAGGTAGGAGAAGGCCCTTCCTCCTGTGTTGACTCTTTGGATGCGGGGGACGGCGGCGAGGGCATGGCTGGTCGATCGAAGCTGCCGTGTGGGAGTGTAGAAGTTGAGGCGGCTGTTGAGGTATCTTGGGCCTTGGTTGTGTAGGGCTTTGTGTGCGTGGGTGAGGAGACGGAAGGTGATTCTCTTGTTGACCGGGAGCCAGTAAGGTCTCTCAGGTGTCCGGAGATGTGGCTGTGTCGGGGGATTGAGAGAGAGGCATTTGCTGTGGTCTGGGCTCTGAAGAAGCTGAGGCCCTGCCTGTTTGGGACTCACTTCCATGTTCAGACCGACCACAGGCCCCTCAGGTGGTTAATGCAGATGAGGGGTGAGAACTCAAAACTTTTGAGGTGGTCCATCTCCCTACAGGGAATGGACTTTACGGTGGAACACCGCCCTGGTACAGAACACGCCAACGCTGATGGTCTGTCCAGGTTTTTCCACCTTAGTGAAGAGAACTCCCAAGAGGGTGGGTAGTTCTCCCCACTTTCAGCTGGAGGGGACACGTGTTAGACCTGGCATCTTTGGCGTGGTTTTCCTCTATCTTTTTGCCTCTACCTCCTGTATTTTCTGATGCTGTGCAGGATTTCGTTTTTGCTGGTTTAGATGCTTTGGACACTCTGCCACTGCTGATCAGTGCCAGAGTGTAAGTGCTCCGTTTGTAAATTGCTATTCTGATTGGATATACATGTTTGGCATATTTGTGTCACCATGAAGTCCCTAGTAAAGTGCACAGGGTGTGCCAGGGCTGGTGATAACAAATGCTACTAGTGGGCCTGCAGCACTGATTGTGCCACCCACAGGAGTAGTTCTAAAATGGTGTCTCCGGCCTGCCACTGCAGTGCCTATCGGCAGTTTAGAAACTGCCATGTCCTCCTGGTCAGTGTCCCCACTAACCAGGCCTAACCCTTCCCTTTTCGTGCACATCAGTCACCCATAGGGAAGGCACAAGGTACCCCCCTGGGCAGGGTGCTGTGTATGTGAAAGGTAGAGCATGTACTAGTGCAGGTGACATGCTATGGTAGTGAATTACAGCCATTTGTGTTTTTCACTATTGTAAGGCTATCTTGCTCCATTGGTTAACACGGGGGATGCTCGCTACAGTGGCTTCCAGCATTTTTTCCCCTAGGAACAAGATAGGACATAAGTATCTAGTATCCCTGAACTCAGAATTTAATAACACATCTTTTAGGAAAGGTTGTTTTTAAATCCTGTGTTTGAGAACAGCACTTTTAGAAAGTTACTGTTCTCTTGTATGACCCTTCTGTGTGCCTTTGCCTGTTTATGTATTGACTGTCTGGTTTGTGAGTGACAGGGGCTGGGGATTCCCCAGGAGGCTGGCTGAGTCAGCCCTAGGCTGAATGACTGCATTTGCAACCTGAGTGGTGGGAGGAGTTAGCACCTGGGCCTGAATAGGGCTGTGCCTGCCTGCCACAATGCTGGCTCCACCTCCTACTGGGCGGCTGACCACCCTGCCCCTCACTCTGAAAGGAAAGAAGAAGCCAGGCAAACAAAGTACTTAGGATCCACCCAGAACTGGTTCAGACCGGGCTCAAGGCCCACATGCACTAAGAGAACAAAGACTTTAGGGGTATTAGTACAGGACCCCTGATAACAGAAAAATAGATCATCCTGGAATCAAGAAGGAACCTCTGCCAAGGAGAAAGCTTAATCTGAGAAGGAAGACTGTCCTGCTGTTGCTCTGCTGGACTGACCTGTTGCTTTGCTGCCAAGGAGAGGGGAAGGACTTTGCTGTGTGCTGTGTCCCCTGTCTTGAAGGAATCTCCAAGGGCCTGAGAAGAGCTGGCTCCCTGTTCTGAAGTCCCAGAAACAAAAGGACTTCACCCCAACTTCCCTGAACTCTGCTGAGAGAGTTGTGTCCTTCCTAGAGTGCTTGGTCCAGTTGTGGGGCCTCTGGAAGTTGTACCTCTGCTGGGAAGCTTAAAACTAAACTTGAGAGACTTTTGCAATTGAAAAGTGTTGCATCGCTTGCTTGCGGAGCGCATCCCCGACAGTGCGAGAAGATTCCCGCCGCTACGAAGGCCGAGATCGTCGCAGAGCCTGTCGTCGCTGGGTGAGATCGCCACACCGCTTGCATGCGGACCGCATCACGTCGCTGCGAGCATCGTCGCAGAACCATCGCATCGAGGAGCTGCGAGAGAGAGGATCACCGCTGGACCGCGCATCTTCGCCCCGAAGATCGTCGCAGCCCCTACGAGATCGTCGCATCGTGCCTTTGCGAGAACAAACTTCCTACGGAACCTACGCACTGGAATTCATACAAGTGGCCTTCCTCCCCATACAGACCGGATTCGTCGCAACATGCCCGCTGCAATAGCGGGGCTGTCGCATCGCCTCCCCAGGGTCTCAGGAGAAACGCATCGCTTGTTTTCCACCGCACCAGCTTCTGCGTTTGGAATTTTGTTGCATCTAAAAGGTACTGTGAGTAAACGTGACGCAACTGGGAACTTTTCATGCATCTGTGGATTATTTTATCGCAACTTAAAGAACTTTGATTACAACCTTAAGAACTCTTTTGAAACCATATTCTTGAACTGTGTATGTTGGATTTTTGTCGTTTTGGTCTTGTGTAGTTTAGAATAAATCCCTTTATTTTCCTAAACTGTTGTGGAATCAGTTTGTGGTGTTTTCACTGTGTTACGGTGACTGGTGGTACAAATACTTTACGCATTGCCTCTGGTTAGCCTAGACTGCTCGTGCCAAGCTACCTAGAGGGTGAGCAGGGGTTATCTCAGAGGGTTATCTCCTTGCCCTGACTAGAAGCAATGGTCCCTATTTGGACAGTGGTACCTACCTCTGCCAACTAGAGACCCCAGTTATAACACCCATTAACTGTAATAGAGCTTACTGTCCCTGTTTACGTCCAGCACACCTCTTTAAAGATGCAGCCTGGAGCAAACTCTGGCAGCATTCCCAGTGTGTAATACAGGCCCAGGTGTCCTGCCATGCTTTCCCATTATCCTCGATAACTCCCTCTCTCCCAATAATTAAAAACCCATATGTGGCGTCCGCCTATCCTCCTCATCTAACCTGTTCAGCTTCCTCCCTCATCACAAGCTGTACTGGCTATCTGTTGAACAGATCTGGCACTGTGCTGGAAGGATCTCTGAGAGAGCAGCTGTCAGCCAGGCCTGGAATCCCCTGACAGCATTGGTTTTGGCATACTTGCCTCACAGGGGAAGCAGTGGTTGCTGTTCTCCTGAGAGAGGTAGAAGAGGTCGACTTGCAGCCACTACTACCATGCCACTGCCTGTGCCATCTGTCAGACATAGACATCAGAGTTCTCTTTTCAACTTCTCTGACATTATAACATTGACAAGCAATAAACATGTTTTCACTGCTCTGACATCAGAGCAGTGAATAACTGGATTTCGAAACCTCCACTGTTGATAATGGCTTCCTTAGTTAACTAGTCATTGCCAGGACTTAAAGTGGGCTTGGTTCTGTCAGTGCTCTGCACTGGCAGTTCTAAAAGGTAGGTGCTCAGATGGGTTACTATTGGGTTCTCCATGTTTGCCCTCAGTCACAGTGTGGAAAATAAAATATTAACTCCTAGGCAGTATCAGCCTTCATTTGCGTGTCCAAGAGTCTCTTTGGTGCATATTTACAAGCCCCTATCGCAACAGGAAAGTCACTTTTTATGATGCTCTTGTGGTGATAGGAACTTCGCCTTATTTACAAGGTGGCCTTAAGCCACTTAGCATGACAGAACGCCGCCTTGTAAATTGACACCCTTTACTTAGTGTGGAAGGGGTGGGCAATGGGTGTTTTGGTGGGCGTTATGCTGCAACACCCTTTGATTTTTACGCTTCATATTTACAAGTGTGGTGTAAATATGGGACAGCGGCAAAATTAAGACGTTGTAAAACCTGGTCTAAATATGGTGAAACAAGGAGAAAGGCTTTATTTTTCCTCGTTTTTGCTTTTCTACATGTGCTGCTTTGTGCAGCACACATAGAAGCAGCAAAATGCCATGAATTATTGTTTATGTGCAGTAAGGTGCCCCTTCCTGCACATAATCATTCCCCGCAACTCAGGCACCTGCGTTGGCGCTAGGCAGCTTAATTTAGCACTATGGGAAGCGCTGGGGTGCACCGTATCTTTGTAAATATAAATACCGCGCATCCCTGCGTTTTCAGAATGACAGTGAGAGCGTGGCATTAGCAAGTTTTGCTTACCGCCATGCTCTGTCATTCTGGTGTACATACGCCCTTTTGTTTGTTGTTTGGTAGTAATCTGAAAGATCACACTGCAGGAATCCGCAGTGGGACAAGAGGAAATTAGGAGTATGAGCAAAGCGTAGGCTCTAAATGTAACACCAATACAGTCATAAACTTCTGGAGACTGAAAACGCTGCTACACGCGATGTTACTGGCCGGTATTAGAAGCTACTAGATATTTTTTTAAGCCCACAATAAATAAAAGTAAATATTTTGCGAAGAATTTGAGTTAACGGAACGTTTTATTATCTCGCAGTCTCACAATTTCAGAATTGATGCATTTGCAATAATATTTACAACAAAGTCACTGTTGCTACTCCTTCGTCTTATGCAGCTAACAACCATTGACAAAGCCAATAGTCCTGGCTCGATTTAGGTGTAATGTCAGTTACTGTATATATCTGGATGCAATAACAGAAAGGGGAAGCAAAATAGTCGTGCGGCACACTTTGTAACCCCAAATGTATAGCTTTTTAAGTTTAGGCTAGGCCCTTATTACAGTAGTCCACGCCCCTTTGAGGGACCCCCACAGTTTTTATCTCACTTAAAGCACTGGTCTTAACTGAATAATTCCGGCGCATATTAACAAGCTGAAGTATCGCCGCTTTCTTTGCACAATTCGCCGAGAAAGCAGCGATACTTCCAGCGCCCTATTAACAAGGGCATTGCAAAGCCTACCACAAGCCCCCTTTGCATGTCAGCGAGAAACATGGCTAATGACATGCAAAGTGGGCGTTCCCACGTCCAACCACATATAAAATGTGATTGGAGGCGGAACACCCTATCACCAAGGCAGGCGTTGTGAGGAAAAGACCTGCAGTAAACTTGTTTATCGCAGGTCTCCCAATGCCTGCTCTGACCAGGCGTTAGGCATTGTTAACATGGGGGTGTGGATCATAAAGCTGAATCCACTGCCCCATATTAACAAAGCACACATTAGCGCGTGAAAACAACACTTGTTTTCACGGGCTAATGTTCACTATCGCAGGATTTACTATCGCCTATGTGTTGCGCGTTGATAATAACGCGCTAACACGGCGAAAAAATCTGGCGATAGCCGGCGATAGTGAAATGTGCGATGTGCGTTTTTTAACGCACATCTTGTTAATATGCCCCTCAGTTCGGAGGAATCCACAGTTCTTGTTTAGATGGCCTCAGTCCACCAAGCAGAAGTGCCTTCCTGTGTGATGTCCTTTAAGCTCACACGCCCATCAAAGATAATTGTGAGTCTTTTTTTCAAGGCTTTGCTGTAATTCTTTAACTTGCAGATTTTAATTTAGGTAATGATTGCCATTGCACATTCAACTGCCATTAGTTTGATTTTTCATTTATATACAACGTAAATGATGGAAACTGGAAATGTTTCTGGGAAAAGAGCGTATATCAAACTTCTGACCAGCCAGAAAGGGACATTTATGACCTTGTGCGATTAGTGATCTCAGAATCTCATCTTGAGGTGCTTTAATGTACTTTTATTATCTGCAGTGTGTGGCAACAGCCTTTCCTGGGATTGATTTCAAAACTACCGTAGGAGGCGAGGTCTCTTTAATTATCTGATAAGACCAAACTTTTTAGAAACGGCGACGCGCAGCATCCCAATCCAGGCCTCGACGCTGTGGAAAAAAAACTACCACTAAAAGTCTTTGCTAGTAGGTTAAACCTTGTCGGCCCGGATAAGATAGCTGGGGGAGGGCATTTGACAGCAGTTTCATTTCATGCTGTTTACCACAATTTAGACATTAAGCAGTGGAGCCGGGAGTCACCATATCAACTGCGGGAAACTGATGGTCACGTGACTCGGCTGTAGTTTATCCTTTGTGTTAAACTGGGAATTTTTATCAGTTTTAAAAGGTGTCTAAATAGAACTGCTGTAAAGTAGGGGTGAATCAGACAGCCAAAAAAGTGACGATGAAATGCTTGAAATAATCCGAGGCGCTAGTGTTTAGACCGGATGCATTCCATAGTTCGTCAATTACAAAGGAGACCGACCATGTTCAAACTGGAAATCGTTCAACTGAAATACTCCGGCACGTCCCCTCTAATATTGGCAGCTAGTAACTGAGCAAGGTATGGAAATACCTCTTACACCTCTTAGGGCAACTAATTTACTGCTTCAGACACTTTAGCTGCTTGCATTGTTTTGATACATATCGTTTTACCACACAAGTGTTAACCAGGACAGTTCATGTCAGCCCATTAGCCGTGGTTTGCTGGCATGTGCTTATGAAAGGCTGTCTCTGATCTCTCACCCATTGGGCTGTCTAACCCTTGATTGACCACAATAAAACAAGCATTGACATTGCCAATTTGTCTCACCTTTGTGAAGCTTATAAGTATTCAGCCAGAGTTATTGGCTTTGTAAATGTTTTTAAGCTATGTTGTAGAGCAGCTTGTCTGCTGAGTATTGTGTTGGAAAGTTACAATAAAATAGTTTTATAAGCATTTGTCTTAACTTCTATATAACCAAGAAGACATTGTGAATAACTGAACGACTGTATTACAAAATATATTAACATACAAATGTCTTCTAGTTTTTTTGTCCTTGAAATGCTGGCAACGTCTTCCTGCCAGGTCTAATGCTTGTTTGTAAAAAAATGTGTTTCTTATGGAGGGGGGCATAAACAATGGGAAGAAGAATGTGGGAAATAACACCTGAATTACAACATAAGCAGCAGACGGATATTTGGGGCTAATCAAGAGATACCACATTCCAAGGGCATTTTGAGGTGATGCTTAGTGATGCTGAGGTGGTGGTGCGATGGGGTGGAGGTGATGCTGAATATAGTTATGTAGTGCTGAGTGAGGCTGAGGTAGGGGTGTGCTGGTGCAGAAGTGATGCAGAGTGATACTGAGGTGATGCTGAGTGATGTTTAGTTGGTGGTGCTGCACTGATGCTCAGGTGGTGCTGAGTGATGCTGAGTTGGTGCTATGCTGAGGTGATGCTGCACTGATAAACAGGAAAAACAGGAAAAAAGCAGCGTCCAAAGAGACATAATGAAACATACCTCAATGGAAAATATCAGCGATGGAACTGAGCTGTTAAAACAATGCCCTGTTAATAATAATAACAATAATTTCAAATCCTCCACCAACTGTACAGCTGTTAGTGCAGAAAGCAGTTGTGCACATTATAATTAAAAGGTCCTTGGATAAAAAAAGAACAGGAGCGCTTGTAACTGGACAGGTTAATTGTTTGTAAAAAACAGGAAGAAATTTAAAGTGCTTTTACAATTTTTTACTTTGCATCAAATTAAACACAAAACAATGGCAGGGGAAAGATCAGCTTGCATCAGCACTGTAACTCTGTAGTAAAGCTTATTGTGTATGTCCCTAGTGGGGTTAGTGGGCCAGGGGAGAAAGCTTAATTTGTCATGATTGTTGCATATTGAGACTTTGGATATGTTAGATTGGCTGGGGAAAGGTCACTTTGCCCTAGACCTGTGCATTACTAAGGACACTTAAGTGTGCACCTTTAGCAATCTGTAGACGGAGGTAAGGGAAGGAAACGTGCAGTACAATAGGATCATTGGCGATTCATGGTTCAAACATGTTAGCTGAGTTAAGTAGAGGCCACTCTGCAGTAGTTTTTTAGGCAACCATAAAAATGTACAGGTCATTTTGGTGATTAATGTTCCTGCTGAAGAGAAATCTAAGTTTTACCTAGTGGCTGTCGCTCTCAGTCGAGAAAATATCCTCCATAACGCAGCTCTTAGCCGCAGCCCTAGATAGTCTCGACTCTCTGGTGGGTGGGTTGGCCGAGTTGTCCGACAGGTTTTGTAACCTAACACAGGCATTAAGTGACCTCTTTATTGTCCCAGCTAGCCCCAACGGGAAGAAACTACGTCCCCGGGCCAGACAGGGCTGGTTTAATCGTAAATGCAGAGAAGCAAAGACACTGCTTGTTGAAGTTGAATATCTTTATTCGGCAATTTTTCACCATAAAAGAATACAATATATAAAACATTTCACTTCTAATAAAAGATTATAAAATACAGTAGAAGCAATGACGCATCATTCAACAGTTTACATGCGGTAAAATCGTCCTTAGCTAGTGGAACTTCCGGTTTGAAGTTTCAACAAACGACTACGTGTCATCCACGCACTTCCTAGGAACTTAGCCACCCCACAGATCATACTGGCAGATGAAGAATCTGTAGAAAGGACACGTAATGCCTGGCTATGGCACCTCAGTCCTAGTTCCCTACAGACGGGTTTCAACCAGAATTTCCGTGCCCCTTTGTAAGCTGGGCAAGCAAAGAACAGGTGAGCCACCGATTCCTTAGGGGCCGCACATCCCGGGCAAACACGCGAGCAAGCGTCTGTATTCTTCCATTTACCCGTAAACTCATACACCGGGAGCGTCCCATATCGCAATTTTAGGTACAGCGCTCGATCCAATGGTTTGGTTATTAAATCTAGAAAGGGTTCCATTTTGCGCGTACACTTAATAGACAAAAATTGGTCAGTGAGTGAGCCCAATTCCCTAGACCTCATAACATTATTCTGTACCCAGGCCCAGTATAGTTTTTTTATGACATCTTTCGGTGGTGGTGACTGCAACTCCCATGCCTCTCTGAGACCCAAAGTGAAAACCAATTCCTTCAGGTTATTTAACCATGCTATTTTTTTACAGGTGTCCAGTAAAAGTAGTTCATCTAGTCCTTCTGCATACTTTGCCAGCTCTTCAGTTCTTCGTAATCGGGACCAGAATAACAACGGGCGGAGCCTCACCAAGTCCTTTACTGATTTTCTGCCCAGATCTAATCTTAAAGGGATCATTGGGGTGGAAGTGGGAAGGGCTACCACTTTCCTAAAGAAGTTGTTTTCCGCTGTCATCAAGTCAGAAATCCCTTCAAACCCCCACAACTCCGAACCGTAAAGTGCTGCGGGTAGGATCTGACCCTCATAGATGGTCATGGCTGGGGAGACCGGTTTGCTGGTTGACTCACGTATCTCCTTCAGCGTCACCCCGGATACTCTTTGATGGTTTAGTAGCATTTTAGACAAATGATCCTTCCAGGTCATGCGGCTGTTAATTCGGACACCAAGATAGTCAAAAGACTCAACCAGTTCAAGAGGGGCGTTGTTAAGCACAAAATTATTTTTAAATCTTTTCGAGGGTGCAAAGGCCATCAATTTGGTTTTCGATGTGTTGATGGTTAAGCCTCTGTTGGTGCAGAAGGAGCTGAACCGATTCAAGAGTTTTTGCAAGCCCACCGGGGATTTAGAAATTAATAGGGTGTCGTCGGCGAAGAGAAGTGTGGGGATTCTCTCCCCCGCCAGGGATGGGGCATCCGACTCCTCCCCCATTAGATGGTCCACCACTCCATTTACAAATAGGGAGAAGAGGGTCGGAGCCATGACGCATCCCTGACGCACTCCTCTCCGCACAGGGATCCTATCTGTAAGTTGACCCTGGGATCCCCATCTCACCCTCGCATAGTTCCCTTCGTGTAGCTTGACAATTAGGCTCAGAAGACCACTGGGAATACCCATCTCTCTTAGAATTCCCCATAGTTTTGTGCGAGGGACCAGGTCGAATGCGGTTTTAAGATCAATGAACGCCATATACAAACTACCCTTCATAATAGCAACCGCCTTCCAATATATGGCGAACAGACGAAAGACCTGGTCCATCGTACCTACCCTCCTTCTGAACCCCGCTTGTAAATGGGAGAGGATACTAGCCTCCTCTATCCAGTCGCCTACTCTTGAAATGATGACCCTACCGACCACTTTCTGAATTATATCTATCAGACTAATGGGTCTGTAGTTTGCAGGGTCATCTCTAGCCCCCTTCTTGTACACCGTGACTACCTCGGCCCCTTTCCAGGAGTCTGGAACCTGGTGTCCCCTCGTGATCAGATTCATTATAATCGCGATTAATTTAGCCCAGGCCTCCGGATCCGCCAACAATAGATCCCCAGGGATCCCATCCTGCCCAGCGGCTTTTTTTGGGGTTAGGTGTCTAATCGCCAAAACTACTTCACCCGTTGAGAACAGAAGATCGCTTTTATCCACGGGGTCCCCTTCACCCTGGCTATTCACCCCTGGACTAGTTAGTTCTTCAGAGTCTCCATAAAGAGATGAAAAATGTGTAAACCATTGCTGGCAAGTTATATGATCAGCCAATGGTTGCGATCTTCTCTGCCTTGTTCTGTTGACCAATTCCCAAAAGAGGTTTGGGTTCCTGCCACTCACTGCATTGGAAAGATCCAGCCAATGCTGTTCCTCCCACTCCCGTTTGGCCAATGATAATGCTTTCAGGTAGTCCTTCCTGGCCGCTCTAACCAGTGGAGGGTCCCCTAAAAGCAGAGCTTCTGTCAATTTTTTCCTATGGCTTTTACACTGGTCGTTATACCATACTTTACTAAGAGTAGAGGGTATAGCAGGAGCCCTATTCCCTTTCCTCTTAGAGTTAAAAAATTGGCCAACTTGGTCTATTGTAATTTTATAGGCAGAGTCAAGGGAGGGGTATTGGGGATTAACGGTCCGATTTTCACCAACCCATGTATCTAAGGTAGAAGACAAGCCCTCAACCAATGCTTTAATACTTCCTATATCGCCCTCATTGAGCTTAGCCTTATCCCATTTCAGCCTACAATTGTTATTAAATGGGATAACTTCTTTAGTTGTTTTTAGGGTGACCACCCCTCGCCTGTCATTCAGCATACCCCAGTGAAACTTGCAACACAGGGGATTGTGGTCACTATCCTGGCTTGGGACGACCTCCATATCAATCAGGTCCGGCCAGAATCCAACATCCATTAGGATATAATCGATTCTGGACGGGCCCGAAAGTCTATTAAAGGTCCATGCCCCTGACTGGTCGGATATTGTCCTGCCATTCAGGGCTCTTAATTTATGGTCCCTTGTTAGTGCATTAATTTGTATGGCTCTGGGCGACCATTTCCTAACAGGGGGCAGGGAAAGAGATGGAATAGACCATTTTGAATCCTCCTCTTCGATTCCTAAAGGGTCGTCTCCGAGAAGGGGTTCAAATGTACAATTAAAATCACCCCCCACCAGAATTTTAGCTGAGCAGGGGCATTTGGCTAAGGTCAAGTCCAAGGATGTTAGGGTCAAAGAGGGAGAGTCTCCCTGCGTCCCTCTTGCATAAACATTAAAAAGGTCGAGCCTGACAACATCCTCCCCTCCTTTTGCCGAGAGGTGGAGTATATCATTACACTCCACACTATGTCTTGTAACCACCCAATCCAAATCTATTTTTATCCAGACTATGAGGCCGCCCGAAGGTCTGCCCTTTCCCTTGCTTACTGCGGGCACACAGTGGGTGGTATACCCAGATTTATGCAGCGGACCAAAACTCCATGTCTCCTGAAACAGGCAGACATCGAACTGCTCAATTTGTGTGTGCCACTCTGGGATATCTAACTTCCTCTTTAGCCCAGCAATGTTCCAGGAAAGGAGGTTTACTTCCTTCCTTCCACTTGGCCTAGAAGTGTAACCCACCTTGGGCAACCTCTCATCAACCACCCTAGTCGGAGGGCGCCCCCCCTCCTGGGTTAATGTAGTGAGGGTTGTAGAGCAGCTAACTGTACTCATCACGGGCCCAGTTGGCCTAGAGTCCTCTGTTATTACAATGGTGGTCACCATATGGTCAGTAGATAAACTATCTTCCTCTTTACCAGTGCTACCCCCGGGAGGACAAAAAACCTCAGCCCCTGGAGGCTCATTATCATTTTCATTTCCCCCCCCCCCCCTTGCCCCCACCTTCAATCGCAATCTTCCAGTCCTGACAACTGGGAAAACCGATTGTAGGTATCCAACGGGGTAAAGGGCATCAGATGGTTCATACTAGGGCCCTGGTTCAGCATATGTCTATGGGGGACCATGGACCAGGCAGAGTGTAAATCTGGCACCCTGGTCAGCTGATGGCCATACTGAAGTTGGTTATTAATGTAGGGCGGAATAAAGGGGGGCCTAAAACCTTGTGGTCTGTTTGAATGTTTAACGTTAGTAACTTTTGTCCTGGGATAAAAATATGTTAAGGCCCGTGGGATAACACAAGTTTCGTCAGTCCCAGGTGGCCAGTTTAAGATGTAATCAACTGCCCGGGGGTCTCTAAAATTGACCACCACTAGATCTCCCTCAGTATCTTTAGTTCTATTCCCCAGCCAATTGATCCGTCTAACATATACTATGTCCCCATCTATGTTAGGTGCTATCGGCCTGTGCAATCTTAACCAATGGATAATTTTATTTTTAAGGTCAGAAAATCCCTCCTTCTTGTTCTCAGATAGCTGCGGGACCCCCGATAGAATCACCACGTAGGGCACGGCTTCTGGGGGGATCTCTACTTGTGGGATCCTTTTATGAGGCATTCTGCTTTTTCCATCATCCCCGTGTGCATTTTGATTGTTACTCGTCGAGGCCTTTAGGGGTGGTTTTAAGGGGCCTGCTCCCAAGTCAGTAACTGATGTTTTAGGATGTTTAGATGGCGGTATATTTTGGCCTGCTCCCAAGACAGTACCTGATGTTTTAGGTTGATTAGATGGCGGTATATTTTGGGTTGGGGGCACAGCACCCCCCGGGGGCTGACAAGTTTGCTTAGCCAGAGCAGGAGCGGGAGGAATTCTAGATTTGCTTTGAGGAGTATTAGGGAGAGGTGTCGGCTGTACCGCCACACTTCCTTTATTTTTGGTAAGAGTAGCCATACTGGTTATGGCGGCTTCCAATATAGTCAATCTAATTTCCACCTTTTTAATAGACTCATTAATGGGTAGAAGAAGAGATCTTAACAAAAATTCCAGGTTCCCTGATACTGAGGAAGGAAGTGGTGGTGAAGTAATAGATGGGGTAACTCTAGTGTTGTTATCAGGAACCTCATCTTGTCTGGTAGCTAAAGATGGACAAGGACCCGGTAAAGCAGCTACCTGTGGGGTGTGTTCCTGCTCAACTGCTGTGGGAGTCTCAGTTGTGGTCGGAGTTTTAATCCCTTTACCAAAATCAGCGTGCGATGTTTTTGCTTTACCTGTTACCACCCTTTGTTTCCTTCGTTTTTTACTAGGGGGCGGGCGATGGATCTGGGCAACAGGGTACACGTTAACTTTCTGCTTCCTAGATTTGGATTTGTCGGCCACACGGCTAACACTAGGGGTAGGTGAAACAATTATAATATTATCCTCGGGCAAACAAGGAGTGGCTACAAAGTCACGAAACAATAGGGGGACACCATCTTGACTTACATTGTTCTCACTTAGGCCATTCGAATCACCTTCCCGGTTCAGTTCAAGTAGACTGTCAGAGAGAGGTCTATGTTTCATATTCTCTACAGAGCGGCGCCGCTCTGCCCTACGCTCCGCTAGAATAGAATCCTTGTCTCCCTCGCTCCTCTTGGGAAAGTAGTTTTCCAGGGATCCATTACGTAATCTAGATTTTTTCCCCGGAGTTTCTGCTTCTGTTGACATATCCATTGTATAATGAACAGTGACCTCCGATCTATAAAATGAAAGCGGTCAGGCCCTGCCCGGCCTCCTTCGGCCCCGGACGGCCACAGACGGTCCCGCCCTTGTCCCGGGCTTCTCCCGGCGCCCTCCCGCGCGCTCCCGCGCAGCGGGGACGGTTGCTTCTTTTAGGATGAACTAGGGGGCGTGGCCGGCAGGGAGAGGAGCCCAGCTGACACGGGCGCGCGGGGACTCCTGGAACTCAGAGTCCACCCGCTCTACCCTCGCAGCCCTGCCGGTGTCCCTACTGGCCCCAGGCAAAGTTCCACACACTGCTAGACCGCGAAGCGGGACCCGCGCAGCGGGTCCGGCGAGCAGCAGCGGCTAGCAGGCGGGTTTCAGCAGAGGTCCGTGGTCCAGGGTCCGTGGCGTTGCACAAGTAAAAGGCGATTCCCGCTGGTGTGGAGGATGGTGGTAATTAAATACCGCTGTGGTTGAGGGCGCGGCCGGCAGGGAGAGGAGCCCAGCTGACACGGGCGCGCAGGGACTCCTGGAACTCAGAGTCCACCCGCTCTACCCTCGCAGCCCTGCCGGTGTCCCTACTGGCCCCAGGCAAAGTTCCACACACTGCTAGACCGCGAAGCGGGACCCGCGCAGCGGGTCCGGCGAGCAGCAGCGGCTAGCAGGCGGGTTTCAGCAGAGGTCCGTGATCCAGGGTCCGTGGCGTTGCACAAGTAAAAGGCGATTCCCGCTGGTGTGGAGGATGGTGGTAATTAAATACCGCTGTGGTTGAGGGCGCGGCCGGCAGGGAGAGGAGCCCAGCTGACACGGGCGCGCGGGGACTCCTGGAACTCAGAGTCCACCCGCTCTACCCTCGCAGCCCTGCCGGTGTCCCTACTGGCCCCAGGCAAAGTTCCACACACTGCTAGACCGCGAAGCGGGACCCGCGCAGCGGGTCCGGCGAGCAGCAGCGGCTAGCAGGCGGGTTTCAGCAGAGGTCCGTGATCCAGGGTCCGTGGCGTTGCACAAGTAAAAGGCGATTCCCGCTGGTGTGGAGGATGGTGGTAATTAAATACCGCTGTGGTTGAGGGCGCGGCCGGCAGGGAGAGGAGCCCAGCTGACACGGGCGCGCGGGGACTCCTGGAACTCAGAGTCCACCCGCTCTACCCTCGCAGCCCTGCCGGTGTCCCTACTGGCCCCAGGCAAAGTTCCACACACTGCTAGACCGCGAAGCGGGACCCGCGCAGCGGGTCCGGCGAGCAGCAGCGGCTAGCAGGCGGGTTTCAGCAGAGGTCCGTGATCCAGGGTCCGTGGCGTTGCACAAGTAAAAGGCGATTCCCGCTGGTGTGGAGGATGGTGGTAATTAAATACCGCTGTGGTTGAGGGCGCGGCCGGCAGGGAGAGGAGCCCAGCTGACACGGGCGCGCGGGGACTCCTGGAACTCAGAGACCACCCGCTCTACCCTCGCAGCCCTGCCGGTGTCCCTACTGGCCCCAGGCAAAGTTCCACACACCGCTAGACCGCGAAGCGGGACCCGCGCAGCGGGTCCGGCGAGCAGCAGCGGCTAGCAGGCGGGTTTCAGCAGAGGTCCGTGATCCAGGGTCCGTGGCGTTGCACAAGTAAAAGGCGATTGTTGAAGTAGTTAAATCTAAATCACAAATTAGGACCAGGGAGGCCAGAAGGTTATACTCACACTGCACAAAAAACGCCAAAAAGGAATGGGAGGATAACTTTTGGCAGGACCTCTTGGCCGCTAGTCGAGGGAGAGATGCCAAAGGGTTCTGGGACCTGGTCGGTAGTAGGAATCGTCCTGATGACACCTTGAGGACCTGCACTATCACTGCCCAGGCGTGGTTTGACCATTTTAAGGCTCTTTATTCTGCCGTAGAAGGCACACTTAATGACCTCTTTGTCCTTCCCCCCTTATCCTTGGACAGAGGCACTGACCTCTTTTCCGCACGGGAGGTTACGAATCTGATTAAATCTCTAACACCACTAAAAGCAGCTGGTCCGGATGGGTTGCCAGGGGACCTTCTTCGAGCCTATCCGGGTGAATTGGGGGCGTTGATCTCTGCCCTTCTAAATGTTATCATCGAGGGAGGTTCTGTGCCAGAGTCTTGGAAGGGGGCAGAGGTAGTCCCAATTTTGAAAAATGGCTGTCGGGACCTACCGGGGAATTATAGGCCAATAAGCCTTATTGACTCAACCCAGAAGGTGGCGGGAAAAGCTATTCTAGGGAGGATTCTCCAATGGGTGGATGATAACCACATATTGTCCGATATGCAAGCAGGTTTTCGCTCAGGTACAGGAACTATCGAGCAAGTCTTTAGACTCCTGCTACTTTACTGGAAGGTGGTGGAGCTGGGCAAAGGCAGTCTACTTGGCCTTCATAGACCTGAAGACTGCCTTTGACCTAGTTCCCAGGGAGGAACTCTGGAGGGAGTTGTATGATCTAGGGATGCCCCCTTACATCTTAATGCTCCTCATCAAACTGCACAACGCCAACTATGCTCAGGTGTGATGAGGTCTGAACGGGGAAAAGACCGATAGGATCCCGGTTGTTAGGGGCGTCCGGCAGGGCTGTGTACTAGCTCCCACCTTATTCTCCCTGTATGTGAACGGGGTGGTAGAGCACCTGCTTGGTGAACCAGCAGACGCCCCCTCCTTGGGGGGCGTAAGTATTCCAACCCTGTTGTTTGCCGACGACACCCTCCTCATTTCCAAAACCCCCCAGGGCCTTCAGAAGCTTTTGAACGGCTTCCTGGACTTTTGTGCAAAAAGAGGACTTGTCATCAATGTGGCCAAAACCAAATATCTAATCATGCACCCCCCCGCAAGCTTGGCCGCCCTCCTATCCTGAATTCTATCCCTCTTGAAAGAGTGTCAGAATTTGACTATTTGGGAATTCGTATGAGTGATGTCATGAGCTGGACTCCCCATATCAACAAAATGACCATCAGCCACAAAAGGGTGGGGGGAGCTCTGTTGAAGGAGTATAACAATTCATCTAAACAATGTGTAGCTCCAATAATTGACATCTACAAAGCCCGAGCTGTAACCGCATCACTCTACGGAGCTGAGTTATGGGGCCTAGGCAACATGGAGACTTTGTCCAGGGCACAGAACAAATTTTTAAAGAACCTTTTGGCCATCCCGCTGAGCACCCCGACAGTTCCGGTACTTCTGGATACGGGTTGTAAAGCAATCAAGGACCAGGCTCGTCTCCGGCCTCTTCTTCTTTAGGCTCGCCTGTGGAGGGTTCCGGAACTAAAATCATATGCAGACGGGCTGTCAGAGGTGATGGGTTCGGACGGCTGGCAGAAGATCAAATGGCTTAGGGACATCAAAAATCTCCTAGGGGACATAGGATTGGGGTCTTGTTGGTCTACCCACTCTGCCCCCCGAAGGCGACCCTAAAAAAACTATGCTGGGAATGGGTCTCTGCCAAGCTCATCAGCAACCAGCGTCACTGCAACTCCACCGCAGCATACCTGAAAATAAAAGACGTTGTTGCTTTCGAGCCTTATCTGGACATAATCACCATTTCTGTGGACCGGGCACTCTTTATCAAATTTAGACTAGGCACTTTACCTCTAGCTGACCTCCTCTCCAGATGGAATATGCCTATGCAGGCATCACGCCACTGCGCCCTATCTACTAATAGGCCTGAAACCGTGGCCCACTTCCTTTTTGAATGTCCCGACTACGCCCGCCCAAGATCCCACTGGCTCAAACCACTTTGTAGACAATTGGGTCCTCGCCAGTATTCGGTGGCTCTAACGATTTTACTAACTGATACATCCTCTCCCATTGTCTGTGCTGTATCCAAATTTTTAAAATGGGCATGGTTGATCCGCTCAAAAAGACTGTCCATATCAATTTAATTCTTCTCTTAACTAATTTATTTCTGATCAAATTGCCATTTTTTATCTGTTTTTAATGTACAGTCTATTACGATGTGCTGTTTTATATACTTTTGTAATGCTTTTATGATATTTGCATATCGAAATAAAGCAATCAACCAACCAACCTAGTGGCTGTTTCCAATGATGCTAAAGTAGCACAGAGGATTAAGATGCCTGCTGCAAAGAACATGTCCTTGTGTGTTCAGAGGTTTTTGCCCTGGTTACTTACCAATAATCTTCATTACTCCAAGTATAGTCTTCCTCGCCACATGATTAATGAAGTGAGCTCCACACCAGAACCCTCCAAAGCAAAAAAGTTAGCCTCCCATTCCTTCCCAATATGGCTGACCCATTACACATTGACCTCTATAGGAGGCGGGCCGACCCAACCCTTCAGCCTGAAACTATCAAGAAAAAACATGAAGCCAATAGCCAGACAGGGAGGGAGGGATGGGAACTCATGTGTCGAGGAAGACTATACTCGGAGTAATGAAGATTACCGAAAAGTACCTGGGGCATTACCTTCTCATAAGTTTTCCTTGCCACATGATTAATGAAGTGAGCACATACCAAAGCCAAGCGGCTTCATGGAAAACTCACAAGAAAACCAAGAGACCAGAAGGGGATGCCAAGGAAGCAGGCAAACCCAAAAGACCAAACGAGCAGAAGGACCACCGTTAAGAGAGGCAACCACAAGCATGAAGAACCAGCCAAGGGACTGAGAGCCACCGGGAGGGCCGAAGACCTGGACCCCCGGGACTCGAAGGGCCGTCAGAAAATCTGCCGGAACCAACCACTGAAGGAGGACAGAGAAGGCACGGAACCAGACCGGTCAGGCCAAAAGCAACAACAAACGGGCCCAGAACAGAAAGCAGCAAGCCAGTACGAACACACCAGAACCGCCCTATGAACAGCCAAAAGCGAGAGGAGAGAAAAAACGAAGAAACAGGGGGAAACCCAACCACAGTGACCGAGCAAAAAGCCACAGCAGTAAAGAGAAACGAGGACCGAAGCAACGGAACCCGATGCAATTAACACACTGGTAGGAGCCGTAAGAAGCCAAACACAGACAGCCTTGCACAGGGGCCAAGCAAAAACAGGCCATGAAAGATCCACATGAAGGAAGCGAGCCGCCGAAGCGAGCACCCAGGAGGCCCAACAGCCAGCCAACAACCAGGCCCAACCCAGCCGAACAACAAAGAGCTGACAGGAACAAGAGCGGATAGGGAGGTAAGGCCACAGGCAGAAATACACCAAAGGTGAAAAGGACAGAACAGACGGGCGAAAAGAGCCAGAGCAACGACAGGACCACTAGGTAGCAAATCCGAGCCAGCCGCTACAGCACCCCAAACTAGGGACAAAGAAGAAAGAGATGCAGAATCCACATAGGAAACACAGGGCCACACCCGGGGAAGGAGAACGGGGGAATACCAATATCCCCAACAATGAAAAGCACCGGCCGAACACACACCAACATGAGACAGTACGAAAGAAGTGGCAGGAGACAAACCCCAGGACCATGCTAGCCAGAAGCACAACACCCACCAAATAGTCATAGTTCCACGGACCACCACCCACAAAAAGGGGATTGCGGAGCTAAGAAACAGATGTCCAACGACACCCAGCTCAAAGGCACGCATTACATTGAGCACAATAGAAGGAAAGGTGGAGCGAACCCACCAGGATTTGAACCAGTGACCAAGAGAGAAAACACAGGCACTGGTAGTGGATGCAACAGACCACAGAGCCACCAAACCAAAGTAAATAAGAGAGAAGCACCCAGGTGGGCACCACCAATAGGACAAAAACCACGTCTAACCCAGACAAGCCCAGACCCCCGTAATCCAGACCAGAGGAAAACGCCAAACTGGGAGCCCTGACGAGAAGACAGAAAGAGCTACCAAGGGGGACTCAAACCAAATCTGGAACAAAGAAACCCAGGCAAGGGAAGCATAACTGCACCCAAAAGCCAAAAGGGCCAACCCAGCAACCCCCAGGAGAATGAGGCAGACGAGAAACCACCCAGAATAGAAACAAGACACCCACGCACTGCAAGGGCAAACAACAGACAAGCCAGGGAGCAGGAGGAGGAGAGGGTGCCATGGCCGTGGCCCCGGAGAAGACAACGGCAAGCCTTTCAGGAGGAGTAGCAAAAGCAAAAACCCACATGGAGACCACCAAAGCAGCCCAGAAAAGGATAGACAGGTGCCAACAGCAGCCCACACCAACAGACACACAGCCGCCAACAGCCACCGGAATCCCCAGGAGGACGCCCAACCCAGGACCGTCCATGCCAGACACCCCACAACAAGGAGAGCAGGCGGGAACAGGACGGAAGGACCACAGGCCCAAAGCCTGGAAGGGAAGAAGGAGCAGGGACCAAAACAGAAAAAACAACAAAGCTGTGGTCCCACAAAACACTCCTAACGGCAGCAAAACCCCAGGACAAGAAAACACAACCCATAGGTGTAAAAGGACGAAGTACGTGCAACAACCAGTAAAATAAGGGGAACAAAGAAAGCAATATTGCCCAATTTGTCTAACACAGAGACAATAATCACCGAAACACCAGGCTCTCAACGCGTAACCCACAAAGAAAGAGGCAGAGACCACAAGCCCGAGGACGCAGTGACACATAGCAGGTCAAGCTATAGAGCAACAAATGCAGGACGCAGAGGACCAACCCACACAAAGCAGAAAAACGCTTAAATTGCCAAACACACACTGCTGTTAGAGACAGGTCCGAGAACACTAGGCGAGAAACGGGGGCACTAAGCACAAAACCGTACCCAGATTCACCATTATCATCCAACGAAAGCATTTTGGCAAACACAGACAACCTCACCAACGGTGGACATAGACCCCTCCAGGAACAGCCAAAGATGTATACACATACATATATACAACACGCACCCAGAGGACTTGGAACCTGCCACACAGCACCAGGCCACCACAATCCAAAAATAACGATGTGCAGAAACCGAAAGAAAACAGCAGCAGAAGAGCCGTACCACCAAAGTGGAGCCCCGTAATAGTCTGTGCTGACCGCCAGCCCCATGGGAGTAGAACAGTTTAGGCCACAGCCAAGGACAGAATAAACGTGCCTTAGACTGAAGGAACCACAGACCCAGGCCAGCCGCATCAGAGGGAATCAGCCACGCGGGAAGCCCGAAGAGCCTGGCCCGCCCCCATAGGCCGGCCCAGAAACGCAGCGGAAAATGCAGTAGAGCCGTGAGGAACTCCCAAAGGAGAAGCTGTGAATGCAACTGGAGGCAACAGCCTGAGCAGGGACTGCATCCGCACCGGCACAAACAGGTAAGCCCCAAAAGTTCTGAGGGGCTCAGAAAACAGAAAGACGAGAAGCCCCGCAGCCCACACAAAAACCACAGACTGAGAGCGGCGGCTGCCGGGAGGCCCCCTGCAAGAACAATGGAGGTACGGCTAGGCAAGCAAAAACGAGCCGATGGGCACTCGAGCCCAAAACTTCCATAGTCCTGGCTCCTGCGAGGACGCAACCCCAGAGAGGCACTGGAGAGTCGTGAAAAGCCGTCTGCCCCACCAGAAATCCAAGGTGAATGCCGGGAGCAAGGGGCACCAATGGGAAAAAGCCAGCACTCACTAGATGCGAAAATGGGTATGTTATGTTATGTTATGTTAGTGCTATTTGTATTGCGCACGGCTGCTCCAGCGAAGGAGCGTCCCGGCGCACCGACAAGGTGGCGAACACAACACAACTGGGAACAGAAATAATTATTAAGAAAATGGGGAGTGAAGGATTTAACAAAGCTCAGAAAATAAATGAGTTTTAGCGGCCTTGCGGAAGGAGTGCAGGACCTGTGTACACCCCTACGTTAGGTACGGGGAGATCAAGTAATATGCTGCCAGTCCCGGGGAAAAGCAGGTCTGAAAGCAAAACCTAGAACCAAGGACCAACCGAAGGGAGGCCTGGGCACCAACAATGAACACAACCCCAGACCCTAACCGGATGCGGGGTCAGAAGGGGCCGCAAGACAGAGCCCCAAACCGCCCTGGCCTGCCCCCTGTAAACCTATGGCTTGCTAAGGCAGAGCGTAACTGTTCCCGACAGGATCCCGCGGGAAGGAAGGGGGGTGGGGTCCGAGATCCCAACGGTCCTCTAGAGCAGGACCCCTAACCATGGACCCAAGTACCTGCTACAGCAGGAACCATTTACCTGAAACACGCTCTGGAGAATCTGCATCGCAGAACCAAAAAACTGGATGAAGGGTTGGGCCGCCCCGCCTCTTATAGAGGTCAAGGGTGTAATGGGTCGGCCATATTGGGAAGGGATGGGAGGCATGGGAGGCTAACCTTTTTGCTTGGAGGGTTCTGGTGTGGAGTTGAAGCTCACTTCGTTAATCATCTGGTGAGGAAGACTTGTCCTTGTGTGTTTAGAGGTTTTTAGGCACCAATAAATATTTAAAGGTAACTTTGGTGGTTAACGTTCCTCCTGGAGAAAGATCGGAGTTTTATCTAGTGGATGTTTCCATTGATGCTAATGCAGTGCAGAGGATTAAGATTTCTGCTGCAAAGAACATGTCCTTGTGTGTTCAGAGGTTTCCAGGCAACAACAAAAATGTAAAGGCCACTTTGGCGTTTAATGTTCCTGTTGGAGAGAGATGGGAGTTTTATTTAGTGGATGTTTCCATTGATGCTAATGGAGTTCACAGGATTAAGATGTCTACTGCAAAGAACATGCCCTTGTGTGTTCAGAGGTTTTCAGACAACAGTAAGAATGTAAAGTAACTTTGGCAATTAATGTTCGTACTGGAGAGAGATGGGAGTTTTGTCTAGTGGATGTTTTCTCTCACTGTAATGGTAAGGCAACATATTTGTAAACTCAAAATAAACAAAGTTTTACTCAAGTGGAGAAAAAAATATTTTCTCAATTTCTACATAGAAACCAACTCGAAATATAAGATGTGGAGAAGCGCAGTGCAAAATATAAACACAGTGTCTGCCACAGAAAACATCACCCAACAAAGAAAAAAAACACTTTTGCACATTGAAATTCAAATAATTTAAAAAAGGCTCAATGCAAAATGTAAACACGTGTCTGTAAGGTGCAATGCAAAATATAAACACCAAAAAATGATGCCTCCTTTAACAAGCAATCACTGAAACAGCGTCTGTAGGGTTTAATTATTTATGCAAAAGAAAAACAAGGCTGCAAGGCTCTTTCCTTTCAGAAATAAATACGTTGTCATGCTGCATGGAATATTATGCCTCTCGTGAGTTTTGACCAGTAGGGGCTGAAGTGAAGGGGGAGGCATCAGTTATGTCTGTGTTATATGATTAGCTCTGCTGTGAAAAAGAAGCCTGCAGAGAATTCCCAACAGTACCCCACCCCTCGGGCCCCAGTCAGAGCCAGAGGGAAGAAACAAAGATATCATAAATTCATGTAGGGACTGAAACAAGGAGCCCAAGGGTGGGCGACGACGGGCACAGCTGCAAATCCAGAGGGGGTTTTGCAGTGGCACGTGTATGTTTAAAAAGCCATAGGGAAGAAAGAAAGACCTAAACCTTGAGCTAGAAACGGAAAGCATACAGAACATGCCATCTGTTTCTAAACTAAACAAGCACTGTGAAAGTATCCACATCTCTCAAGGGAAACCCCTTCCTTTAAAAAAAAACAAGCATTGGCATAGCCAATAGGTCCTTTATTTAGTTATGTAGCACAATATCCTTGGTGCAACATCAACTGTTGCATGGCTAAATACTTATAAGGTCCCAAAAGCGAAACCTTTTGGCTATGCCAATGCTTTTTTGTTTCTGCCCAATGTGAACTTGACTCCATAACAAGTAGATTTTTTCGATCTATTACCACTTGGGCATTGGACATTGCGTGGTGGTGTTGCATGTTCTCAGATATGGCACAGACAAACTAAAAGTATTTGTGCTATCAAGATTCTTAAATTGGGCAAGGCATATAAGGGCCGGAAGCCTCAATTAGAATGCTTATTATCTGCTCAGACTTACCCTTGGGGTCAGAGGTGTTTTCACTGTGTTGACTCTGATTTTGACTGGATTGACATCCCATTGTCTAGATATCCATGGGTTGGTCACTCGTCACTTTCATATCGACAGTCTCATTTTAGAGGGTTTCCTAAACATACGCATTAACACGAGCCACTTTAATATATATCTCATGTTTCTTGTCACGTCCAAGATCTTTCCTCAATATAGGATTTTTATTGTGGTATTTAAATTATTAAATGTTAATCCTGTTCATGGAAATGTCGGATCTATTCAATCAGGTTATGTTTATGGAACTTAGGGCCAGATGTAGGTAAGTAACATTTACCGAATCTTAATTACCGAAAATTACCGAATTTTACCGATTCGGTAATTGAGATTCGGTAAATGTGAGGGGTTGGTATGTAGGGAATCCAGATGTTCCCTTTTACCGAATCGGTAAAATTCGGTATTTACCGATTCGGTAAATACCGAATCGGTAAAGCCTATTGACTCCTATGGGCTTCAAAGCCCATTGAAATCAATAGGCTTTACCGATTCGGTATTTACCGAATCGGTAAATACCGTATTTCACAAGGGTGCAGGGGGTGTCACTTTGACACCCCCTGGCACCCCCTAAACAGGATTGGGTGCCATGTGGCAGGCATACAAGCCCTAGGGGCAGGTCTGCCTGTCATATGGCACAGGTGTGCATGCACACATGTGCATGCACACCAGAATCGGTATTTTACCATCAAATAGTATTTGATGGTAAAATACCGATTCTGTAATGCTTGTGGGACTCAGAAGAGTCCCACCTACATATCAATTTTACCGAATCGGAAAAAATACCGATTCGGTATTTTACAGAATCGGTAAATTTACCGATCGGTAAATTTACTGATTCTGTAAAATACAGGGCCCTACATCTCAAATTGCATTTACCGGTCGGTAACGGCCGAATTCGGCCGTTACCGACCGGTAAATGCCTACCTACATCTGGCCCTTAATGCCTAATGAAAGCTGCTTGTTTTTGTATATAATTATCACAGTGCTGTAATATTATTGTGGTTTAATTGGACTTATGTTTTATTTGTGTTTTTAAATGCACTTTTCTGATTATATTTATTTAACCAAAATAACGTTATTTGTACTACATACCCATGTATTAAAATATGTATAATTACACAAATACACACATATAGTGGCATATGAATAAGTAAATATACACAAGTGAAGACATACCTACATGTACACAAATTCATGAATGGGTAAATTCATAAGTATACAGCCCTGCGCGTTCAGACAGGAGTACACACAGACACACACACATACACCCAAGCACACATATATGGTATCAAATGTGCCTCACACACACCAAAACTAGAAAGCTGACATACATTGTTATCATCGGAGTGCGAATAAAGTCAACTTCACGATTTTTATAATATAGTCCACTTAATATCATTTAGTGTAGGGCGTGCTTAGAAACTGCCTACCAGCAGGAAAGAAAGGCTATGGACCCGATGTAGATAATCCCAGATTACCACTTCTTAAATACTGAATCTTACCGATTCGGTATTTAAGAACTGGCAATGGGGATGTAGGTATATTTACCGCATTAATTACCGAATCGGTAATTACCGATTCGGTAATTACCGAATCTGTATTTGCCATTGATTCCTATGGGCCTTGAAGCCCATAGGAATCAATGGCAAATACTGATTGGGTAATTACCGAATCGGTAATTACCGAATCCTGCCAGGGGGAACAGGGTGTCACTTTGACACCCTGTAGCACCCCTGTTTTTGGCTTGTGTGCAATGTGACACACATACATGCCCTTAGGGCATGTATGTGTGCCACATGGCACAGGTGTACATGCACAGATGTGCATGTACACAGGAATTCCTTATTAACCACCCAATTGTATTGGGTGGTAAATAACAAATTCTTAGAGGCCTCTAGCACTGTCAACAGTGCTACCTACATTAGAATTTACAGATTCAGTATTTTTACTGAGTCTGTTTTTTACCAATTCGGTAATTTTACCGATTCGGTAAATACAGAATCGGTAAAAATACCGAATCTGTAAATAAATGCCTCCTACATAGGAAAAGGCATTTACCGGTCGGTAACGGCCAAATTCAGCCGTTACCGACCGGTAAATGCCTACCTACATCGGGCCCTAAGTCATTAAAATATGGTAGATCAGGCGCCGTAGGGAGAAGGGTGAACTGGCGGGCCCCGATATACAGATACATGCGTGGGCGTTTCAGCTCTCGCACTCACGCATGCTTCTCAAAACACCAACAGAAGAGGGAGTAGGCAAAATGTTCTCGGCTCTCCTACGCTGTGAAATGTTGGTCTATCAGGTTACCTCTTCAATTTCGGAGATCCCAAATAAAAAAAAAAAGTAAAATTGAAGGTGCTTTATGGCCTGGTAAGAACTTGGGCAAAGATAAGATCTACAATTAATTTGGGGTACTATTCTAGTAGATCTCCAATTTGGGATCTACCCCTGGCTCCAAGCTGGGCGAGTGATGTACTAGCACTCCCACTAAGAGAAGCTGGAATTTCCACCTGGGGAGATTTGTTTGATGAAGGGACCTTGCTTCCTTGGGAGTATCTATTAAACAAAGTGGGGCCCAACATGTCTAGATTTAAATATCTACAAATATCGAGTTGGGCTCGAGCTGCTACCACCCAATCTGCACAGCGAACAAACTTGCCACTAGGAGGAGGCTGTGAACTCTAAACTCTTCTGGTAGATAAACCACCAGCAAAGAAAGAGATCTCTGTGTGGTACAATTTAATATTAGATATTAGAGGAGATCGATGGCAGCTTCTCTCTCCCAGAGTTACTGTGGGGAGAATTAATGTCAGGCGTGAATGTGAAAGATCTCTGGCCAGTCTCTTGTAGGGTTCTTTGGGATTTAGTTAAACCAGCTTGGCTGCGTAGAAACCATCTTTTTACCCTACATAGGGCATATTACTCCCCTCAGAGGTTGTCAAAATTTTCTCTTGGAGGCCCTGTGGCTTGTCCAAGGTATGGTTTAAAAGAGGCCCCGGATACTCATATGTTCTTTGATTGCCCCCAGCTGACGATCTTTTGGGACTCAATTAGCAGCAAACTTTCATCTTCTTTGGGCTTAAATGTAGTGATAAATCTCTGTATGGTTATCTTTGGAGTTGTGGATCAGACTCGCAGTCCAGCAAATAACTTATTATTTTACTCCATTCTGGCAGCTCGAAGAGAAATCTGTAAACATTGGAAAGATGCTTCCCCCCCAAGTTCCATGATTGGGGTAACTCTATTTTACAGATCTCGAGATTAGACTTTGCCAGGGCTGGGAAGAAAGATAGAAGAGCTTTTTGGCATCTTTCAGACTGGACACATTGAATCTGTTTTTTTTTTTTTTTTTTTTTTCCCAGGTCCGATGATTACATTGCCATGGTTTAATCACTCAGCTATGCCCAACTATTTGTTGGCATCAGCTATGATAGCAACTGGCTTATTGGTGTCATCTGCCATTTGTGCAACACAGTTGGTTTGTCGGGAATGAGTCAGGTGTTGCTGATGGGAACTGTTACCACCATCCGCTTGTCTTCCCAGCCAGTTTCGACTGAGACAGCACGACTGTACTCTATGTGCCCCACTACCTACTTGTGGTGCTTGGCAGCTAGAAACCATGTGGATGAGGATAAAAAAAAAAAATGGTATGATGGGCATAATCGGTTTTCATGATTTACCAACAATTCAGATTTTTGTTTTCCGCTATTGCAAGCTAGTAGTAGCCATTTGGGGGGGCGATTGATGTTCTGAAAGAAAGTGTGTTCCAGGGGCGGATTCTGAAGGGCTGCAGTGAGTTTGAGCATGCCCTGCTCCCCCTGTGAAAAGGAGACCCATTTCTAAAATATTAAGAGGGCCGTATACGTTTTACCTAGGAGTGGTGGACACCCGCCTGTTTCACATAATACACCAATGCGTAGTCCATTTATAAAGACATCTTTCAGTGTATACGTGAAACTGGCAAGGTAGGGACCCAACGCAGCTTTAAGGGCTGAAGTGGAGGCGAGGAGGGCGTGGCTGAAACAGAGTTAAGATTGTGTACATCACTTGAGGAACTACACATCTCTACTGCATTGTATTTCACATATTTGTATTGTATCATATTTCTCATAATTTCAATTACCCTGTTTCCCTTCTGAGTTGCACAGCCGCTGCAACCCCTACAGTGCACACTTGACCTCACCCCTGTATTCACGAGGCACTGAGGCATACACCGACCGGTTACACGCTACAAGTGCTCCATTTATGTTTCCTTTAAACAGATACTTTCTGAATTCTGCATTTAAGCATATTACTGTTTTAAATAGTGCTATGGCAGGCTAACCCTTGAAATCCACTGCAGTCTGTCTAACAAAATCGTATCGACCAATCACATGGTGCTCAGCAGAGACTGGATTGTTTCTTGGGCTAGACATGTGATGTGTAAATGCAGACCAAAAACAAACCAACTTTATGAGTCGCAAAATGATTACGAACAACAGTCCCAGTGGATTTTGAACCAGCAAGTTAACAAATACATCCATGTCTGCAGTTCGCATCTATTAATCTTTACTTTTTGAAACAATGAACAGGATTGCTGCTGAGCATGCATTTCCCTTTGTTCTTATAGGGAGCAAGATTTTCTTTCTGAAAGGGCAGCTGCGTGTCGAAACCTTATTAGAAATAGTTTGGAGCCGGCTCCACCGGGGAGAAACGGGGGAGGCCGTGTTTATTCTGAACCAAAGGTCAATCAAGTCCAGGGCTGGCAGCACAGCACTTAGGAACATGTGCATAATTACAAATTGGAATTAAATGGATTCCCGCGGCACCAGTAATGATGCTTGAATGAAGTCTTCTGCAAGAGCAAACGGTTTGAAAGGCAGGCTGCAGATGAAGAAGAAATGATAACATTTTGGATACCGGGCGCTAGGAGGTTGCTGTTTGTGGCGCACTGAAGATGGCTTCCGCTGGCAGCCAGCGGTACCCCTCTGCGAGGATTTACTGCGGCTGAACTAGAAGGATGCTCTTGCAGGGCTGGCATAGAATATTTGTTGCACTGTATGTCGAAAAGAGCCTTGCCATTTTGATTCATGCAAGGGTTAACATGTGTATGCAAAGTATGTAAAAACGATTCTGGTGAGACCGCGGTTCTATATGAATCAGATAAAATACCAAAGTATAAAGTACAAATACTAACAAAAGTAATTTAACAAGACAAGCCAGGCTTCAAAAGTGGTGCGAGCGCCCGCCGCGGCAAAAGCGAAAGCAACATATGTTTCCAATTAACGTGCAAGCAGCCCACCTCTCTTTCCTTCTTTCATTTAGCTGCTTCCCTGTGAAATGGATCCAACAAGCATCCCGTGACGCAGGATGCTTGTAATAAGAGAAGCTGACGAGGAGGGAGTGGGAGAAGGGAGGGGGTAGGGGAGGGGATTCATACACTGTAGGTCTTAACGAGCCAATTCAGAAAGCCAGATGGCCTGTGCACGTTCATGTGCATGTAGAGGCTCGCTGTTGGCCGGAAAAAGCCTTTGGGCAGCACATTGAAAACCCGCTTACTAAATGTCTCGCCAGACAGCGCATGCGCTGGCTCAGGCGAGACCTAAACACACACAAGGGAGCTGGGAGGAAAGGGCGGAAAGAAAAAGTAGGGCACTGAAACAAAACATGTAGCCACTAATAAAATGACCCTTGTAGCAGGGCCAGTCGGTCGGACAAATGCACACTGTTCACCAATGACAGCAATGCAATTTGGAAAGGCTGACCAAGCCACCAATAAAAAAGTGGTTGGTGTGTTTGAACTCCACAGAGCAATTAATGCATGCCTTGCAGAGCAGCGCATGCACACTCACTCTAGGTTCTACCTAAAAGGCAGAATGCTATTAACCACATTTTGTTTTCTTTCTAGAAGTCTGACACTATAACATTTAATCAGAGCCACTGATGATTGCCTGTGGCTGCGTGTTTTATGCATAGTCATGTATTTTCTGCATTTGGCAGATGATGTTCAGTCTGCTGCGTAAGTTTAATATTTCTGCAAAAAAGACATTTGGTTTCTGTCGCCAACAGATCAAACATTTTTGAAGAAAAATGCAATGCTCCTACTTCTGAGTAGTGGCAGGACCTTTGTACAATTTAAGTAGCCACTTGCATTGCGGGACTTATAGTTTTGCTTTGAATGCTGCTGTTTTTGACTCAAAAAACAAGTATTGAAAGTGTTTTCAGATATAATGCCTGAATTGACCTAAGGTGTTATGCATCACTTATGGCCACTTGCCAGCTATGTTTTAAATGTTTACAAAGCCATCTAATCTATTAAACAAAATTGTTTGTATCATACATTAAATCAAAAGTAAACTCTGTTCACCTACTTTGTGAGGGTTCACTCTTTCATCCATGCCATGCTTTATAACAACCATTGGCAATGCAATTAGTTTTGACTTTTGTGTGGTGATATGTTTAATATCAAGCTTCACATCACAATAAAGGTGCAACAAGAAAAGCAGCACGGCCAACCTCATTAACACGCAGAATAGGCAAAAGACAGTTTGCGGAAGCAGGAGGGACATCATATGGTTCTCTCACACATAGAGTACAGGAATAGTGCAGGTAGTTAACACTCTAAAGAAGGAGTGAGAGGAGTTAAAGGACCATTGCACACTCTCTGTGAACAGACATAAACATGCAAGACGGACAACAGTCCTGGAAGAAACAGCCAAACTGCCTTTGGAATTACCATACATTCAAGTACTCACAATGGATGATGAACCCTTACCTTCCTCATATGTTATGATTCATCAATGGGTTTCATAGCCAGCACTGGGAAGCATCAACAGAGTACTACTGTTCACTGGTTGGACAGTTTCCTATTTGTGGGTTCCCTTGTTTGGATGAGGTTATATCCCTCGCGCCAACATTTATGAGCTCCTTTTGCTTGAAAATTGCCCGTATGGGGCCAAGCGCCTTCCTCAGGACTACAAGTCTTGGTATCTCACATCAGTCCTTGATGCATAGGGCATGTTATCAAAGTGCATTCATTATATCCTTTGTTTTTTCAATAGAATTGGAACAGCAGTGGAAACAACCTTTCTCCAGAGAACAGGCACATCTTCAGCAGAAACAGTGTAAGAATCTGTCTATCAGAAGAGAGCTGCAACTAGAGCAGCTGCAGTGCAAGCTTTCCACATTACAGAACCCATAGAACTCAGTATTGAGCACTGAAAGTTATACTTCCTCACTGAACAGGCGCAGGATGGCAATAGCAAAGCTAGCAAATAGTGCAGCCTTTCATTCCCCACTGAGCAGTTTAAGCAGTGAAAACTAGTACAAGCTTTCATCGCTCACAGTACATGCACTGTAAGCCATGAGTGACATGTAGATTACAGAACATGTACATGTCAGACAAGAGTGACATATATAACACCCCAATTTCCTGATCAGCCTGAATTGCTTCTAACTGGAAGTTTATACACGAACAGTCTCAATTAAATTAATATTCACACACTCACACACACACACACACACACTTACTTATTTTGATATATATATATATATATATATATATATATATATATATATATATATATATATATATATATATATATATATATATATATATATTCACTGAAAAAAACATAGGTTATAGACCATATATAGTTAGGGATTTGCATTTACAAAACCTTATTTTACTCGCATAAAACCATTGAAATTCCATATATAGTTAGTTGCGCTAACTATATATCGCGCACCCGCAATCCACTGCTGATGATGTCACATATTACATCATTCATGACATGGTCAGTGACATCACTGATGACATCACTGATGACATCTCAAATGACATCACTGATGACCGCTCGTAGCTCAACTTTCCAGAGTGACTTCAGGAAATCACTGCTTCCCTGCTTGCTAGTTCATAAAGGAGATTGTCAGCGCTTCTGAGGCTGAGGCTGCTCGATAGCAAGGGCAGGGACTGCGAGACCCAGGCTGCAGCGCAGGACCAACAGAGCGCACCTGGAGTCTCTTCCCGCCCCTGCTCCTCACTGATTGGCTGTGTGTTCGAGAGCGGCCTGTGATTGGCTGCCGCTTCCATCAACTGCTCGCGGCCCCCGCTTCGCGGGTGCCGCTCGTAGCTCAACTTTCCAGAGTGACTTCAGGAAATCACTGCTTCCCTGCTTGCTAGTTCATAAAGGAGATTGTCAGCGCTTCTGAGGCTGAGGCTGCTCGATAGCAAGGGCAGGGACTGCGAGACCCAGGCTGCAGCGCAGGACCAACAGAGCGCACCTGGAGTCTCTTCCCGCCCCTTGCTCCTCCTATAAATACATCTAGTTGACGCACAGCGGGACGCGTGCGGGACGCCGGGCTAAGCCCGGGCAAAGAGCGGGCCGTCTGTGGCCGTCCGTGGACGGCTGAGGACGGGACGGGCCACCCTTCTTACGATCACCACAACAGGTCCCCGGTATTCACTCAGCTTTCCCATTGGTAAATACTTAATTCTGTCTATTGTGAGTATATTGGGGACTCTTAAGCTTCTTGAAAGCTCCTTTCTAACACTACAATCCCCAACGATACCAGAGACGATACAAGGGATTCATCATCCCTGACGACAACCGGTGCACAAATGGGCTTCAAGAAACTGAGATCTCGGACAGTCTATATGAAAAGAATGGGAACTGAAAACGCAGTACGAAACACTGCTGATAAAGCTATTAAACAAGGTCGTTTAATTCATACACCAGCTATTACCGCTTATTTTTCTGCACTCTTGCCCAAAGAGAACCAAGATATGCAATCGCTAAGCAAGGATACTAAACTCGATGTAACAGACTCCGCTGGGGAGACTAAAAATCCCACAACAAAATCTACCCCTACGAAATTTAGCTCACAATCTAAGGAGGAATGTTTGGAATTAGACCTAAGCAACAAATTATCAAGTACTCCGAAAGATTTTCTTCTGTCATATCATGAAACGATTAACCTGAAAACTGTAACACCTATAAAAAACAGAGGGAGTGCAACCTTATTCGACGATACAAATATCAGCAAACAAATTATTGCAATAGAGAATAAGGATCTAGGAACAACTAACAGTATCCAGTCAAAAACCTCTTTACCTATCGATTTACTTGATCCTTCTCTTGACTCCTTTGATCTTAAAAATAATAATAACACTGCTGATAACGCTCCTCCAATATCTAAAGCTTTATTCTCCCTACAAGAGATACTGGAATCTGTTCTTTCATTTCTTGGTAATATCCTTGAAAACTCTGATCAAACATTGGACGTCCAAATAGGCATTTTAAAGCATTTGGTCGAAGAAAAAAAGAAAAAAGGTTCCCACGTAGCAGACCAAATCAATATGTTACACAAAACCCATCTTGAGCAACACAGAACTCTAAAGGATCTCGAAAAAACTCAGGAGAAAAAAATGTGTGACCAGAGCACTCAAACCGTAGACATCCAAATACAAGAAAAACAAAAAATTGTTAACTCAAATGATTCAGTGATATATTCTTTGAAAAACTTATTTAAAGAAAAACATCAACAGAAAATAAAACACTTTCCATTATTTTCTAAAACTCTGGCAACGAATAAGTCTACGAAAACTAACGCTCCTGAAATGCAGGAATCAAGAATAAACATCACTAACGCAATGAGTGAAGGAAATGAAGAAACACTAACCAACAAGAACCAGGAAAAGAACATGGCAACTGGGTCAAAAAGGAGAAGAAAGCCACTGAGAAGGATCCAAAAACGGAAAAATCGTAAACTAAAATTCCAAAAACCTGTAATTTCTCACAAATCTGAAGAAAAACAATGCGATATCAAAATAGAGTCTCAAGACGACGAAAAAGGTGCACCCAGTAACAACTATGAAATGACGGTACCTCAATTAGACCCGACAGTAAAAGAATACATCCCTACTAAATATTCCAAGCAATTAGATCAAAGTAAAAACATCTACATAGAAGAAAATAATAGTTACTATAGAAAGGGGGAAGGACCTTCTTCCAAAACTCTACAAATTGAGGAACTTTTTCCCATTGATTCGGCACCACTTAATAGAGGAAGGATTTTAAACTTACTACGACATATAAGGGCGTTAGATACAATGACTAGTAACGAAATCCATCTTGTGTCTTTTCCAAAAAAACAAAAAAATAAATTGACAATGGTTACTTTTTGGTCAACAGTCCTCCCAGGTATAATATTAAAGGAGAAAGAGATATTACATAAACACGGTTACGATGTAATGGAAGCAGAAGAATCAAAGGACTTTAATACCCCCAATGGGTATAATGCTCAAATACAGGCTATCACCAACTCTCTAACCAATAAATACCAGCGAACAAACAACATGACTGAAGATCGAGATATTTCAAATCTAAAAGTACTGGTGAACAAAGGTCATAGGGCAGTATGGTACAAAGCTGACAAGAAACCTGAAGAGCATACTACTACCGAGTCCTGGGCTTGGGTCTCCGAGACTCTAAATAGCAACAAAATCTCTAACTTCAGACAACACTCTGTTTAGCACGGGACTAAGGATCACATCTTGGAACATCGCTGGCAGAACTCCAAACAAATTGTCCTTGGTCATGAGAAATCTCCCAGACATATTGTTTCTACAAGAAACATGGGATACCGTATCTTTCATTCTTAAAGGGTACTTTGTATATGAAAAATTAGCACTATCTACAAACCGAGGTCATGCAAAAGGAGGATTAGCCATATTGCTAAGGGAAGATTATCTGTGGGATCAAGAAATAATAGACACAAAATCTAACAACGTGCAGTGCATTCAAATCTCCGCAAAAAAACATACCACTGCTCCACCACAGGCAATCCTACTTTTCAATGTCTACGCTCCTCCTGGGAAAGAAAACGACATTACCTTTCTGGATACAATAGAAACGATTACGTACATTATGGAGATCTATACTGATTCATCCTTCTTAATTGCGGGGGATTTCAACAGTAAAATTTCCGACTCTGAAATTAATAGGTGGGCAAGTCTATATGCAGAAGAAGGTCAAGACATTATAATCCCACAATTCCCCGAAGGTATATCAACCGATAAAAGAGGTGGATTGTTATTATCGGCAATAACTAATCTCAATGGATTAATATTGAATGGAGCAATTGAGGGAGATATTCCTGCAAAGTTCACCAGGCAAGGCAATGGGTCTCCATCCATCATAGATTACATCATAAGCAGTATGGATCTGTTTGATACTGCTCTGTTTTTATCTAATCAATTTTGTCTGGAGAGTGATCATGTAATTATGCAATTAACAGCTGATTGGATACCTAAATCTTCCCAACCAACCCACATGATTTACTTCGAAAGTACTGTATTAATTGAAAGAGAACGGAGACGCATCTACTGGAATTCCTCGACTATTGAAAAAATCATGATAAAGATTGATCATTCTAAACTTTTGGAACAGAGACTCTCCAAAAATCCTATAGAAAACTTTGAAATTATAATTAAGGATTTTAAGAAACTTATCCAAAGTATGTTATCGTCTGGTGCTAAAGGAAATATTAAAAAGAAGGAAGGAAAAAATGTATATACCCACAAGAACTCAGAAGTAAAAAAACAATTAAACAAACTCATCCGTGCCCAATACATGAACTTTTCAGTAAGCGTAAAGAAGGAAATAAATAGATTGAAGAACCAACTGAGGCGGGAGAGCCAGAAGGAAAAAAGAGCTATCGAGGATCGAAATTGGGTGGATATTCAGATTGCTGCAAGTAAATACAATCAACGCAAATACTGGTCCTTAATCGCGAAAATAACTGGTACAAAGAAAAATTTACAATCTATCCCGGTTCCTCCGAATGACTGGGAACTATACCTCTCAGACCTCTACAAAGCAAACCCAACAAAACCTGAAGTAAGCAGTGAAGATATGAAACACGAAAATGCTGAGAGTTCTTCAATACGAACTACAGTCATTTCGGTTGAACACAATATACGCAAAGCAAGACCTACAGGCACCTCTGGACCAGATGAAATCCCGATAAAGGCGTTACAAGTTGCACCGAAAGAATGGAGCAAACTATTATGCCCTCTCTTCAACTATATCCTTGAGAGTGGACAAATTCCAAATTCTTGGCAGGGAAGCATAATTATCCCTATTCATAAAAAGGGAAGTAAAACTCAAGCTGGAAATTACAGACAGATCGCACTAATGGATGCAGTAGGCAAAGTGTTCGCGGCAGAGGTGCTAGACCGCCTGAAAGAATGGGCCTTTTCGTCAGGTCTGATACCCATGTGTCAAGCAGGCTTTAGGCCTAAGCACTCGGTCACAGATAACATAGCAGTAATTCAGGTTATCTTCGACAAATACATTACTCTAAAAACACAGGTAGTCTATGCCGCATTTATAGATTACTCAACGGCATTTGATCGGGTTGATCGATCTACCCTATGGAAAAAACTTAGGAGGCTTGGAATCCAAGAACAACTGCTGCAAGCAATAATAAACCTCCATACTACTACCTGGTGCCAAGTCCAGATGGGGGGAGAAAAAGGACTTACAAAAAGAATCCAAACGGAGAATGGATTAAAACAAGGGTGCCTTCTAGCCCCGCTCCTTTTTTCCCTCTACTTAAGTGACTTGCCTAACCAATTGCTAACTGGTTCTAATTTACCGCCGAAGATCGCCCAGCAAAGCATAATCTCATTACTGTACGCTGACGATATAGTATTATTAGATCTAACCCCCTTCGGACTGCAGGCATCATTGGACATTCTGTTTCAATATTCGAAGGAAAATTATCTCATACCAAATATAAAGAAAACCAAAGTGATAGCTTTTTCAGGAAGAAAACACAGCGCCAAGTATACCTGGAAGATTGGAGAAGAAAAAATAGAAGAGGTAGTTAACTATCCATATCTCGGGAGGATTCTCTCCAAAAATTTAACGAACTCAACCCAGGTATCGAACTTACAAAGGAAAGCTGATATACATGCCTCTGCTCTCTTGAAACTATACAGTGCAACAGGGAATAGACACTTCTCTGCACTGTTGGGCACATACAGAGTAAAAATACCACCTGTGTTATCATATGCGACGGAATACATTCCCATAAAGCAATGGGTTTTCATGGATCAAAAAGAGGGGAAAATTTTAAGAAGGATCATGAAAGTTTCCGATGCTGTACCTGTACAGGCACTGAGACTAGAACTATCAGTCATAAGTTCATACGCTATAGCTATCGCCAACGTAATAAGATGGGCCTACAACCTGATTCATGCGAAGGAGAACACTCTAAGGTCTGTCTTGAAAAAAGAGACTTTTGGAGCAGAGCCGAAAAAGCAAGTCTTTCTGGAAAATTTGGCTGTAGCATTTCGGCTGGCGCACATTAATATTGAAATGTTGAGTACTTGGTCTCCAGCGCAACTAAAATTGTTCTTAAAAACTTTTACCCCTAAATTGAGCTACGAACTGGACTGCTTACACTGTAAGAAATTGACTATCTACAAGCCATTTGTGGAAAAACTTGAATATAAGCAAACTCAACCTTATATTGGGTTCACCCTGACACATGGAGTAAGGAGAACGATCACTATGTACCGGTTGGGCATTTTACCACTTTTAGCATTCACTTTCAGATGGCTCCCAGGAGGATCTCCTCTGTGTACTCTGTGCGCAGGGGGTGATCAAACTATAGAACATTTATTGCTTGTGTGTCCTAATCATAAAGTAACCCTAGCTCGAACAAGATATCTTAATCCTATATTTCGCTCTTGCAGAATTACTAGGGGGAGAGAACTTTTAGATATATGTGGTCTACCTTTGAATGAATTTATTTGTTACAATTTGTATAAATTTTTAAAACAATTTTTATCTCTGTATTAATATTGCTATATTTTTGTTTATGAAATGCAAAATCTCTTTTGTGGTCCTCTGTTGAGTACCAACACAAATAAAATTTTTGACTTTGACTTTGACATCACTGATGACATCACTGATGACAACATCCAGTGACTGTATGTTTCTGTAAAGTTAAAATATGTCTTATATTTTGAAGAATGAGTGGATGTATAAGTGTCTGGATGAAGGATTTAGTAGGTGCATGACTGATTGTATGAGTCAGTGATTAAATGTGTCTCACTAAGTGCATGGGTTAGTGACTGGGTTTTATTTTGTGCATCATTATATCTGTTGTTCTACAAACTGCTGCATATGTTGATCAGTAGCTATATGAGTAACTGTATGGGTTATTCATTGGTTGTCCAAGTATTTGTATGGGAAACTGAGTGTGTGTGTATGGGTGGCTGGGAGGTGTGTGACTCTGTACATAGATGTGTGAGTAGTTGATTCACTATATGTATGGGTTCAAAAGTGCATGTGGAAACAGCTGTATGGGCGGTTGACTGGGCATGAGTGTATTAGTGAGTGAATGGATATCTCAGTGCTACATGTCAAAGTAAGTACATATGTAAAACACAGTACATGTGAGAGTTGACATATATAAATAACTGTACATAAGAGCCAGTGAATGTGTGAGTGGCTGTATGGATCATTGTGAACATGTATCAGGGATTGTATAAGAGAGTACATATGTGTTATTATATGTTTGAATAAGTAAGGTGTGTATAACTGTATAGTTGAGAAAATGGAGGTGTGATTGATTTTTTGCATAACTGACTAGGTGTGTGAGTAACTCCATGGATGAGTGACAGTCTGTGACTGTCTGTTTACACTGATTGTATCTAAGGTTATATTAGAGTCTGAAGAGGTTCATGGTATTATCACATGAATGATATCATCAGTGATATGATCAGTCATGTCAAATGAGATGAGTGATGTCATCAGTGATGTCACTGACCATGTCATGAATGATGTAATATGTGACATCATCAGCAGTGGATTGCGGGTGCGCGATATATAGTTAGCGCAACTAACTATATATGGAATTTCAATGGTTTTATGCGAGTAAAATAAGGTTTTGTAAATGCAAATCCCTAACTATATATGGTCTATAACCTATGGTTTTTTCAGTGAATTTTCAAGGTTTTGTAAATGCAAATTCCTAACTATATATGGTCTATAACCTATGGTTTTTTCTGTGAATTTCATTGGTTTTTTAAAAGCTAACATCTGTAACTGTAAAATGTATTCTTCTTTAAATTTTAAAATATATTTTAGATGTTTATTAATAATTTTTTTTTTAATATTTTTTTTCTTCGCTTCCAGTTCGCGAACCGGGAAGCTTTCCGTTAGCTCATCTTGATGCCGCGACCTAGTCCGCGAACCGGTAAACGTTACGTTAGCGCAACTGTGACGCGTCGCGGAAGCGCGACGTATCACGTTGTCGCGTAATGCGTCAAATGACGCGCCGCGTTAGCGCTCCCGGAAGTGCTCCGGACCGCGAACCGGAAACGATCCGGGACGCAGCGCGTACCGCGTAACGTAAGCGGAACAGGTCATGTGACTTGTTTATCAAACTTTTCATTGGTTCATTTCACTTTTGGTTTCCAAATGATGTATGACTAGGTCATGTGACCTAAAAATAACACTTTTCATTGGTTCAGAACTTTTGCTTTTCCCAAATCATGTAAACCCCTCCTTCTTTCCTCACTCTGACTTTCATCTTGGTGAGAGAAAGACCATTTTCCTGGAGTTCAGCAATGGCTTCTATACTTGCTGCAGCTGGTGCACCCCCACCACCACCTCCACCTCCTCATAAGAAGAGAGGACCACCAAGTCAATTCATCTCCAACAGAGAGGAGGAAGAGGAGGAAGAAGAAGAAGAGGATAGAGATGAACCAGAATTTATACAGGAGTTGCCCCGTGTTTCTAGAAGGAAAACAAGTTTCATATGGCAGTTTTTTTCCATCCCTCCAGGGGACAAGAAGGTCAATGCTAAATATGCCACCTGCCTCATCTGTAAATACAGATTGTCTAGAGGCACAGAGAAAAAATATAGTATGGGCAACTATACTATGCATCGCCATATGGCCAGGTGGCATCCCTTAAACTACAGCCGGGCAGAGTTAAGGGACCTACAAGATAATCCCCCGACAACTCCTGTGGCCAGATCTACGTCAACTATATCTTTGACAGGAAGAGAGGCACAGGAAACTGTGCCAAACATTCAGCCAAATTTCAAACATATGAAGTTTACCTGTATATATTGTGGTGCTATGCTCTCATATGGGAACATGAGCGTGAACTTGATCAATATGGTGTACGAAAACCATAAGTGCCCTAACCCACCCAAGCAGTAATATTTTTTTTGCTCCTGTTGAGCCCTTTTCAATGCCTGTTTTTTTGTTGTTTCCCCTCCATAAAAAACACAAAAAAAAACATAAAACTGTTCTAAAAATACAAAAAAATCAAAAAATGTTCAGAAAAAAAAAAAAAAAAAAAAAAAAAGTTCTTTTCAGAACTACCTCCCCTTTCAAATAAAATTGCTAGAATGTTTATCACTCTGGCAAGCTCTATTTCTTTTGGTTCGCTTTCCCGTTCGCTGCCCGGTTCGCGAACTTGAAGCGAACCAAAAAAATATTTTTTTAAAAAAAAGAAGAGTTAGTATAAGGGAAGTAAACAGAGAGTAATGTTAAAAGAAAGACAGCTATAGGGAGTAAACCAGAGATACTGTTTAATAGATCTATTTATTAATTCAGGATGACGATAAGGTGTGATCTGTCCTGAGGTTTGTTTAAGGTGAGACCTACTCAGGGTTACAGATCAATTTTACACTTGTTGAAGAATACAGAGCAGATAATGCATGTGAAGGCCTACCAATGAAGTAAGTCATGTCCTCTTATTACATCATTCATGACATGGTCAGTGCCATCATCAGCAGTGCATTGCGGGTAAAAAGAGTAGAAAACATTTACCTTATAATTCTTGTTACCTTTTTAAAAAAAATTTTTCATACTTTCAATCTGTAAAAGAGAGAACAAACATTTCCAAAAATATTAAAACATGTATTTAAAAATTAGAAAAGACAAGGGAAAAGGTTCAAGAACAAACAGTTTTTCAACAACTTTGACATTTACAGAAGCCTCTGCTTCTCTACGTCCCCTACACAATCCTAAACATATATATTTTAAACAAACTGTATCTTGATGTTGATGAACTGAGGCCTATTTTGGAACATGGTGCTTCTTTTGCACTGCTAATGTCTCACAATAGTGATGCAATAGCAGCGCAAAAAAGATGTAAAGCCATCATAAAATTGTGTCTAACATTTTAAATGATTGTTTCAGGATGCAAATAAGATATGTGCTTTCAAGAGCTTTCTTTGAGGTGAGGCCTATTCATTTTTTTTTTAAAAAAAACAGTACCCAGAAGTACAGCACTGTAAGCATTAAAATTGACACTTACAGAAGACTCAGTTTCTCCATATCTACCTCACATTTCTAAATGTATATCATAAGTACAAAAAGCAGAACATTAATTATACATGTTAAATGGTTTATTTTTGCTGTTCACAGAATGTATCAAATTTCACTTAAATCAGTGACTTGAAGGTATTCATCATGTAACAGCGGGGAAAAAAAAACACAATCAAAATGATTGTGTTTAAAAAACCCATTCAACATAAGAAATCTGAATTCAAAACTCCTTAAAATTAACTTACTTTCAATGACGTCGAAGGATGTCCTATGAACAGCGTCCACTGTGTTGTGCTATAAATATTGTCAGCCTGCCACTTTCTGAAAGAAAACCTCCAACGATTCGAAAAATATGTTACATACAAGAAAAGACTTCTCACATTCTACCACATGTTTCCACTTGGCCAAATCATGTTGCAGCTATTCACAAGTCTTGTAATTCTTCCAATCAAATCCCGTCATTTTCTATTTTCGCAACTTTCAAAAAGAAAACATTTAAGATAATTTTCACAATCCTGGACTACTAATATCTTACCCTTCTTTGTCACTCATGTTCTCCTTTTCCTATGACACTGATACTGCTTACTATGAAGCAGACTTACTTGCATCAGGTTTATATAGTCGGATTTTACAAAATGACATTATAATTAAAAGTTTTGGACCAATAATCTAGACAGCATTGCAGACTTACATTCCCTCAACTTCATGAACCTTTTGCAATTCTTCACAGGAAATCCCGAGATTCTTTCTTTAAAATTTTGGTTTTAAAAACACCAGGTAAGAATTTTTAAGGTCAAACGGCAATTTTTTTTTGAAAGTTACAACGGAATCATTGCAGAATGACCAGCCGTTTCGAGACTTTAAATAAGCTGTATAATGTCCTGAAGTTGTTGAAGGACCATCGTGATAGATAATTGCTACAGTTACAAAAGTCCTTCCTGATATTGAAAGCTGAGAAGCCACAAAATGTTTTATTAAAGTTGACAATTTTGATCCATCAGGCCTACATCGTTGCATCATTAAAATGACATACTGTCCATATCTACGTATAAGTAATGTTGACATCATTTCAGATTTACATTGGCTACACTCCATGTTGTGATCCGCTGCATTTACTAGCTTATTAAAGGAGACTGATTTACTGTCTGGCAAAGTTAAATATATAAATCTTTCTGAGTCTACACTAGTAGTACTTGATACCCTACAATTCTCGCAGTCATGCTGCCATTGATAAGAAAGCCCAAACAGGTGATCTACATCTACACCCTCATCTTGCAATATATCAAGCATATACATTAAAAACTCCTGACAATCTTGCTGATTATTTTCAGAGAAGTCTGTTTGACCTGAACATTCATCTAACGGATAACGAACTTCAGACACACTTTCTACTTTTGTTCGATCAGTGCTACATTTCTCGAAAACAGAATTCAACAAACAGCATAAAATTTGTTCTGAATTCAACAGAATCTGTTCTTTTAAACTCTCTAGTGAAAAGAGAACATTAACCACTACATTTGCATAGCAGTTGACACCAGAACTGTTTTCAAATTGAAAACCGACAACATCTTCAACAGAATCCACTTTCTTTCTGCTAACAATTTTCGGTTCATTGACTTTTAGTCTTTTTGCAACAACCTCCCTACTATTACTGATATTTCTACGTTTCCGGCCTACCACACGTTTCTCAAACAAAGGATATTGAGGCAAATGTGGCGCATACTCTCTTCTTAACCTATTGTATTCCTTAACACAATCTAGATCCGCACAAATGTTTGTGACATCACAGTCAATCAAGTACAATCCCGATAAAGTTCTAACTCGTGACAATGCCACATATGCCATACCCTCCTTGAACACAGAACTGCCAATATTCACCAATGCACAGTCTACACTTAAACCTTGCGATTTATGGATTGTCACCGCATATGCCAAGCAAACAGGAAACTGTTTACGGCGAACATATAAGTCTTTAACAAGCAAAAACCTAGCAGAACAACGACCAATTTGCTGTACTTCCTCAATGCCATCAAATTTAATTCTTAAAAATTCTACTCCATCTCTATTTCTGTATTTCTCAAAATCAACAACATTACCCATTGATCCATTTACCAGACCTCTTTCTACATGTAAATTCCTTCTCAAAATGATTCGGCAATTTAAGCACACATTCAGAGTCTTTTCAAAACCCGCAGTTTTAGATATAGTCTTCTCTAATGAATCCAATTTTGATTTCAAATTGTCTGACAAAATAATTGTTGATCCCATATGCTCTAATTTGTCGATAGCTTCAAGTTTCACAATCTCTTGCTTTTCTAAATTCAACATTTTGTTGTTGAAGATGGCACATTCTGCAAGAGTTGGCATGAGACATATCCCGGATTTCTTCTCAGTAATTTTCTGAAAAATATTCTCAGGCACAATCTCTTGTTTGGGATATAAATTTGACAGTAATCGTGCATTTAAAACTTCTTTCCCATGCTCGGTCACTTTTCCAATTCTAATATCTTGTAGAATATTCTTGTAATCTTCATCCTTTGCCTGACGCATATTTTGATGCAGTTCAGCATAATTGAAGTTTAACCATATATTGACGTTGCCAATGCTCCCTAGGCACTTCCTGGTATCTTCATGCGTGAGTATTTTGAACACAGGTTGACCTTTTACTGGTGTCAGCTGCAGAAGATCTCCGAAAACAATGATGTGTTTCCCACCAAATAACACATCATATTCAGTTTTAAGTACTTCTTGCATTCTCAAATGCACAAAGGCAAGCATGACATTGGAAACCATGCTTACTTCGTCAATGATAAGTAGTTTCATTTTCCTCAAGACTCTTGAAACTTCACAGCAAGCATCTCCAGATAACTTGTTGTATTGTAATTTGTTGTCATGCTCCACCGGCAGCATCAGTAGACGATGCAAAGTAATACCTTTAATGTTATGTGCTGCCAGTCCAGTAGGAGCGGTGACAACACAAGACAGCGATGACTCAGTCCTTTCCTGCAAATAACAAGAGATTGCTTTAATGAGGAAACTTTTTCCAGTTCCCGCTTCTCCACTCACGTACAGTCGGACAGGCTTCAACGATGTACATGAGCACTTGTTCTTCTCATGACTTAATCCGTGCTCAATTTCCTTGGTAACTTCATCATATATTTTCCTCTGCTCAACGTTGAGTTGTTTTTCCAAGTCTTCTAAGTTAACTGAATCCTCCTGAGCATGTGCCATGGCTCTTTCTACTTCATTCATAGCAGTGGCAGCTTCATTTTCGATAATAGGTCCTCCAAGTGGATCTTGACTCAATGAAACAGAACTCTGACTGTCCTGAGAACTGTCTCTGGCAATCTCGGCTGCAATCGTTGCTTCCTGCTCAATTTCCAAAGTTAGCATTTCTTGATATTTAGAAAAAGCAGGACATTCTATGGACTCCTTGGCTGCATTGAAAGAGTCTTCGTAACAGAGGAAATCTCCAAGCAGTTCCTCTTCTGCACGCCAAGGCTTGAAAAGTTGCAAAAGTGCTAAATAAAAAAACTCCTTTTTTTCTGGAGATTCACCACTCAATTTTCGATGGTTTACTAATTGGCATTTTCTTTGCTTGACCAGGCATCCCTCACTTCCAATTACAGCATACACTCCTTTCTCAATATCTTCTTTGATGTTCCTCTTGAATATATAATTTTGGAGAACCTCATATAGACAAACATTCTCAAGATGACTGCTTCGATTTGGATAATATGTATCCAACATGTTGGTCTTCAAAATGTCGGTACTGTTTGGTTCCTTTTCTGCCAAATACTCAATTTCCCGGACAGGTTTTAGAACTCGATTTCGCGTTGCAGCAAGACCAAGACTCACCCAAACGAGACTCCTGGATTTGGCATAGAGACTTGCTGAAGACAATCGATCAGAACATTCGTAAGCTCCGATTTCTCGATGCGACAACATCTTCAGACTGAAACTGTACAACTTCTTGCTGAGGCTCTTTTCATGGGAAATGTCCTCCCACATATCCTTCAGTTCGGTCTTTTCTTTTTTGGTGATGTAAGATGTCACATACCGAGCCACAGCCATACAGTTGTCAGCCACAAACTGTATATCCATGTTAGCATTCCACATGGACAAAATCACTGGGTTGTAGTCATTGATGTACTTGGACTCTTCGTTCCTTTTCAAATTGTATGTATTCTTGGGTGATTTCCTCGTCACATTATGTCGCAGCGAAGACATCAAACTGTTCACTCTTCCTTTAGAAATCACCGGTCGTGGAAAGTTGAAACGACATTTGGTGTAGAACTTGTCCTTGTTTCTGAATTTACGACGACAGTACTTTCCACAACGATGGCTTTGGAAACGTAGAACTTGTTCTCTTAGACTTTTCTTCTCCGTTGCGTTTGGAACAGCACACGTAGAATACTGTTCTATGAAATTCATCACTAAGTCATCCGGATCTGTTCCAAATTTAGGTGCATCCTTGATCCACAACAACATATGTATATGAGGGGCACCTCTTGCTTGGTACTCCTTTCTCCAGAAGAAATCCAACACCTCTCCAAGAGGTGGATTCTTTTTATTTGTGATGAAAGACATCATAGCTTCAAATCTATGATTGAAGTACCTGCATACATTCACTGGATCCAAAGAACACAGTTCTCCAGGTGTCTTGAATTCAATGTTTTCAATATTTCCATTTGCCTCTCGTAGAAATTCAAGTAAGTCTTCCCAGCCATACTCGGCACAGCTCAGAGTGAGGAACCATGTTGGAGTTCCTAAGTTCCTCAGCATACATTTTAAATCACCATGACGACGGTACCAGTACTCATTAGTACCACGCTGACACGCCATGAGATTAATTAAGTGAGAATCCAAAATACTGTCTTGGACATTGACTTTATGCATAAAGTCACTTGCCGAAATGTTTTGCATCTGTATACCACTTTTTAAAATGTGGTTCACTGCATATGACAGTCCTGACAGATCGCTTTCAAACAAGAGATGAAACAAATAGGGAATGCATTGCCGAAACCTAGGATCTTCTGCATACAATCGTAAAGTCCGGTATTCAGACGCAGGAATTTGATGAGGTCGCTCATCATATCTTCCTCATTGACCTGTGGGAAATAGCTGTGGGAAACACCGAGCTTCCAAACTTTCCTCCCAAACACTAATGGGACTCCCTTTGGCTTGTTTCATTTGAAACAACTCAATTGCATTCCCCATGACTTCCTTGGAATGCAAAGGATGAACACTATAATGTTCATATATTTCTTCACTATTAGACACCTCTACTTTCTCAATTTGGCCAGCACACAAAACGCTATCCTCTTCATCACTTACTTCCTCTTCTGCAACATATACATTCTTATAGTACTTATTATTTTTCTTCAAATACAAAGTTGCATTTTTCACTTTCCTAACATCCACTAAATCTTGCCATATTTTCTTATTCTTTGTCAGAACCCCATTAACCAAGATAACCAGAGGTTCCTCTTCCACTTTCTCAACTCCAATTGTGTTAATGTTTTTGTTCAAATCTAGAGGCAAATAAACAACTCTTCCCTTTAATCCTCTCTGTAAATCTGCTGGAGGCAACTTCCCTGTCTTTGGCTCCATTCTTACAATAGCCTGAAAGGGATGGATACTTTGAATCAAAATAGATTCATAAGTATTTAAATCCTTCAATTCTGAAGGAATCTCAACCAATTCCAGATTATTATGAACCGCCCTAGCAGGCATCTGGTTTTGGTTTAATTTGTTACAACAATAAGTACACACACGTTGGTCCACTCCCAAATCAAAATAATTTTCTACCATCAAGTATGTGGCAAAATCCTTCCATTCACTATTATTTTCCCTTTCACTTTTTGCATATAAATCCACTAACTTAGTCTGATTCTTATAATAAGTGCGTCGACAACATACACAAGTGAAATTAGGCCTCTCACTTGATTTCATCTGAAACGTGGCAATTTCCTTCTGAAAATAATCTGTACTGGAAACCTGTACATTATCTTCAACATTACCCTCTACTTCAGGGTCAATTTGAACATTCTCATCTTTACTACCAAAGTAACAAAACTCAATTTCTTCACAAATATTCTTCACATCTATTTCAGAACCATGCAAAAGAGCAGCACATAATTGTTTAAGCATAATTGCTGGACTCTTAGCATAATACAACATTCTCACTAATTTTCTCACTTTATTATGATGCACTGCTAGCATCCTGAAATGATGAAAAACACTCTGGCATACTCTCCTGGAAAGACAAGCCAGTGAATGACCACGCAAACCTGTCATTTGTCTCACTCTGCAAGGATCTAAATCTTGCAACAACTTCATTTTCTGCTTCAAACTTTTCTTATTAAATGTCCGTATAAAATCACAAAGCAAATTGATGGAAACCTGTCGCACACTGCAAATAGAACTACACTTCCAAATGTACACAGGACCCTTAGGACGTCTTCCTAAAACCTCATCACTTAGCGCCTCTTCTGTCTCTGTTGTCACAAGTTGTTCTTTTTCAACTGGACAACCATCCTTCACTTCATAAGCTCGACCACTGGTGTCAACTGCAAACACCAAATCATTATCCTGAAAATAACTCTCCTCATTAAAAAATGCCTCACAACTTGAACTATGCATCCATTCTCCGGAAAAAAACTTCACAAAAGTTAGTACGATTTACTACTCTCTTCCATCTACTTTTTGTTTTGAAATCAGAAATTACCTTGCTTAGTTTCCTAATTCTATTGATTACCAAAATAAACAACTTTCGCTTAATTTCAAAAGCATGATCAATAATTTTCTCTACATTTTTCTTCTTCTTATAAAATGCCGCTTTCTGTTGGCCTTTCTTTTTAATATTTTTCAATAAATTAACTAATATCCTATTACGGAACATTCGATTTCGAATGTCCCTAAACTGTTGTTTCCTTCTACTATCATGCACAGAGTTATCTCTTCCTCTACCAGTAACATTTGTGATGGGTCTCTCCTTTCCATTTAAATTACTTTTCTTTTTGTGGACTGAAACATTTTTTTGAGCAAAACTTTTTTTACTACAAATATTTCTTAAGAATGATTTCGTGCTCTTACCCGGACCTTTCTTGGTGTTTTGACAAGTATTTGGGGAAGAGGACTGCTGCAATAAAACATCATCCTGCTGTCTTTGACGTTTTCTAGCCTTTCTTATTCTACTTTTTGTAGGCATTTTCCAAACTATGAAAGAATCTGCAGTTGAATCTGTGGAAAAATATAATATAAAATGTTATTAACCACTATTACCAAACAGTAAATAAATAACAGTCATCTAAAACTTAATGCCCTACTAATTATTTAACATAGCAAAGGTTTTCCACCAGCACTGCATCACAAAAATGACACTCAATGGTACAAAACAGGCATACAACAATCATAAATCACTCCCTAATATTTTAAATGATTAATTCAGGATGACGATAAGATGTAGCCTATCTAAAGATTTGTTTAGGCCCAGATCTTTAGACTGGGGTGAATGTGTGTCATTGATCCACATTCAGTCCATCACCTGTTTTGTTTATTTGAGGTGAGGCCAACACATGGTTGCAGATAAGATTTTCACTGAAAAAAACCAAGGTAAAAAAACATGTGAAGGCCTACCAATGAAGTAAATCATTAAATGAAAACCAATACATTTCTGGAAATATGCACTGCTAGTGCTTCATAAGATGTTTTGGGTCATATTTATAAGGCATTTGAGTGTCTATTATGCTATTTTACGTTCTTCATGGTGCAAATTTATTGTAAATACGCTCCCACCTGCGGTTGGCAAATTTAGATTTTGATTATGGGAGTTACATAGGCATGTTAATAATTTCCCAAAAATGGTGTATGACCCCAAACAACCTTTGAAGCAAATGCTCTTAGCCATGTTATCCACCTCCCATTGGATAACATGGCTAAGAAGTGCTTGCAAATAGGAAAAAAAACGGCCGCAATGCATGAATATCGCAGAAAAGTCAGCGATATTCATGCATTTTCCAGCAAATGCTCCTAGCCATGTTATCCACTTCCTATTAAATAACATGGCTAAGAACTGCTCAGGGCCCCATGAGGAACACTTTCCATTTAAAAAGGGAAAAATAACATCAAAGACACTAAAATGCCTTCTAAATATGACCCCAAACAACCTATGAAGCTCTAACAGTACATATCCTGAAATGTAATTGATTTCAAAATTCGTTTTTAAACTCAGCATATAAATCAATTGTATACCTGCATTCATGAAGAAATGACTAAAAATGTCCTTGAGACACATGAAAGTGTTTTCTGGAATGCCCTAGCACCATTTTTGAGACACTATTAACATGGCTAGGTAACTCCCATAATCAAAATCTAAATTTGCCAAGCGCAAGTGGGAGCGTATTTACAAGACACTTGCCCCAAGAGGAACGCTTTCCATTTAAAAAGGTAAACATAACATCAAAGACACTAAAATGCCTTCTAAATATGACCCCAAACAACCTATGAAGCTCTAAAAGTACATATCAAGAAATGTAATTGTTTATCACAAATGCGATTAAAAACGGCCGCAATGCATGAATATCGCTGAAAAGTCAACGATATTCATGCATTATCCAGCAAATGCTCTTAGCCATGTTATCCACCTCCCATTGGATAACATGGCTAAGAACTGCTCGCAAATGCGAAAAAAAACGGCCGCAATGCATGAATATCGCAGAAAAGTCAGCGATATTCATGCATTTTCCAGCAAATGCTCTTAGCCATGTTATCCACCTCCCATTGGATAACATGGCTAAGAACTGCTCGCAAATGCGAAAAAAAACGGCCGCAATGCATGAATATCGCAGAAAAGTCAGCGATATTCATGCATTTTCCAGCAAATGCTCTTAGCCATGTTATCCACTTCCTATTAAATAACATGGCTAAGAACTGCTCAGGGCCCCATGAGGAACGCTTTCCATTTAAAAAGGGAAAAATAACATCAAAGACACTAAAATGCCTTCTAAATATGACCCCAAACAACCTATGAAGCTCTAACAGTACATATCCAGAAATTTAATTGATTTCAAAATTCGTTTTTAAACACAGCATATAAATCAATTGTATACCTGCATTCATGAAGAAATGACTAAAAATGTCCTTGAGACACATGAAAGTGTTTTCTGGAATGCCCTAGCACCATTTTTGGGACACTATTAACATGGCTAGGTAACTCCCATAATCAAAATCTAAATTTGCCAAGCGCAAGTGGGAGCGTATTTACAAGACACTTGCCCCATGAGGAACGCTTTCCATTTAAAAAGGTAAACATAACATCAAAGACACTGAAATGCCTTCTAAATATGACCCCAAACAACCTATGAAGCTCTAACAGTACATATCAAGAAATGTAATTGTTTATCACAAATGCGATTAAAATCGGCCGCAATGCATGAATATCACTGAAAAGTCAACGATATTCATGCATTATCCAGCAAATGCTCTTAGCCATGTTATCCACCTCCCATTGGATAACATGGCTAAGAACTGCTCGCAAATGCGAAAAAAAACGGCCGCAATGCATGAATATCGATGAAAAGTCAGCGATATTCATGCATTTTCCAGCAAATGCTCTTAGCCATGTTATCCACCTCCCATTGGATAACATGGCTAAGAACTGCTCGCAAATGCGAAAAAAAACGCCCACAATGCATGAATATCGCAGAAAAGTCAGCAATATTCATGCATTTTCCAGCAAATGCTCTTAGCCATGATATCCACTTCCCATTAAATAACATGGCTAAGAACTGCTCAGGGCCCCATGAGGAACGCTTTCCATTTAAAAAGGTAAACATAACATCAAAGACACTAAAATGCCTTCTAAATATGACCCCAAACAACCTATGAAGCTCTAACAGTACATATCAAGAAATGTAATTGATTTGAAAATTCGTTTTTAAACACAGCATATAAATCAATTGTATACCTGCATTCAAGAGGAAAGGACTGAAAATGTCCTAGAGACACAGAAAAACGTTTTCTTGAATGCCCTACCACCATTGTTTGGACATTATTAACATGGCTATGTAACTCCCATAATCAAAATCTAAATTTGCAAAGCACAAGTGGGAGCGTATTTACAAGACACTTGCCCCATGAGGAACACTTTACATTTTAAAAGGAAAACATAACATCAAAGACACTCAAATGCCTTATAAATATGGCTCAAAACAACCTATGAAGCTCTAGCAGTACATATCCACAAATGTAATTGATTTCTTAAATCGTTTTTAAAAACAACATATCTGTTTCAGCTTACATAACAGACCATGGAATGGGCTCCATGTACCACAATAACTTGTGTTACTGCATGCCAGAATGCTACACCGAATATGCAATTACAATTTCTCAAAGAAACTAATTCTATTAGTATATCACTAGAGACAAAACCACATTTTAAAAACACAGCTTTCTTCATCATTTTCTCCTTAAATCATACTATTCTCTATCTAAATTAAATAAATCTTTTCTCACCTTAGCAAATATTTTTTGAGTTTTGAAAACAGTCTCAGAAATACACCAAATTGTCTTCAGCAGAAGAAAAAGGATGCACTCCAAAGGCTGCAGCTATTGAAAGCACAGAAATACAGATATTCATTTCACATATCTCTCATATTAGCCAATCATACCTCTTCCCTCACTTTTTTCAAATCAAAACCCTTCCCCCCTCTGCCCTCTCTGCCTTGTTTCCATAGCAACCACCTCCTGGAAGACCTCTCATGTTTGCAAATTCACACAACAATGTTTCAATTGAACTCTGAACTCTCAGTGCACCTGCGTATCCAGTGCAATCTTTCATTAAATGTTTCTTCCTTGACCATTCAAATTACATGTTTCAAAGAACACATCCATGCACCCTAACTTTCTGTTTTCAGAAATGGAAATGCACCAATCACTGCTAATGAATCATAAGCATTGGAAATCCACAGTTTTTTTTCTTTAGAAACTCCTACTGTTTCAACTGCCCTTTCATTACCACACTTCATCTGACTGCAGAACAACCTTCTCCCACCATGTTTAAGGTCTGGATTGTTGGACATAGTTACATCCACTGGGCTCAAAGGTATGCTGAGAACAGAAATGTACCTAACCTCAATTTACAAGATGTGGAAATTAAGTGGTTGGGCCAAAGAGGATTAAAATGTCACCAATTGATACCATTGGTGAAAACCTTTATGCATTTGCCAAAACCTGACCTGTTAATAGTGCACTGTGGAGGTAATGATTTGGGCACTTTGACAGGGGTAGGTCTGGAAATGCTTTTAAAGGACACCTTTGAGCAATTAATGGCACTTTTTCCTCAAACTGCCTTGGTATATTCCAATATATGCCAAAGACAGAAATGGAGGTGGTCCAACCAATTTTGTCCACAAATTGAGAAAGCGAGGAAGCATGTAAACAAATCTGTTTCAGCTTACATGAGAGACCATGGAATGGGCTCTCTGTACAACAATAACTTGCGTTACTACATGCAAGATATCTACAGAGGAGATGGAGTTCACTTCTCAGATGAGGGCAACAGAATTTTCATTCTGAATTTAAGACTGTGCATTGGTACCTACTTATAAGTACCTAAATGTACCATAAACCCAAAAGCTCTTCTCAGAGCTACCCTACATCTGATCACTCACAATTATTATTTTTCTCTAACTTTTTTCACTAATTTTCCACAAAATACGCTCCCCGGAGCGCTACCCGGTTCGCTAACCGAAAGCTAACCTCGCGGATTTTTTTAAAAAATGTTTTTTTTCCGCACATATAAGCCTCCTCAGCCACCCTCAGAAAACCTAGGGGGTCAAGATAAGTCTACCATGACCCCTTCTACCCATTCTAAACATTATTTGCCCTCCATCTTGTATCTTAATGCGACCGAAACACAAAATGGTGGACTCCCGTGACGCTTAAGGTTCGCTAACCGGGCCGCTTTCCGGAAAGCGGTCCTAAAAAAAGGTGGGAAAGTAATTTACAGAAAAACGACTAGAGACACTCTCACCAAATATAGATTAGCTCATACTACATAAAAATCCCTTTCATTTTCACAAATTTGATTGAAATTCCATTTAGCCATTAAGCCTGTAGACCTCTCTAAGTACCGTGAGGTAAATTACTTCACAAAACACATCTGAAGTGTTGGAATTGACAACCAATGAAAATGTTACTTTCATTTTCAATTTTTTTTTCCTGACATTTGATTGGTTATGTACCTGAATATATATAAAGGAAGAGAAGGAAACACAGCCATTTTGACTACTACTTCCTGAACTACATTTCAAGAGCCTTTTCACCTCCCTGTAAATTAAATTGATAATTTGTAAGTGGCACTTTAAATTAATTTGTAAAAACGTTTTTTGATAATTATTTACTGTCCCCCTGCTATAGTTATAGATACAGATAGACTCCTCTGTTATATTTATTGATTGACTTACACTTCTCTGCTATAATTATGAATTTACTTACTTTAAGTTCACTGTTAAAAAAACAGAACTACCTGTCTGAACTTAAACCCAACAGTGCCCTAACTCTTCTAATTTAATTATTTTTTTTATGCAATTTACAGCAAAAAAATGGAAGGGGAGCAAGAAAAAACTAATGTTTCCTTCGAGATTACATCCGAAGACATTGTAACTGAAGAAAATGTGGATGAAGATTTTATGGATCAATCTTTTGACGAACAATTTATTCAAACCTTACAAGAGACAGAAACATCCATGTTTGACGAGATACCAGATGATATAATGCTGGAAGTTTTAATGAACTATGAAAATAATAAATAATTTTTTTTTAAATCAAAATAAATAAATAAATAAAAAAACGAACAAAAACAACAAATAATTAACATACAGTATTAGAAAAGTCTATCATTCTTTTATCCTTAAAGTTCGCTGCCCAGAACGCTTTCCGGTTCGCGAACTTGGCGCTTACCACGCAAAAAAAAAATTTTTTTTTTTGGACCCTCCTAGGCCCTTTTAAAACCTCCACATAAAACCTAGGGGGTCAACGAGGATCTACTATGCCCCCTTATGGTAATTTCCCCCTTTGTTTTGGCCTCCTCTTGTCTCTCGATCCTACCGAGAGACAAGATGGCGGCCGCTCCGGACTGTTTAGAATGTTGACAGACTCCGGAGGGCCAATCAGCTTCGCATCGCAAAGTTCCGATACGCGAAAGGTTCGCTAACCGGATCGCTGCCCGGAGCGCTGTTACAGATATATATCTTGATTTAAACGTTAATTTCTCAAAATCCACTGAAGCACATATATTGAGACCTAGCAAAGGCACATCGGGCTAACAGTCCCTACAATTTTGCCAAGTTTCGTGCAAATCCATTCAGCCGTTCGGGCTAAAAGTGAGTCCAACCGCCCTATGGAAATTAACATGGAAAAAACGCGTTTTGGGACCCCCCTTTTTTCTCGGCCCCCCCTCCACAAAACCCCCCCAAATTTTCAAGGCCTGCTCAGAAACAAAATGTGCCATTTTCCTGAAAATTTCAGCCAATTCCGTCCACAAACGCCAAAGTTATTAGGCATAGAATTTTCAGAAATCCCATAGGGAAAAAATCCTAACTATATATACCTACTGGCGACCGCCAGTAGGTAATATATATATATATATATATATATATACATATATATATATATATATATTCAAGCTCATGGGTCTGCCACCAAGTTGAAGGAGCACTCGAACAACAGAGAAGGTTTTGACCCGTTCTATCGGGACGGCCCAAACAGGGCGGGTCTACGTGTACCAAAGAAAAGAAAGGTGGTCCTAAAGACACAGAAAATGTACCTGCATCCACGCCTCTGAGGAAGAGGATTTTACCTCGAAACGCGTCAGGCGATAAGGACGCTGTTGAACTGCTAAAGCGTTTGGTGACACTGTTGCCCTCATCCCGGAAGATAGAAAAACCGGTGAACCACAACGAAGGGGGTTCCAACCCGCGGACTCGTGGCAGGAGGCAGCAAGGAAGGAACCGGAGCTGAGAGAGAGAAGCGAGGAGTCGGAGAACCAAGCGGAAGAAGCGGAGGAGGACGCCGACGGCGACGTGTGGTCTGAGGACTGGTGGAGTCCTCAGGAGGTGGCTGGAGAGCGGCCGCAACTCACCAGGGAGTTGCGGCGGGCCACGTGAGTAACCGCCATCCGTCTCCGTGTGCTGCTTGTAGATAGTTGTAATTAGTGTAAATAATATAGCGCTGCACCTATCTGAGCACGAGAGCACTGTATATATATATATAGATAGACCCCCCCCCTTCTTCACCGTGAGCACCCTGTCGACCCTTGTCTCCCCTCCTGTTTGTCGACCTCTTCCACCTCCCCGTTTAACCCGTCCCTCACTATCCCTTTTTCGTATCCTCACTTCCCGGTGTCGGTGGCAGCTACCAATCTTGAGAGGAGCGAAAGACTAACGGCCCTCTGTTTCTTCTCTCGCCCCAAACCTCCGAGGCCCACCAACAGAAGTCAAGGACCCTACGGCACTACAGAGAAGGAAGACTTACACCATCCTGACGACAGCAGCCCAGCGGCAGGACGTCTTCCACTTCCCTCCCTGACCGGACGTCTTCTCTACCTCGGCCTTCGCCCAAGAAACCCATCGGTCCCCTTTATTCAGAGACTTATTATCACCACCTACCTGTGTCCACAATAAAACTCGCTAAACATAGCGCACTATATCTGGCCTCCCCGCCTGTTATTCCGGCCCACCGAAGCCCACACCCCACAACCATCTTTTACATCTTAGTCATGTAACATGCTTGACGTAATGACCATCTTAAAAATTCACCATGTGAGTTTGTTGTATATTTATCAATGGACCTATAGTATAGAACCATTGAAAGAATCACATAAGTTGTACTATTTGGAAGAAAAGAGAGGAGCCATGCAATCCAACAAGTCCAACCATGTTTTCCTTAACCCCGTGCTCGCTGAAGTGCATAATTGTGCACCAACAAAAAGAAAATCAATCAGTTTTTCAACCACACAGTGTCACCTTTGTGAAACCATGCCACTTCAGTGTCCAGCTTAAAAAGAATTTATAACCTTCACCTATGTGCCAACAATGCTCTATATTCACATTCCAAATTGTACAACTTATGTGATTCTTTCAATGGTTCTATACTATAGGACCATTGATAAATATACAACAAACTCACATGGTGAATTTTTAAGATGGTCATTACGTCAAGCATGTTACATGACTAAGATGTAAAAGATGGTGTATTTAGTGCTTATGTGCTTAAGCGAACACATAGATCTTAGCATATGTACCTTTCTTTTCTTGCTACATGTATGATTGACAGCCTTGAAAAAGCCCAAAGGGGGCGAAACGAGCGTCGGCTGTGGACCATAAAGTTTGAAAAATAAAGACTTGAATTCTTTACAACGTCTGGTGTGATGAAATTGACTGTTTGACCAAGGATATGGATTACAGATGAAATGCTAAATAAGCTAAGGGATCAAAGAGACTATTTCGGAGGTGCACTGGTGTGCCTCTCATATATATCTTTCTTCCATTTAACCAGATCATAGTTCTTAAGTCACACATTAAGAAACACAGTTGGCTCACGTTTCGGTGGCTTCAATCAGGAACAGTTGAATTTAAAAAGATTTCTTCATGTTCGCAAAAAGGTGAGACTTGCAATAACTATGATGTTTCTTCATATATCATCACACAGAGCTCACATGAAATTATAATTTATTATTTTCTTCCTCCAAAGTCCATGTTAATTCATTTTTGGGGGAGAAAGTCACCATTGGAAGGTCTTGAAAACATTGCACTAATTGCAGCAGGGTTCACCTCTTAAATTTAGTGGGCTTGTTTGTTACGATTTGCTCCTTTAGACATTCTTGCCGTCAAGTTCACTCAAGTTGTGTAACTCTACTGACAAGGATGTATAATAGTAATGTGGGACTCACAACTGCCAAACTTCAAGCTCCGTGGATAATACCAAAACTCATCTTTCCATCCAAAATTGTTCATATCAGACACAGTGTTGCCTGTTAATTTTGGTAGGGAGGGTGGCGGGCCATACACACACACATATACACTCACTCACGCCCACTCACAAGTTCATACATTTAAACTTACATGCACGCATGTATCAAACGTTCAAAATCATAAAACTTACCTGTCCTGCAGCTCTTAGAGAAGAAAGCCTAAGAGGTCCCAGGAGGGTTAAGACTTCTGCTGTCTCTCATTGACTGACCTTAGGTCAGCCAGTGAGAGGAGGCAGCAGACTCTCACTCATCACAGAGTGGGTTGGGTACGCTAAGACTTGCTGAACCCTCTACACTCTGTGATGAGGTGTCACCATTTGGTAGAAAAAGAAGAAATGGCAAGGAGGAAAGAATATCTATATCTACTTACACATAGGGGACCTCATATTACCCTATTAAGTGTACATAGTCCTGTCATTAATTTATATACCATATTCAAAACAACAAATCACATACCTCAGACCATTTTTGAAAATTAGTCATCATTATTTTTTTTTCTCTTTTAGAACATACAAACATATATGCAAACAACATATATATATACATCACAATTCAACAAAAAACGAAAAAATTCATACATTCCTTCTACCCACTCAATTGAAAATTAATCAGTGTTTGCATATTAAATAAAGGCAATACACTGTGAGGTCATGTTATATGCACACAAGGTTACCAACCCTCTAAAGACCTTAGTTCAAAGGTGCATTAAGTCTTAGAAAGTTTTGTCAATTTCAGTTGGACTGCTCTTGTCAAACGCGGACGTGTATCGGCATCCATTTACATCTTGGCCTCCACAACACAAAGGTAAGGAAACAAACCAACATAAATATAAAACATATTGTGCCAAACATAAGAAATTACTGTCCCAAAGGAATGCATAGGTAGATGAGTCAGTGGAACACATTTTATTGTATTTGTTGTCAGCATCCTGAAAGTTTTGATGTTGCCCCTGAAAATCTGTCATAAGCTCTGTGGCCATATCCTTAAGTCTTGCTGCTGTCATTTTCATTAGACCCAACTGCTGCCACTCACATACACTTTTGTGAAAGTCTGGGCACCTGTTATTCTGATATAGAGACCTTACCTACTCATGATGTGAAAGGAGATGGAGGAAGCATCATGTGCCAGTATGGTCCATTTAAAGAAAAAATGGAAAAAAGCAAAAACAAATCCAGACTTCTTTGCTCCTTTTTAGGTTTCGCTGGGGAACGGAGCGTAAGCTCCGCCTCCAGAGAAATCTGTAGTTTCTAGTAAGGGTGCCTTGAATACGCCCCTCTGTTTCATTGGCTAGCTCCATAAATGGAGGCTAGCCATTGGAACAGAGAGGCGTCCGTCATGGCCGGACCAGATTCGGGGGCGTTCCTGAGAATCTTTGGCTTTTGGCTACGTCATGCTACGTCAGCCAAAAGCCGGGAACGCCCCCGAATCTGGTCCGGCCGGGCCGTGCTTGCTGCTGTCCTGCCTTGTGTCCCTCCTCCCGCCGTCCCCCCTCCCCCATCCCCGCTGTCCTGTTATGGCCCGATCGAGTGGCCACCTCGATTGTTAACTAACTGAAGAGCTGGTGCCCACCCGGCATTGCCCCGTGTTCTCACCGCTGCGGCCCGGGGGCCTGAAAGTGATCAGAAGCTGAAGCGAGAGAAACGAAGGGGCCGCGACCTGATTGGTCCTCTGTTGACAGGAGGCGCGCTCTGATTGGCCGTTTGCAGTAGGCCTGTCCCGAGAGCCGCGCTCTGATTGGATGCCTTGCCCGCAGAAGCTGGGCGTGTATGGAGGCTCGACGCAGGAGCCGCGACCGGATTGGGCCGCAGCAGTGGAGCCGCCCCAGCGAGGATCCGGAAGCCGAGTCAGCCGTTCGACCCCGTCCTCGCCGAGGGAATCTCCGAAGTGCCGGGTAATCACCGCTGGGCCCGGGGAGAAGAGGAGGAAGAGTGATGGCAGCTGGACTGCAGGGCCCCCGTGAGCGGAGGGAGCCCTGCAGCGAGAGGAGCGGCCTTCAGAAGCGAGCGGAGGGGGCGCAAAGCACATTGCCGGTGCCTGCCCCCCCCCGTGAGGCTCCCCGACTGGAGGGAGAGCCCCGAGTGAAGAGAGAGCCGCCGGCCGGTGAGTGAGCCGACGAAAGGGAGGGGCGCCGGGACACATTGCCGGTGTCCACCCCTCCCCCGCAGTAGCGCGAGCTCGCGTTCCTTGGGTGTGTGAAGCCACGAGGGCTTCAAGGGCGGCCCCGGTTGGCAGTGGGTCGCCCCAACGTGCACAGAGCCCGGAGAGGCTCCCCGCCCCATTTTTTTGTATTTAGAGCCCTGAGAGGCTCTGGGGGGCATTTGGTGAAGTAAATGGAGAGTCAGGGCGGCCCCGGATGGCAGTAGGTCGCCCCAACGCTGAAGAGAGCCTGTTGAGGCTCAGAGGGGCCATTTTTCAGGACGTCGAGCCCCAGAGGGGGGCTCCAACGACCCCATATTTATAGCTGGTGAATGCTTTTCCCTCGCAGCTGAGGTAAGGGGAAAAATGCTTTTATATATATGTATGTTGTGTGCGTGCTGGCAGTTTTAAGTGTGTTTATGTAAGAGTGTAAATGAGTAGGCAGAGTGTGTGTTTGTATATGTATAAATATGTATGTGTAAGTGAAGGTCAAGTGGAATGTAAAGGCACTTCCCCTACCCCAGGCATTTTGGTGAATTGACCTTGGAGCCGCATCTTAAGCGGACTGCAGGCCACAGGGACTAGGTGACACAAGCAATGCTGGAGAGCGGTCAGCAACCCGGAGAGTGACGTCAGCAGAACGCAATCCACCCAACGAGTCCCCATCATGGGGTGTGCCCTTACTTGACGCATCAGGCGTAGATAAACGTGCGAGTGTGTGCTCTGAGACCCCTGTGTATGGTGAGGTGAGCTGGGCGCCTCGCGTCCTTTTGACCTTTCTTCTTTCTTACTCCTGGCCTCTTTCATCCCTTCCCTTTTATTTCTGCCCTCTCTCTTGCTCTCCCACTCTTTTCTGCCCTCCCACTACTTCTTACACTTTCTCATTCCTACACTACCTCTGTATCCTGTCCTCTCCTCTTTGCTTATGCCCTCTCAACATGCGCTATCACTGCACACAGCCTCTCTACACACGGCCTCTCTGCACATGCCTCTCTCCATATGATCTCTCTGCACAGGTCCATGTGTAGAGAGGGCAAGTGAAGAGAAGGCATGAGTAAAGAGGGCGTGTGCAGAGAGGGTGTTTTCCGGACAGGGCAAGTACAGAGAGATCAAGTGCAAATAGTGCATGTTTAAAAGGGCATGTGTAGAGGCTATAAGTTGACCAGTGCTTATGATGAGAAAGTGAGTGCAGGTGACAACAAATCTGCAAACTCCAATGGTGTTCCTTATGTGATGAGAACACATCTGCAAACTGCTATGGTGTTGCTTTCCTGAGGCACTGTCAACTTTTTCACACATTTTTTCCTCTTTCTGTCTACATTACTACACTAATACCTGCCCCCTCTCTTCCTTCTACCCTCTCTCTTTCTTGCCCTACATCCTTCCTTCTCACTCCCTCCCTTTCCCTCTCTCCCACTCTCTCCCTTTCCACCTCTCTTCTGATCTCTTTCACTTTACTGTCCTCAATCTCTTTTATCTCTCTCCTTTGTTTCAATCTCACTTCCTTTCGCCCTCCCTCTACATCTCTCACACTCCTGCCTTTCACTCTCCATCTACATCCACATTTTCTCTACACTTTCTATCCCGCACTCCTTATCTTTTCTTTCAACACTCTCTCGCTTCTGCCCTCCTTCCTGCTCTATTCTTTCCTGACCTCCCTATCTCTTTTGCCTTCTCTCACTCTATTACCTCTGCCCTTCTCTCTACTGTTATCCCTCTCTCTCTTCTGCCTTCTTAGTCTCTACTGCCCTCCCTTTCCACCTCTCTCTTCTGCTCTCTTTCACCTTCTTGTCCTCCATCTCTCTCCTCCTTCTCCTTCCCGCACTCCCTCTAACCTGCTGCCCTCTCCTTTCTGCCTTTCTCACACCCTCCTACCTTCCCTCATGCCCTCACACTCCTTTATGCCCTTTCTCTCTCTCTTCTGCCTTTATTCCTTCCTTCCTGGCCTCCCTCTCTATCCTGCCCTCGCTTCCTTTTGACCTTTCTTCTTTCTTACTCCTGGCCTCTTTCATCCCTTCCCTTTTATTTCTGCCCTCTCTCTTGCTCTCCCACTCTTTTCTGCCCTCCCACTACTTCTTGCACTTTCTTATTCCTGCACTACCTCTGTATCCTGTCCTCTCCTCTTTGCATATGCCCTCTCAACATGCGCTATCACTGCACACAGCCTCTCTACACACGGCCTCTCTGCACATGCCTCTCTCCATATGATCTCTCTGCACAGGTCCATGTGTAGAGAGGGCAAGTGAAGAGAAGGCTTGAGTAAAGAGGGCGTGTGCAGAGAGGGTGTTTTCCATACAGGGCAAGTACAGAGAGATCAAGTGCAAATAGTGCATGTTTAAAAGGGCATGTGTAGAGGCTATAAGTTGACCAGTGCTTATGATGAGAAAGTGAGTGCAGGTGACAACAAATCTGCAAACTCCAATGGTGTTCCTTATGTGATGAGAACAAATCTGCACACTCCAATGGTGTTGCTTTCCTGAGGCACTGTCAACTTTTTCACACATAGTTTTCCTCTTTCTGTCTACATTACTACACTAATACCTGCCCCCTCTCTCCCTTCTACCCTCTCCCTTTCTTGCCCTACATCCTTCCTTCTCACTCCCTCCCTTTCCCTCTCTCCCACTCTCTCCCTTTCCACCTCTCTTCTGCTCTTTCACTTTATTGTCCTCAATCTCTTTTTTCTCTCTCCTTTGTTTCAATCTCACTTCCTTTCACCCTCCCTCTACATCTCTCACACTCCTGCCTTTCACTCTCCATCTACATTTTCTCCTCACTTTCTATCCCGCACTCCTTATCTTTTCTTTCAACACTCTCTCGCTTCTGCCCTCCTTCCTGCTCTATTCTTTCCTGCCCTCCCTATCTCTTCTGCCTTCTCTCACTCTATTACCTCTGCCCTTCTCTCTTCTGCCTTCTTAGTCTCTACTGCCCTCCCTTTTCCACCTCTTTCTTTCACCTTCCTGTCCTCCATCTCCCTCTCTCTTCCCCTCTAGCCCTCCTTCTCCTTTCCGCCCTCCCTCTCTTACCTGCCGCCCTCTCCTTTCTGCCTTTCTCACACTTTCCTACCTTCCCTCATGCCCTCACACTCCTTTATGCCCTCCCTCTCTCCTGCGTCTATTCCTTCCCTCCTGCCCTCCCTCTCTATCCTGCACTCGCTTCCTTTTGAGCTTTCTTACTCCTGGCCTCTTTCATCCCTTCCCTCTCTCTGCAAATAATTGCATTATAAATGCACTCCAGATTTCTGTTTAAAGTAAAACACATCAACGTTTTACACATAATTCAATGAAGATACAAAACACCATTTATCAAAAGCTCAAACTTTAACAAAGGGAGTGCAGAGTAGGGAGTGCATAGAGCAGGGGGAGTGCAGAGTGCATAGAGTGCAGAGTGCGTGCAGAGTGCATAGAGGGTGCAAAGTGCATAGGCAGTGCAGAGTACATAGGGAATGCAGAGTCCAGAGAGAGTGCATAAAGAGTGCATACAAAGTGCATAGGGAATGTATACAAAGTGCAGAGTGCATAGGGAATGCAGAGTGCATAGGGAGTGCATACACAGTGCAGAGTGCATAAGGAGTGCAGAGTGCATAGAGAGTGCAGAGAGAGAGTGCATAAAAAGTGCAGAATGTATAAAGAGTGCAGAGAGAGTGCAGAGTGCATAAGGAGTGCAAAGTGCATAGAGAGTGCATAGGTAATGCAGAGTGCATAGGGAGTGCATAGACAGTGCAAAGTGCAGAGAGAGTACATAGGGAGTGCAGAGTGTATAGAGAGTGCAAAGTGCATATGAAGTGCAGAGTGCATAAGGAATGCAGAGAGTGCATAGGGAGTGCAGAGTGCATAAGAAGTGCAGAGTGCACAGTGCATAGACAGTGCACAGTGCATAGGTAAAGCAGAATGCATACAGAGTGCATAGGGAGTGCAGAGTGCATAGGGAGTGCAGAGTGCATAGGGAGTGCAGAGTGCATAGACAGTGCAGAGTGCATAGGGAGTGCACTCTGCACTCTTTAGGCACTCTGCACTCTCTATGCACTCTGCACTCTCTATGCAAAGTGCTGCATAGGGAGTGCAGAGTGCATAGGGAGTGCATAGGGAGTGCATGATAAGTGCAGAGTGCATAGGGAGTGCAGAGTGCATAGGAAGTGTGGAGTGCATACAAAGTGCACAGTGCATACAGAGTGCTGCATAAAAAGTGCAGAGTGCATAGGGAGTGCATAGGAAGTGGAGCGTGCAGGGTGCATATAGAGTACAGAGTGCATACAGAGTGCTGCATAGGGAGTGCAGAGTGCACAGGGAGTGCATATGAAATGCAGAGTGCATAAGAAATGCAGAGTGCATAAAGAGTACTAGGGAGTGCTAGAGAGTGCCAAGTGACTGCAAAAAAAAGGTAATGGCAATGTAAATGACAATGCCATTTACTTATCTGTTTTCGAAACAAAAACATAAATACAAATTTTGGCATATACAATGCCAATAACTCTAACTTTTCCAAAGGCAAAACCATTGCATTGTAAATGCTTGTTCTTTCTTCTCCCCCATTGCCCTTTCTGTCTCCATATTCCCTTTCTGTCGATTAGAAAGTCCTTTCTATCTCTCAATCCAGCCTCTTCTTTTATCCTTTGTCTCCTTTCCAACCTTTTCCCTCTTTCTCATTTTCTTTTCCTCCCTCATTCTAAAGTGCACCATTCTGGCTTACATTTCTATCTCTTCTGATTTCATATTCTTTCGCCTTTATTTGCGTTTTCATCCTTTGCTCTTACTCTTAATTACTTCATGGTCTTTATTCACACCTGCACTTCTCTTGCCACCTTCTATCCCAATTGAATCAATTTTACATACCCCGCCTCAATCTTCTTACTTTCCCATTCTCTCATCCACTTTATCCATCACACACTCCCTCTCTTTCTCACTTGTCTTCAATACTTCTGACTCTATGTGTACCCATCTAGTGCCTGCACAAGGATTATCGCCATCCCTAGTCCAAGGTACTTTTTTCTCTATTACCCACTCTAGTGCCACATTTGCTACTCGTACTAGAAATATGACACTCCATGTTGGTGGTAGGTTAAGCTTCCACTTAGTTTTTCCTTCCCCCAAAATTGCTCTTGCTCTCTCCTGTGTCTCATATCACTCTCTCTTCTCACAGGTACTCTGCTCAAATAGTTTTTTACCATCATCCCCTTCCATGAGGTTCACACTTTCTTGTCTCAACCACCCTCCTCCCTTTCTGTCTCACATACTCTTCTCTCTCTTTCACACTTTTAATTCACAAACCGATTTCTGTCCTTCACCTGATACCAGCGGCGGCCGCCACAGGTAAGAGCAGTGGGTGGTGGGCGGGATTGGGGCAGGGTGGGAGTTGGGTAAGAACGAAGGGAAAGTTACAATTAAATAAAAAGAATTAAAAAATAATAAAAACACTTGCCTTTCGCTTGACGCATCTCCGACTATGCAAAGTGGCGAGCGCAGGATAAGTGGTTTTATTATTTTCATCTACTGTAGATTGAAGAAATGGGTTGGAATGTTGATGTTACGGGTCTTTTGCGCTATTTATCTATAAGACCATCTTCAAGACATGATGATTCCTATGAAGAGTACAGACCCTTTGATAGAATTACAGTCAATAGTCTTGTTGATAAACTTTGGTGAGTCAATTTAACTTTATTTATCCATAATATATTAAAGTCAGCACGTTGTGGAGAAGGATTGAATTCCAAATGTTGATTCACTATATTTATTCTTTTCTTTGTCGTGCCGTCCTAGATCGACGTGTAACCACGGTGCTCGTCCTACTCACACGTGGATGAGACAGCGCAGTTACACGTCGATCTAGGATCTATAGTGAATCAACATTCGGAACTGTGCTCTTCATAGGAATCGTCATGTCCAGAAGATTATGCTTATGAAAAATATGTATAGGCTGCTCTCAATAGGATTTATGTAATGGGTTTTATTACATTTGTGACAATGACTATTTAATTTTAAATCTTCAGTGACTATCACTTATGTATATATGAGATTTGTGTCCCCTTCGACTTTCTTAAACATATAAATGTATACAAAATAATTAATACACCCTTATTTGTTTAATTCGCTTCAAAAAAGAATCCATCATAAAACTGTTTGAATTTTCTTCATTCTCAATTTACTTTGCCGGAATGCAAATTCAAAGGCATTCATATGTATAAACTATAAGAAATGTTATTGATACCAAACTAATATCCCTTGTAGGCCCCCTTACTTGATATACTAATTGGGCCTGTAGCACTTGTTGAGCCCCCACATTTGCATAGCTGGGCGAAGGATGGTTGAAAGGGTATATATGGGTGAAACTGGAAGGATGCCTGCCTGGGTGAGTTTGTGGCTAGAAGGAATGTTTGGGTGGGTTAAGGCAGAGTAGGCTGGGTGTATGGATTGGGTGAAAACAAGGATGCATGGGTGGGTAAATGGATGTTAGTGAAAGGTTTGTTTGGAGCAATCTTTGGATGGATGGATTGACTGAAACATTATGACTAGTTTTCTTTGTTGAAAGATTGGATGAGAGAATGCAAAGCTTAAATGGTGCATATCAAAACCAAGGGTGAAGATTAAGAATACTAGAAGAACAATGCAATGCTTAATGGATAGTCTGTGACAAGTATGCCAAAGCTATATCCCTGTTCTTAATCCTTTCACTGACTGTACTGCAGCACATTGCTTTTCTTCATTCTACAGATGCCATGAGAAAACTCAAGTTGTCTGATCATACCAGAAACAATATTGTAGCTACAACTTGACCATTAATTAATACATAGGCCTATTTTGGGAATCCCTAAACCATCTAAGCACTTTACAAGGACAACCTTATGAAGATTAAAAACTGCAGTTTCTTTAATCTGGTTTATTGCTGTGTTTATTCTGCCTTAATTCCTTTCAGACAGTTAGAACCTTTGCCCTTTGCCTTTAGTTTTAAGGGAGAAGGTAACGGTGGCTGTGACTCTAATCACATCAAAAAGAATGACTCTAGGGGACCGTCAATGTATTGCTACTGTGCCACCCAGTAGATCATTTTAAACACGTTTTTGGCACAGAGCATTTCTTACAATGTGTCTTTTTTTTCTTTCTAGCTACTCCTGGTCACCTGGGCCCATCTCACCAGGATGCAGCCGCCCGGATGCGGCAGCAGAAGCTGGAGGAAATGCTGGCCGAGTAACGGTAGATGATTGACCAAGAGGAAGAGGAGGTAGTTGCCCATGGCCCCAGCCAGGCCCCACTATCTCCAGCTTCCCATGCATAACATCAGCGCCGCTGTCTGCAGACAGCTGCCCACAAGAAAACAAACACTGCTGCCCCCTCTCAGACCGCACCCTACTTCACCGTGCCCTATCAAGGCTGGCAAGGATTGAAGCCCAACAAACCTCTCAAATGCTAGTACTGACACACTTTCACGCCTTCCCTACAATTTGTGATCAGACATATTAATTATTGTGATCATCTTCTATTCAATCAATTTTTAAAGGAATTTTTTCTAAATCTCATTGACGAAATAACAAGTAATTTTGCTGTTTTTACATATACAGAACAAACATAATCAAAACGCTTATAAAACAATTTTATGATGTGAAGATCAAAACAAAACAATACATGTTCAATAAAAAAGAAATAAACCTTACCACATGAAAAATTGCAATTTTCTCTTAAGACGAAGTTCTGACTTTTCAAACATCCCTAAAGAGCTTGATATATTTTCTTTCATGTATAGCACCTAACTGAATGGGCCATAACCAAACAATACCTCTTCAGAACTCAGGGAGAATTAATCATCCATATACAACTGAAAAATCTAGTGGCTGCAAGCCACTAGTGTCGCACCTCTTTCTCTGACTCTCATCAAAAAGGACCCCCCAAGTAAGGGAAGACAAGGACCCTCGAAACCACATCCCCCCCACAGGTGAAAGTTAACCGTATGGTCTTGCTTCTCTGGCGACCTATGATCATAGTGTGCGATTTTGTTGCATTTACTTTCAGGTCAAGGCTCTCTATGAATGAACCAAAATGGTCCTATAGGATTTGTAAACTATTGCCAGTACGCGCAATTAGTACCGCGTCGTCCGCGTATAAGAGGGCCGGTACCTGGGCTCCTCCTACACGCAGAACATCTGCAGCCCCTAGTTCAAGGTGTTTCCCTAAACCATTGATATAAATGGTAAAGAGAATGGGGGCCAAGATGCACCCCTGTCGCACCCCTTTCTCTGACCTGAAGCTATCAGTGCATCTTCCCTCCCTAGCGACCCTTACTTTACTAAACAGATCCTGGTGTAAGCTGGCCATAAAACCTACCAACGGAGCCTCTATCCCCATCTCTTCTAGCATGGACCATAACTTGGACCTGTTAACCAGGTAGAAGGCCGAAGAGAGGTCCATAAAGGCCAGATAAACTGACCCCTCTCCGACCACCGTGTATTTAGAGACAAGAAGGTGGAGGTTGGAACATTGATCCAGGGTACCTCGCTTTTCCCGGAAGCCGTACTGTATGTTATCGAGCCCCCCACAAGCCTCCAAATTAGTCCTTAATTTACCCAATAACACTCTGCCCAGGATTTTAATTGCAGAGTCAAGGAGGGAGATGGGTCTATAGCACCCTGGATCCTCCTGGTTGCCTTTCTTAAAAATAGGGACTATGATAGCGGTGGCCCATGAATTTGGGAAGATATTATCATTTGCGGCTCTAAATACTCTGGTTAGGACTTGAGACCAAGTTTTCGGGGAATATCTAAAAAAGTCAACTGGCGCCTTATTTGTGGAGGAGTGCATTATGGCCTTAAAGACCTCGTTTTCCCCAAACACTACTTCAGGGTGGACCTGAACAGTTCTTGTACCAGTCGTGGATGTACCACCTTTATTACCATATACCTCTTGAAAATGGTCAATCCATTTCTCATCCGGGATAACACAGTCAAGGGGAGTATCGTCAGTACCGGAAAAAAAACGGGTTATTTATGATATCCCAGAAGTTTTTGCTATCTCGAAGAACATCTATATTAAGGAGATTATTCCAGGCCTCATTTTTAATGATATTTCTCCTTCTTTTTAGGGTAAGTTTGTATTCCCGCCTCAGGCAAGTAATTAAAGCTTTATCTCTCGGCTTGTCACTTAAGGCATCTTTTAAGGATCTATGTATGCAAGAACACTGCGAATCAAACCATTTGTAGGGCCTTGGAGGGAACCGTGGTTTAGGTACCGTTAGGTCCCTAGTGACTTGGGCACAGATAGACTCAAAGGCCTGTATGATTAGTTGGTTTGAAGAGCCTTGGGCCAAACAGGATACAATTGAATCCTCTATTTTGGGCAGGATGGTGGCCATGAATTCTTCCTCGACTACTTTAGCCCACTTAAGCCTTCTATCCTGGTCACTGGGCACCGCAGTGGCGCAAGCTTTAGTTTGTCTAACTATGTTGCGTTGTAGGTCACTCCAGTGAATCACTAATAGCAAGGGGTTATGATCGCAGTGGGGTGAGACAGTTGTCTTATATCCTCTTACCTTTGAGATGATCGAGACCGAGATAAAAATATAATCTATAATCATCCCCTGCACTGTCCCCTTGTAAGTGGGTACCCTCTTGCCCGCTCCTGTATACATTGGCTCATATAGATTTATACTGGCTAGCATCATTTCAAGGGCCTCTCCTGATTTGGAATGTTCAAAGTGGGGAATATCGACGGCGCCCATATCCACTTCAAAATCTGTAGACATGGTAAATTGCATTTGTGAATATTAAAATCGCCCATGAAAATGAGCTCAAAATTATTTTGCGTGGATTGACTGTAATTAACTAAAAAATTCTCTAAAAAAACTATATGGTCCACTTCGTTCGCCCTCACCCATGAGTTGTAGAAATGTATTATTAGGAGGGTGGAACTTGAAGAGACAGTCCATTCAACGATTAAAAGGTTTTGTGAACCATGCTCTAGTTGCTTAAATGTCCCAGCTAGTTCTAGGAAAAATAGGAGCAGCAGTCCCCCTTTTGCTCTCCCAGCACTACTAGCGACCGCAGAGGTTACAAAACTTGAATATCCATCTAACCAAAACTCAGGCAAGATATCCCAAGTTTCTTGTAAGGCTATTACATCGTGTGCTATAATAAAATTGACCCATGATGGGTCCACACATTTGCCCTTTAAGCTTGCAATGTTCCAACTTGTGAATTTACAAAGTGGGGTACCCTCCTCCCTTGTACCAAGACCTGTTACTGACTGTGTTGGAACTGGTTGTCAATTGTTAAGGTTCAGATCAGTGAGTGGGGTGAACCTATTCGCCAGTATAATGTTTGGGCCTGCATCTAATACAGTTGATCTATTTTGTCGTTGACTATAGTGTACGACTTGCCAATCATTACCCACACGGCCTGCCGTCTAAGGTGTGTTATAAGGAGTATGGGTGGGCAAGGTTCTTAACAATGGGGGGTAAAAAAACCCCAAGGGGACTGCTCTGAGGTGGCCATTTCTTGTATATCAGAGCCGTCCCAAAAGAGTCTGTCAGGCAAATGTCGCCTTTCACCCGTTTGGGTCTAAACCCCACCCATCCCACCCATCTGGCTGTGATGATACTCGATGAGATATTTAACCCCCCACTACAGGACTCATCACACCATTTTTTAGCCTTTGCAATTAATGCTGCGTTAGTTTCAACTTCCCCCTCAATCAACCAGGGAACTCCAATAAAAACCACCACAAAAGGGGCAGCTTCAGGGGGTAGCTTTAGGTGAGCTGCACATTCCACATGTTTTGGGGCCACTGGAGCAGTATGCACCTCCTGGGCCTCAATTTTAGGCTGAATGATAACCTGGCTATTTGGAGTCTTGTCCTTCTGACCCTCCCCCAAAGACAATACCAGTCTCCCCTGGCTAGTTGGTATAGTTAGGGGTAATGGTAACAGTGGCTGCGTTAGGGCGGAATTAAAAATGGGGTCCTCTATGGCCGGGCTAGCGGCTGGGTTCGGTGTGGAATGCCCTCAAGTTTTTCAACCAGATTGTCAATAATTACACATTTTTTTAAAAGACCTTCGAGGCATGTACTCATTGTGTTAACTACATCCTTTGCAATCCCTACGAGCAGTGGTTCAATCCGCTCTGCAAATAAGTCTTCCAGATGGTCCTTTAAAATGTCCATGACCATATGCTTAACAGCGGTGTCTCCCTCACCTTTTTTCTCCTTTTTGGTTTTGATTTTTGTGGGGGCAAAATGTTCATCTGGCTTACTTGCTGGCACAACAGTGGGGGGTCAGTTTGGTTCTGAGTAGTGGCTGTAGATGGCTTAAGAACTATGATATCTGGTTCAAGTGGGACCCCCTGACCCTGTACAGGATGGGTCATGTTAGGTGGGGCGACTGCCAGACCCAATTCCTGTTGTGCTGATTCAATTTTTTGATAAAGCCCCGGCCGCTGTAGTTAGGTATGATATAAGAGAATCTGATTGTCTCGCCACCTTGGGTTTTGTTCCCCCTACATCAACGCTGGGTACATGTTTGCGCTTACCCATGTTAGCTGTAGGCGTTAGAGGGGGGGCCCAGCCCTGCCTTCTCCTGTCGTCGACTGCCGTAGACTGTCCCGCACTTGTCCCGGGTTTCTCCCGGCGCGTCCAGCGCGCGATCCCGCGACACGGGGTCTGGCCTCCCAGTTAAAGCGACTCTGGGCGCGGAAGTTACGTGGGCGGCTTCCGCCGCAAAGCAGGCTGGGGAATATAGTCCCTGTGGCCATATGGCGGCGCGGTGTCAGCAGCGGTAGCATTCACCCAGGTAGGGCGACCAGCGATGCTGCGGCCAGGGAGCAGTTCACTCGCCCCTCAGCCCCTCCACCACCATCAAACAAGCGTCCCCACTCCACGGGTCTGGCCTCCCAGTTAAAGCGCTTCCGGGCGCGGAAGTTACGTGGGCGGCTTCTGCCGCAAAGCAGGCTGGGGAACATAGTCCCTGTGGCCGTATGGCGGCGCGGTGTCAGCAGCGGCAGCATTCACCCAGGTAGGGCGACCAGCGATGCTGCAGCCAGGGAGCAGTTCACTCGCCCCTCAGCCCCTCCACCACCATCAAACAAGCGTCCCCACTCCACCGGGTCTGGCCTCCCAGTTAAAGCTTCTCCGGGCGCGGAAGTTACGTGGGCGGCTTCCGCCGCAAAGCAGGCTGGGGAATGTAGTCCCTGTGGCCGTATGGTGGCGCAGTGTCAGCAGCGGCAGCGTTCACCCAGGTAGGGCGACCAGCGATGCTGCTGCCAAGGAGCAGTTCCCTCGCCCCTCAGCCCCTCCACCACCATCAAACAAGTGTCCCCACTCCACCGGGTCTGGCCTCCCAGTTAAAGCGCCTCCGGGCGCGGAAGTTACGTGGGCGGCTTCCGCCGCAAAGCAGGCTGGGGAATGTAGTCCCTGTGGCCGTATGGCGGCGCAGTGTCAGCAGCGGCAGCGTTCACCCAGGTAGGGCGACAAGACGGAGTTGATCTGTCGGTCCATTTTGAGCTCGGAGTCCAGGATGATGCCTAGGCGGCATGCGTGGTCATTGGGTGTGGATGGGTTTCCGAGAGTTGGGGGCTACGAGGTGTTGTTCCAGGCATCAGGGTTTGGCCCATGATGAGCACTTGTTGGTGTTTAGTTGTGGGCAGCTGTTTTACATTCTTTTGGCAATGGCTTCCATGTCTTCTCGAAAGATGTGTCTGGCAGTGTTGAGTTCGTTGGATAGGGAGAAGATGAGTTGGGTGTCGTCTGCGTATATGACACAATATTGAGTCCATAGGTTATGATGATGGGGCGAGCGGAGCCAAGTAGATGTTGAAGAGCATGGGGCTGAGGGAGGACCCATGAGGGACTCCGCAGGTGGTTGGTGTAGAGTCCGAGAGGAAAGGGGGAATTCTGCCCCACTGCGTTCTGCCGGAGAGGAAGGAGTGGGTCCAGTCGAGGGCCTTGTCCTGTATCCTCGCGTCGTGTGGTCTGCAGATTAGTTTGTGGAAGGAGACTGTGTCGAACGCCGCTGAGAGGTCGAGAAAGATGAGGGGTACTGTTTCTCCTTTGTCTAGTAGGGTGCGGATGTCGACTTTTGCGGTGAGGAGGGCAGTTTCCGTACTGTGTTTTTTTCTGAAGCCAGATTGTGAGGAGTCGAGGATGTTGTGCTCTTCGATGAATGTGGTGAGCTGGCTGTTGATGGCTTTCATGATGACTTTCGCTGGGAACGGGAGCAGGGAGATGGGTCTGTAGTTTTTGAGGTCAGTGGGGTCCGCCAAGGGTTTTTTCAGGAGGGGTTGACTTTGGCGTGTTTCCAGTCATCGGGGAACGAGGTGGTCGCCAGGGAAGAGTTGATGGCGTGGCTGAGCAAGGGTTCGGTGGTGTCGGCAGCTCTGTTGTAGATTTGGGTGCAGGGGTACGTGGGGGCTCCGGAGTGGATTGACTTCATCGTCTTCAGTGTGTCTTCAGTGGTGAGGGCTGCCCAGTTGTCAATCGCTGGCTTCAGGGTTTCGGGGTGGTTTGTGGGTGTTCAGAGTGTTGGTTGTCTTTGTCAAAGTTGTCGTAGATACTCTTGATTTTGTGGTGAAAGAAGGTGCTGAGTTTTTCGCAGAGGCCTTGTGAGGGTGGGATGTCAGTAGACTCACTAGTGGGTTGTGCGAACTCCTTGATGATGTGGAAGAGTTCTTTGCTGTTGTGAGCTTGTGTGGAGATTCTATCTTCAATCAATTTATTCCTCATTATTCTGATGAGTTAGTGGTGGGCTTTGGTGGTGCCTCTGACGTTGTTGTGCACTTCTGTGGATTTGGTGTTCCTCCAGGCCTTTTCGAGGCTGCAGCAGGTGCGTCTGGACTCTCGAAGATCGGTGGTACACCATCTGGCTTTCTTGGCTATGGAAAATAAATGGTCATTGACCATTTATTTTCCATAACTGATAGTAGTATTTGTTTGACACACTATTATCACTCTGCTTTTAACTTTGTCGTTATGTTGACATCCCCTAATAAAGTCGCACTTTGGCACCATAACAGATATTTTTAAATATCACACTTTTTTTCACCATTGCACACTTTCTTGAGCACTGCAACTCTTTTCCCTTCAGCCTACCAATACATCCTACTGGCTGTCTCTCCCACTGGTGGATCTAATACTAGCATTCCTCTACACATGTTCAGAGAGGTACCTAGTAGATACCAGTTTCTAAAAAAAATCCAGATGACGAGACTCCGCCATTGGGTGGGCCGATGGGTATCTTTCACACTGTTGTCTTCTTCTCTCCTCATAGTGGTTACTTCTTCACACTACATCTGAGTGTTTAGTAATTTGTAGCCTTTCCCAGACCCTTAGCATCCCCTGTGTGTCAGTTTGGGGGACAGGATGCAAGTTGGTCTTTAAAAATCTTTTCCCCTTATACCCTCTCTTACATTTTTGTTCTTTGTGGGAAGTTGAGGTCTCCCAGCAGGGTGTAGTTGGTGGATGCGATGGCATGCGGGGAGATAATGTCCGTGATGGAGTTGGTGAACGGTCCTTGGGGTCCAGGGGGTCGGTAGGTGCGTGTTCCTCGGAGGGTGGTGGTGGGGCTGGTCAGTAGCTTGCAGTGTAGGTGTTCCATCATGTCTCTGAGCTCATCGGGGAGTGCGCTCAGGCGGAGGGTGGATTTGTGGACGATGGTGATTCCTTCTCTCATGTGGGTGTGGCAGTCCTTTCTGGATATCTTGTATCCTCGGGGAATGGTGATGGCGATGTCCGGTCCCGAGGTGGTGTTGGTCCCAGTTTCAGTGAAGAATGCTAAGTCCGGGGTGGTGCTGTCAAGAATGTCCAAGATTTCTGTAGTGTGTTTGTGGAGGGATCGGACATTGAGGAGGATGCATTGCAGGGTCTTTGGTTTGGCTGTGTTCTTGCTGTGGGGTTGTTCTGGGTTGTTCTGGGTCTGAGTTCCTGGTGGTGCTGTAGATGTGACGGCAGCGGTGACAGCTGAAGGGTCCGTGGGTGTTAGCCGGTGTCGCTAGCTTGCATTTGTTGTTGCGGCCTGGGTTGGGTGCGTGGAGTGCTGCTGGGTCGTAACTTCGGCTGTGTGGAGGTCCAGGGTTCCTGGAGCTGGTAGCTGTCGGGTTGCAGACGGGCGCAGATGGGCTTGCCTTTCTCACACTCTGGATGTCAAATGATTTAGCTAACAGGATGATCAGGAAATGTTCAGTTGCTCCAGAATGAATCATCACCAGCAATACTTTTCTTCAATGATGGGAAAGGATAGGGGTTACAGGAATAGTCAGGTGATTAGGCACAGCTGTGTCGATAATCAAGATCTATTGAGAGACCAAGAGCTGGACAGTACTTAGCAAAACGATCTCTTCTTTCACAGAGTCAGCTCGTTTCCATACTCTGCACCTGAAATGTTCAACGTAAGGGCCACAGTTTTAGAAATCTTTGGTTTCACAGGACAATCCTCTGCAAAATACCCTAACTTCCCAAGGAATAAACACAAATGTAACCGTTGTCTCTTGTCTTTTTCATCCTTAGAAAGAGGTCCACATACACCTCTATCTGCATTGGTTCAACATCCTCAGATCCCTGAACCTCACTGACCCTCCTTTCTTGATGGACCACCACTAGGCAAAAGTTTGTGCTGGATTTTTCTCCGTTACATTCTCCCAGTGTTCTAGTTTCACGGTTAAAACAATAAGATCCTCAAAATCATCAAGAAGCTCAATGTTAGCTAGAATCATGAAAGTCCTTTATCCTCTAGTCAATTTGCTTCAGACTCTAATCTGTTAACGGTTGCCAAGTATGTGAAGAAATATTACTTCCCATGCCCCAAGGTCAACAGCTTACTATCAGGTGACTGCATGTACGCGTGCTCGGCGAATAGTTTCTATTTTGCTTCTTTAAAAGTGTGGTAATTATAAAGGAGGGGGTCGTGCCTCTCAACCAACAGGATCGACCGCAAGACGGCGCTACTCACCAGGTAGGAAAGAATGAAAGCCACTGTCTCAGAATTATTGGAGAAGGTGGTAGGTGTACAAAAGAACTGGAGTTGAAATTTGTTGAGAAAAATGGAAAACCTAGCATTGTCCCCATTGAACCTTTCCCTAGGTGCCTTAGGAACCAGTGGAGGGGTCATGACAGAAATATGCAAGGGATTGGGTGATTGGATGTCTGCGGTATCTGAGTGAGACGGAGACTGATGGGCTCCGTGTGTAGGTGGCTGAAACCAAACCGGCTTAAATAATGGTTTTTCTAGGGATCTGAGGGTTAGAGTGGGAATGGAATCAGGATTTTCTCTGGGATGAAAACTGCTCAGCTCAGCCCTGAGCCCATCATTCTCTAAACATAAGGCACATAATTCATTTTGGACAGCTACTAGGATCCTAGTAATATCAGAAGAGAAAGTTGGACCTGCCTCAAGGGACTTGGCCAGGGCCTCGGAATTATTATGCTCTCCCTTGTACTCCATGTTGCCTAGGCAACTTTTCAATTCTTGGGCTTGACTTTCTGTCAAGGACTAACCTGATCCATCAAGGATGCCAAGATTTGTTAAAGTGACATGGATCTGACCAATACCCCCATGAAAAACTCCCACTACACATTAGGATGCAGCCGTATGTGCATCCTACCAGGTGAAAGAAGGTTGGAAAGATACCAGGGTTTAAGTATGTTTGAAGATGCCATAACCCTTCAGCTCTCTTGGAATGTTATGAGTGTTGAAATTCTGTTTCAGCCTCACAACTGTTGTCTTTGAGCTACACTAACCTATGACAGAAAACCACATTAGCTACAAATTAGCACTGCTGTTCTGTTACCTTTCTTATTCACATTCAGCATCAAATGATTTCCCCTTTAAAACTTACACTGTCGCAAAAATTTCATTTTCCTCCTCCTTTACTTGAGGATAGCAAGTCTTTTACCCAGAGAGGTATCTTAAGCTATGCGTACAAAATTACTCCTTTGGTAGTGCTCAGGGGAAATCATGACAGTTCCTTGTTGGTAATTGTAGTCCGGGTTGTGTTGAGTTGGAGCTCTACAACCAATTATTAATCCATTTTAATGGTACCCAAATCACTGATTTCAAAGAGTCAATCCCTCCTATATCTTCTTTGGAGGGAAATATATTTGTTTTTTTTAAAATGAGCAATTAGTCTCTTTAAGAGTTCACTGACAGTTATTTTTTCATTTCTTTTTCTCAAGTCCGGGATTGGTGCTAGCACCTGACATGAGGATGCTGAGTCTGCGAGAGAAAAGAAATCAGAATGCAACTTAAACCTCAAAATGAAGGCACAGGTAAGTAAGGGATGGCAAGGTGCGAGGAGAGACTTCAAAATGAAGAAATCCAAACACAACGTGTGAGATGAGTGTGGCTTATATAGCATGTCAACCAAGATGGCCACTTTATCCCGTGATAGGGCCAAATCTCACTTGAAACATCGCGAGATTTAATCACAGTATATGCTAGGTAGCATTTAGAGGGCTACAAGCCCGGTGACATGGCGGAGGGGGGCGGTACCAGATATACACATAAGCACTCCGATTGCTAATGGGCCTATATTGAGCATCTACCCAAGTTTAGGCATAGAGTGGGGAAGCTACTTTGGCAAGGAGTCTGGAGGAGAGTGCCTGGAAGGTGTTGAGTGTGGCGTACACTGGGCACCCCAGGACCAGTAAGGGTAGAGTTCCAGACCATGCAGGATGTGACAGTGACAAGCAGGTTCATAGCTCAAGGCTCTGGTATCTGGATTGTGGCAACAAAGTTCACTGTACATACAGCTGTCTTCAGAAGCAATGTCCTTTCATAAAGTGATGCACTCAACACCCCTGTTTCCATATGGCTGCATCCATTATACGATACTACGAGAGACCATATGATGAACATCTTGAGCACCTTTGCATAACACAAGAATGCATTAATTTGCTACCTTTGTTGAAACTGCCCTTCCCACGACGCATACAATATCTCAAAAAAAATCTACAAGCTAGTTTATGAGCTCTGGACAGTACAGCTCAGAAACATGAAGAGGCAGTCAATAACCTGTATGTCCTTGCATGTGCCACAGAGTGCACAATGTAACAAAAAAGTTACATGGATTTATTCAGACCTTGTACACTGATGTAGAAGGTATTAATGATATAGTCCCATGATCACCTAGTTCAACTTTCTTTCCTACGTGTCCACGCCAAAATGAAGTTTAGCTGGCAACATCACTTGCACAATCCATTGTATGTTCAAAGGAAATGCCAAGGTCTTATAAATACAGATAAGCATATTAATTCCTCAGCTTGCTTCTCTCATATGACCACATAGCCAAGGAATGGGCCCAGATCGGACAATATTACTACATGTATTAACCCAATTTGTCATTGTTATCTTAAGAGAAAGAAAAAGGCAGTGTGACACTGGCTTAAAATTGACTTCTCATGTCCTAAGTAGAAAACATTACTTCAGCCAAACTTTGTTATTTGCCTGACAAATTGAGGAGCTAAAAGGTGGCCAATGCCCACCATTCCTTTTATCTGCTCTAATAAAATCTTAACGAGGTGAAACCTACCCCCAACAAAGCAAACTCTTGAGATGAGGTTGCACTGGACTGAGGGAAAGAAGAGTATGAATGATGTGGAAAAAGACAGGTATAGAGGCAAGTGAATAATGGAAACTACTTAAAATGACAAATTCAAGAAACCACTACAGAAAATGAAGGTAGCAGCTGGAAAGAAAGAAGATAGAATTGACAATAGGAATGAACGAGGGAATAAAGAAAGGAAATACAAAAAAAATTATTTATAACCACTGGAAAAACACCATTGGGACGGTTTTGTTGTGGCTTAAAATTTATGAAACTATGATATTCATTATTTTTTATAATTTATTAAAAAATTGGAAAAAAATGAACAAAAACCATACCTCAAATCACAATAAATAGAAACTGAAAACAGGAGAGGCTATGCATTTGTAAGCAAAAATGCATAAATCTTACATAGAACAATGTCTATTTTCACATATTTGATCATACATATATATTTATGAAAACATTTTTCACATGTTTGGTTTTATACATATACCTGAAATAAACACAAAGGTAAAAGGGCTCTTATACTTAGGTGAAAATATCAGTTAAACATACCATTGTAAAATAACAAAACTACTGAAATTCACAAGTTATAGTTGTCTCAAATAACTATAACACATGCCACAAAGTAACTATAACTCTTGTCTAGGAATTTGTAAATAAGATTCCGGTAAGGAATCCTACCATTGATGTATTTTGTGAGCAAATGGTGTACTAACCAAGATCTCAAAATTTGACCCACTTGTGTCAGTCAGTCAAAATACTTTATTTCGATAATTCAATATCATAAAAAGACGGTGAAGCATACTATACAATCAAATACACTGTAAAAACAATTACAATTCATATATTTAAAAATATCCCACAAATTTCATAAAATTGTTAAAAGAATCATTTTACAATAAATTTTGCTACCATATTACGTAACTCTATTAAAAGACCAATATATACAATGCAGAAAATCCAACTTTATAAAAATACAATCACTTACAATTTATCATTCTCTTGTTCCTAACCCTAACAGCACCCACCAAATAACTGGCAACATAGAAAATGACCCTGGGGCTGTTTAGTAATTGTAAATATAGGAGAGAGGGCTTAACTTGAAAAAACCCTGCCTCCTTAAGGATAGGAACAAGAAACTTAGGGGCAGATTTATGAAGGGCTTGCGCCACGTTTACGCCGCTGTTGCGTGACGCAACGGCGCAGAAACGTGGCGCATCCCTGCGCCCTATTTACAACGTGACGCATCTAGGAGATGCGTCACGTTGTACAGCACTGCGCCATGAGGAGGCGTTCCTGCGCAGGGGGGGCGTTCCTGCGCAGGAACGCCTCTTGAAAGTGGCTGAGTGAAATCTATGAGATTTCACTCAGTCACTTTCAGGGCAATGCTGCGTCAAAACCCTGCGCCTGCTTGAAGCAGGCGTAAGGCTTGAGGCAGCATTGAAAGAATAGGCCCCCCCAGAGCATTGCTGGAGCTGCGTCGCGCTTGCGACGCAACTCCAGCAATGCGCCACATTTCCGGCACAGATGCGTCACGCATCTGTGCCGTTTTTGCCCCATGGTGCGCCGCATCATAAATGCGGCGCACAATGGGTGGCGTAGCTGTGTCGCACTGTGGCGCATGTTAACTGGCGCATCCCTCGGGATGCGCCAGTTAACATAAATCTGCCCCTTAGTCCTTATTACCGTGTAATGACCACAAAACATCAAAAAATGCATTGTGTCCTGCGTCGAAAAATTATCGCAGGAACACGGTGGTGCCTGTTCAGGACTACTCCATTCAGAAAAGTGACCTAAGTTCAAGTGGATCATATTTAAACGAAAACGTGTTAAAAGAAACCTGTGGTGAGAACGATTAACTAAAATAAGGTAAAGTTCAGGTCCTGGGGGATTAGCAACAATAAGGTTGGCCCTTACAGTGGGTTTTCTAAGCTCAATTTCCTCTCTGTTTAAGACCAGTATCTGTAACATAGCCCCCTTTATTAGTGCTATGTCCTTAGAAGTTATTTTGTCTGGTGAGAAAAAGAGCTCAGGTCTCCCTAATTTGTGAAACCAATGTTTAACATAAGATAACCACTTAAATTTGTTTACATTGTCTAGTGAAAGGCAATCTTTAATGATGAAATGATTCAGAGAGAGTTCATCAATCAACCAGGTCTTCAGCCAGGATATTAAGGGGGCCACTCTTATCGTGTCTGTAATAAAACCGGCCCCTAGTTCTGAATGAGTCGTATAAGATGGGGTAGACTGTGACACTGATAAGATCGATCTCATACATTTATTTTCAGTGACTTGTAGACAGTCTATAGCGCTGTACCCCCATAATGAGCAGCCATATGTGGCTACCGTCAAACATTTTGCTTTATAAATGTTCAACAATGCCTTTATGGGCCGAGCCCCCAGTTTTCTGCTAAAGCCCATGATTGCTGAGGAGGTTCTAGCAAAGGCCGCATTTCTGTTGTGGTTTGGGTAATGAAGATGAGAAACATGTACTGTTCTTCTGCAGGGAGTATCGTTTCATACGTCGCAACTGGCTAGTTCCAATTTGCTGTGGCACGGCTACTCATAGTCACCTGGAAGCAGTCAGTATTTTAAAAAGCCACACGTCACTAAAAATAGCATTTGGTGTAAGTACATTTTGTCAAGCTATGTGGTTTAAGAGAGTAAAAGTTTCAAAAGCTAAATATTGTTGTGTTTACTCATTGATGCTTCCCTTGATGTATTGTAACCCAACTGCCTATTTCAACTATGCACGGTCACTTTATGCATTTGTTGCACAGCCTCCAATGCATATTCGAGGACAATACTGTAAATGTACAGGAGGCCTACAGCTGTTGTGTTTTATATGCAATTCAATAAAGAGAATTTTAAGCCCATATTTACTCATTTTGCTCATTTTCTAAAGTAACACATGTTTTAAAATTATTATTCATTTTGCCCATTTTTTAAAGTAAGAGATTATCTTGCACTTTAATATTTGCTGTATTTGGCACGGTCACTTGAGGAGCTTTAATATTTTTTACTACCTGGAGAAATATTATGAATTATAAGAAATGTTTTAATTAATTTTTTGATTGCAACTTTAACAAGGACATTGTGATGAGGCTGCATCTAGGGATAGGTCCCCTATTAAAAAGTGAGCTACATGTACTATTCTCCTTGGGCCATATGTAGGTAAATGGCATTTACCGAATCGTAAATACCGAATTTTACCGATTCGGTATTTACAATTCGGTAAATGCCATGTAGGTAATAATTCTGTAAATATTACCCAATCGGTAATATGCGGTAATTACCGAATCGGTATTTACCGATTCGGTAATTGCCATTGATTCCTATGGGCCTCGAGGCCCATAGGAATCAATGCCAATTACCGAATCGGTAAATACCGATTCGGTAATTTTACCGATTTGTCAAGGGGGACAGGGTGTCACTTTGACACCCTGTTGCACCCCTGATTTTGGCTTGTGTGCAATGTGACACACATACATGCCCTTAGGGCATGTATGTGTGCCACATGGCACAGGTGTACATGCACAGATGTGCATGTACACAGAAATTCGTTATTTACCATGCCATTGTATTTCATGGTAAATAACGAATTTCTAAGGGCCTGTGGCACTGTTTCCAGTGCCACCTACATCCCAAAATTCCGATTCTGTACATTTACCGATTCGGTACTTTATCGATTCGGTAAAATTACCGATTCGGTAAATATACAGATTCGGTAATTTTCAGGCCCCCTACATCTGGAATTACGAATACCAGTCGGTAACGGCCGAAATCGGCCGTCACCGACCGGTATTTTACCACCTACATTTGGCCCCTTGTGAATTGATTGTTGGTGCTTCTGTACTTATCCGTTTGTGTATACTTTGATGGGTATTTCAACCGAAAAAAACTATCACTATTACTAGTATACCTCTTGTCTCCCCCATGAACCGTTTATCACCAATGATGTCATTTCAACTATTGCTGTGATGTTCTCAATGATGTCATGCCATGAGTGATGTATTATGTAGGTTAATTAGCAGTGGATGGCGAGGGTGCAAGATATAATTGTTTTTAAATGTTACTGCTGAGCCTAGATCCACTTCAAATTGTCTGTAAAAAAAGTCCTAGAAATCGTTTTTGGCCCCTAGGGCTTCTCCCTTGAACCCCTCCCTCCACAGGTCTATATGGGGAAAGTATACTTACCCTGCCCCATTATATTTTTGGGGGGTTAGTTTCGTGACAAGGGACTGAGTCCCTAGTCCTAAGATGGCTGCTGCAACATTATTTTTGTTGTGGTGGCCATCAATCAGATCACATCTTGAGTTCTGTCTGCTCTGCGTTTCCACTTCAGTGTGAAATATACAAGGTTTTCGAGCCGTAATAGCTCAAAAACTACTGAATGGATTAACAGTACATCACAAAAAGCAAATTTACTGGACAAAGATTTATCTTTCTGCCAAATTTGGTGTAAATCTGTTCAATCATTTGGACTGTAGAGTTGTCAAAATTTCAAATAGAAAAATGAATGGGGAAAATGTGTTTTGAACCCAAGCCCCGTTTTTCTCGCCCCCGCTTGACGGATCACCCAAGAATTTTCTAGGAAGGAGCTGTGGTGGATGCGACTTTTTAAATAAACTTTTGTGAAGATTCTTTTAAACAGCGCCAAATTTACAAACAAACCAATAAAATGTTTTCCTATTGAAATATGATCTTAACTATAACTACCCGGTGGCGATCGCCACTCGGATACAATACTCAAGAAAGGTGATTTCATTTTCCAAGTGACAAATTGTGGGAACTTTGGACAGTATTTAAAGCTAAATGTAACCTACTTATTTGGAGCAATTGCTTAATGTCAATGCAGTCTCAACCCATACAGCAACCCCAAACTCATCAATATCATACGGACTCCCTAAATATTTATGAAACATGGGACACTCTTTGTTGTTCAGAAAGCCCACCTCTAATTGGCTTGATTAAACTCAATTTACAAGTTAGCCATTTCCAGAGTGCATTCATTTAATTGCATGCAGCATCTGGAGATGAAGGAAAACGGACAAGGGAAAAAGTACTAACTCTGTCTGCTATTCACCCACATAGCTCTGTATTGTGAATCAGCATCCATTAGCAGCTAGGCAACTAGCACATACACACCCACTCGCTGAAGCCTGCAGGGTCTGTGATTTGCATACCTTTGATTACATCTGTCAAAATGCTGACATTTCCACTTCCAGTTGCATTGATGTTGAGAATTTCTGGAGGCGTTAGTCTGTTCACCGGTGGAGTGTAACAATTAGTCCATGGGTTGCCTATTTTTTTGTGTCCCTTGGCAATATTCTGAATTCAATATCTGTCACTGTATACATAACTTTATTGAAGAGATTAAGAGACTGAGTCATTAAAGCACATGTGTTTGCCTGTATGTATCACTGCTGAGTTTGCATGTGAGCCAATGTTCTTTTTCCTTGTGCCATTTACCTGGCGACAAGCACCTCTGAAAGTAAAGGGTTATTGTCATGGGTGCTAATTTAACAGTGCCAATGTTCATAAAACGATATTTCTGCTTAATTTTATAAGCGTAAATTACTGGATGAATCTAATAAGCTCAGTGAGTTAAAGGCAGGTGGAAGTAAATCTAGTTATTAGCTGTAATTTGAGTGACAACGGTAAGTTTGCATGTTTCTGCTGCCAAAAGTAAATTGCTTTGATTAAAATAGATACACTGTTCTTGTCGAATTCTGACTACCATGGGGATTACTCGTCTGAGCTCTCACAGTTGAATGCTTCACTAATGCTGTCCCAACAATATGGTTTCTAACTTGTTTGTTTTTACTTTGCTAATGTTAGTTTAAAGATTATTCTAAATCTAACAAAACATGCTTCTCAAATTCCAAACTTAGATTTATGAAGAAGGAGTTCTTTCTTTCCTTTCTCTGTGTTGCATCTGGAAATCTTTGAAAACTTCTAATTGTGTTTGAGGTTAGAGAAACAGAGCTTAGGTTTTTGCTTCTGGCACAAATCATGGCCAATTAAAACGGTGTATTTGCAAACGTGTCTGAAAGTTTAACCCGCAGAATCTACACGATGACTCTGGACTTCATTCTAAGGACTTTAGTCTATTGTATTGCCCCTAGGAACACAAACTCACCACTTTGCTCCGTATCTTTGACTAAATAACCCACCGCACTGCATTGCAAAATGAATTGTGTCAGTGAACTCAACACCAGGGACACTATCCAATTATTCTTGTTTGTGTCCTGGGTCCTAGTGCACAACAATCCTGTGTGTTCAAAGGATAATATGCAGGCTTTGCATAGCAGCAACAACTTTACCCTTGCTTAATTAGTGTTTTTTTCTGTTGGCATCCCAGATTTTTGGGGTTTGCAGCAAAGATGACTAGGGTGATACTCAGATACTTTGTTGAAACTAATAGAACAATCATTAGGTCTCGCCTGAAACAGCTAATGTGCAATTGCTTGTGAGACCTTTTGTTAAGTTACAGGGGGCTTAGAGCCCGCTCATTGCTCAACTTTAATTGGTTTAATTGTCACTCTCATTTCCTTGCTTTTCCTTGGTCACCACGGGCTGGTTTCACTTCCTTTTTGTGTTTTTTCGCTCCCCTGAAGCATGATTCAAGTACTGCTTCTGTTTGGTGCCCTGTGTCCTTCCACTTTCTGTATCCTTTGGAGATACTTTATAAAATGTTACTTATAGCACTCCATAAGGATGAATGTCTTCGCAGTACTTCTCTCCCACCTTCTCATCCACTTTACAATGCTGTTGCTTGCCTCGTTTCTGTTTTCCCCTCGTTGCTTGCCCTGTCATCACTTTATTGTTGTTGCTTGTTTTGTTGTTGTTGTTGCACCATCATGTCTTGTCCCATATGGCTGAGATACCCGCCACCCCCTCTCAACACAATCCCCAAGAATGGGAATACGGAAACGGTTCTGAACTTTTGGAAGGCGGGAGGGAGTTACCCTCCCGGCCGTATTTATTAAAATATGAAACAAAATTAAAACATTAAAATAACAGTTTCATATCATGTACAATTTGATTTCCACATTACGATGTTCTTGGCTAACCTTAACACATATCTAATACAAAGGTTCTCCTAGCCGATACTAAACATCCTGCAAATGCATTTCTAAAAATTGAAATTGTACATCCTAACATTACGGCAAGGTCGTAACCGGTGTCAGATCCCTAACCCAGAACTCCCCCCTCACTTGTGAGGGGCGGTCGCACAGAGGACTACACCTTTGTGCCTATTTCCAATTTCCCTTGTCTTGACGGGGGCCCCATGTTAACTCGACGCCATCTTAGTGGTTGTCCGAGGACTCGTGTGAGGTGTCTAGAAGGTAGCGTAGACCCCCCTCCCACCCCACACAACTTACCACATCTGCCGTCGCAGATGTCCTGGCCCCGGGAAATTCCCAGGAGAGGCCCTGCAGCCCCTCCTCCCCAGGGAGGGGCCTATGGCCGCCTTCCCTTTCGGCGTCCCCATCCTTAGAGGGGACCGCCTCCCCGTTGAGGGGCCAATGGCCGCCTCCCCCCGGGCGCTCCCATCCGTAATGGGTGACGCCCCCACCTCTAGGGATCTTCCAATTACTGCTCACCGATCATGACCTTACCGCCCGACCAAAAATAAAAACGACAAACTAAGGCTAAAAGAGGAGAAAACAATTATACTTAAGCATTCAAAGTATAAACTCTACAGAACATCACTGTTCAACTCTGGTGCAACTATTTTTGAATAACATGTTGAAAATGAAGATTATCAACTTTATTGCATATCAAATCACCAACTTTATTCAGAACAACCTGTAAGAAAAAACAATACCACGTCACACGACTTTATTCAAACAACTCGCTGTCATCAGGGGCTGGTGGGTGGGTCAAAATTGGCTCTTCGTTCCGTCTCGAGCTCACGTGCAAACGGGGAGGTGCAGCTTCAGAGCACAGGAACAAGAGGATGCTTTCTTGGCTTGTCGCTCCTTTTATCCTTCTTCGGGCGGGCGTGGACCCACCTCCAATCCGCCTCCGGGGCGTGGCTAGCGGCTTCGATGTCTAGGACAACCCACTCTTGGGCGGGAAAAGGCGCGCCCCGGCTACACCGCTTCGGGCATACCAGCCGAGACTCGCCTCCCGCCCAAAAATGGCTTCCCGGGGGGGATCGGGGTACTCCACCATACGTTCAGGGGGACCGAGTGGTCGCCCCTTTCCATATGGCTGAGATACCCGCCACCCCCTCTCAACACAATCCCCAAGAATGGGAATACGGAAACGGTTCTGAACTTTTGGAAGGCGGGAGGGAGTTACCCTCCCGGCCGTATTTATTAAAATATGAAACAAAATTAAAACATTAAAATAACAGTTTCATATCATGTACAATTTCATTTCCACATTACGATGTTCTTGGCTAACCTTAACACATCTCTAATACAAAGGTTCTCCTAGCCGATACTAAACATCCTGCAAATGCATTTCTAAAATTTGAAATTGTACATCCTAACATTACGGGCCAACGGCAAGGTCGTAACCGGTGTCAGATCCCTAACCCAGAACTCCCCCCTCACTTGTGAGGGGCGGTCGCACAGAGGACTACACCTTTGTGCCTATTTTCAATTTCCCTTGTCTTGACGGGGGCCCCATGTTAACTCGACGCCATCTTAGTGGTCGTCCGAGGACTCGTGTGAGGTGTCTAGAAGGTAGCGTAGACCCCCCTCCCACCCCACACAACTTACCACATCTGCCGTCGCAGATGTCCTGGCCCTGGGAAATTCCCAGGAGAGGCCCTGCAGCCCCTCCTCCCCAGGGAGGGGCCTATGGCCGCCTTCCCTTTCGGCGTCCCCATCCTTAGAGGGGACCGCCTCCCCGTTGAGGGGCCAATGGCCGCCTCCCCGTTGAGGGGCCAATGGCCGCCTCCCCCCGGGCGCTCCCATCCGTAATGGGTGACGCCCCCACCTCTAGGGATCTTCCAATTACTGCTCACCGATCATGACCTTACCGCCACAGGCCGGATAGTTGATCGGCTATCCGGACCCCCCACAAAAACTCCTACTTAAAGGTCATGGCTGCAAACTCTTTAACCAAGCTACGAAGTCTCCTATGAGTAAAGAATTCCCCACCCGGGACAAATGGACTCCATCCTCTAGATACATTCGGTCCCCCCTGATACACCCATGCGGAATAGAATGCAATGTACTAGTACGGAACAATCTACCAAGCTTGTTATTCACCTTCTTCACTGAATGATTTACAGCAGCCACCGAAATAGCCCCCCGCCACACTTTCCGTGGAATCATATGGGACCATGCAATCGTGCACCCTGGAACCCTTCTCGCCAACCAACTTACTGTGGATAGTATCGCCTCGAGAAGTAGTCGTCTACCAGTGGTCACCAAATCATTGCCCCCAAGATGCACTATGATTATAGATGGCGGTGACCTTGTCCGCCCTAACAAGCCCTCCATAAAAGTTTGAAATTGGTCAATACAGAGCCCGCCCCTTCCGTACAAGGTCACCCTGTACCCGTATTCCCCAGCCATGTGAATCATGTCACCTGCCTTGAATACGTCCGCGGCACGCCTCACGTATGAGTGGCCCACGACCCACACCACTCTCTCCTCAGCCGGTGGTGTTTGACCGCTGGTTCCCAGGTGTCGGGTCGACTGCACAGTCCGCCCCGCCTCGTAAGCTTGCGAAACTGTAAACCAAACAAAAACAAGAAGCGTGAGTGCATGATATCAGCTTCACAACATGTGCAACCGCACATACCTTTTGTAACAATTCGAGGACCAACGCCCCAACTGTTTTACTTTTTCCACACTCAGACCCCTGGCTGTAGCCGCTGTAGCAGCCCCTATCCGGAAGGAATGGGTCCCAAACTCGCATGGGTTCAAGCCCGCGGCTGTAATTGCCATCGCAAGCACCCGCTTGAACTGAAATCTAGTCAGTGGGGTGGCGTCTGCGTGCCTCAGCAAGGTTCCCCCCCATGATGCCGCCCTGTGCGCCAAATACTCCTCAACGCATGCAACCGGGCACATGGGAGATCCGGGAATCCGCTGGACTACTACACTGTCCCCGAGCGCACCCTGATCGGTCTTGGACCTGGCAAACGAGACCATCATCATCTCCCCCTTAATTTGTATGTGCTCTCGGCACAGACCTCCCCCCGTATCCTGCTTGTTCTTTGCTACCAGTTCGCTAACCCGCATAGCCCCATGAAATGCCAATGCAAAAGCGGCCCGGAATAGCACTGTCTCAGACTGAGATGAACATGTTGCAGGGAGTACGGACAGTAACAGGGCCAACCTTTCCAGACCTATCGGGTGCCTTTCGTCCACTCTGCGACCCTCAAGGCGTTGCCACCCACGCAGCGCCTTCTGTACCACAAAAGACGATGTGGGGTCCTGGATACCATGATCCCGAGTCATAAAAGAAATGGCGGCCCGGTGCCTCTGAGCCGTAGCTACCGATTTGCCTGCCTGATGTAACGACAACAAAAATTTCAGGACATACTCTTCTTGGCCCCAAAGCTCCCCCCTAGCAGAACCCAAAAAGGACCAATAGGAACGGAACGCCCCTTCGTATGCCTTCCTTGTCCTGGGTGCTAAACTCTCTCCCACGAGGTTTTGTAGTTCGGGGCACCGAGAGACCAGAGAGCTTCGGGAAATGGTGCCGCCTCCGGGTCCGCTGTGGGCAGAAAATCCCAGAAGGCCTGCATACGGGAACGAGAAAGCGCATCAGCTGCTTGATTCAGCACCCCTGGCACATGTCTTGCCCTAAAAAGGACGTTCAGTTGCATACATAGCAAGACAATTTCCTTAAGCAATCTCAAAATCCATTTGCATTGTGCTGCCTGGCTATTGATACACTCAACCACGGTCATGTTATCAGACCAGAACACCACAGAGTGATCCCGAAACCCCTCAGGCCATGATTTCAAGGCCACCAGAATAGGGAATAATTCGAGAAACCCAATGTTACCTGTAAGCCCACTCTCATGCCACCACGACGGCCATGTTTGGGCTGACCAGTGATTACCCAATATGGCGCCAAAGCCCATACTCCCTGCCGAGTCTGTTCACAACCCCAGCTCCTCGGAGGACACCGCCGGTTTGTTCCAGACCACACGACCATTGAAATCCGCCAGGAATGCCAACCAAATGCGCATGTCCTGGCGAACCTCTGCCGAGAGCCTTGTGCGGTGGTGCCCCTCTTTAAGGCCGACCATGGCTTGTGCAATCGAGCGGGAAAAAGGGCGAGCCATTGGTATCACTCTAAGGGCAAAATTCAGCTGACCCACAGTCTGTTGTAATTGATGCAAATTCACCTTTGTCTCGCTAATACATGTTTCCAGCGAGGCCCTGAATTTTGTTACCTTTTCTTCGGGCAACCGGAAGCAACCCTCTTCGGAATCGAGCTCTATTCCAAGAAACTCGAGCGAAGTAAACGGTCCCACAGTCTTACCTGGCGCCAATGGCACACCGAAATGTCTCATGAGATCACAAAATTCATTCAAAGCCTGTGCACATTCGGAGTCCCCGGCTGCCCCCAGGAACAGAAAATCGTCAAGATAATGCATAACATGCGTAAACCCCGTTATTCTTGTGAACGCCCATTGAAGAAAACTACTGAATTTCTCAAAATACGCACAAGATATGGAGCAACCCATTGGCATACATTTATCCATGTAATAGCGTCCCTGAAACATGAAAGCAAGGAGACGCTGGTCATCTGGGTGTACCGGGAGCAACCGGAACGCTGACTCGATGTCCGATTTGGCCATCAGCGCTCCGGGCCCCAGGCGATTCAACATGGCGACGGCCTCATCAAAAGATGCATACCGCACCGAACAAACTCCCGGGTCAATCGCATCGTTCACCGAAAGACCCCTCGGAGCTGACAAGTTATGTATCCACCTAAATTCACCTGGGTCCTTTTTGGGGACTACTCCCAGGGGTGAACAAACAAAATCAGGAACTGGCGGTCTGTCATATGGTCCGGCAACCCGACCCCGGATCACCTCTTTCCCAATCTTTGCTTGTACCACAGTTGTATTCTGCAAAACCGACAGTTGGTTCCTACATTGTGTTTTACCCTGAAAATTCCCCGCCGGGATGCGGAAACCATACAAGAACCCATCTCGCAACACCCCAGCGGAGCTATGATCCGGGTATTCATTGAGCCAAGGAATCATTGCCATGGTATCAACCGGGGTAGGTAGAGGCGCCCCTCGGACTATTTCAGACCTGTTTGGCGCCCCCTCTACTTCCCGTGTCACCCGTTTTGGCTCTGCACATGGTCTCGGGATGCGAGGACTGCCCACACCCTGTACATTCATGTCTAAACTTGCATGACCCCTGAGGCCTTGTACACTTGCCTCTGTTAAAACTCCAGCATGCCCCTTTTTTACCTGAGTTGCCATTGGTCCTTGAGTGCTGATCATTGCCTGATCCCGCCCGAAAGGGCGCCCCAGACGAGTGGCGGGAAAACTCACCCCCGTTCCCCCCCAACAATGGCGACTTTGCCATGCCTGATTTCTCCATTTTTTGCCAAGAAATGGAGTCGAAACAATCCCACGTCAGAGATGCGTCAAACTCCTTGGACTTCCGGAATATGCTATCGTACAAGAACCATTGATTACCCTCATATGTCTGAGAAAACTCCATGATACGTGTCTGATACACGGGTAGTTCAGCCAACAGTTTGGGCCTTCGTTCCCCCATGATTGCGGTGAACATCCCAAACGCTCTGATTTGATTTGATTTGATTTGATTTTATGTTTTCTTAAGCGCGCAGCTACCCTGGGGCATCCCGGCGCTGAAAAAGACTACGGAACTGAGGGAAGGACGGGTCAGGAGGTGAACTCAGGGGAACAGTAGAGTTTTTAGGCGTTTCCTAAACCTGAGGTAGTTGTGTTCTTGCCTCAGGGAAAGGGGAAGGGCGTTCCACAATCTAGGAGCATTATAGGAGAACAGGCGACCGCCTGATCTGGCCTTCCTGATTCTGGGGACATTGGCGAGGGAAAGAGAGTTGGACCTCAGATGGCGACTCGACTGTTGATGAGTCACCAGTGTCCTGAGTATGGGTGGGCCCTCATTGTGCAGAATTCTGTGGGTGATGCACAGGGTCTTAAAATTGACCCTCTCCTTCACTGGCAGCCAGTGCAGACTTCTGAGAGCTGGTTTAGCTGAGTTCCTCGTTGAAGTTCCTGTGAGGATTCTCGCCGCTGCGTTCTGAGCGCATTGAAGTCTATGGGTCACCGATGCTGGGGCTCCCAGATACAGGACGTTTCCGTAGTCCAGTCTGGAGTTCACGAGCCCCTGCAGCAAGAGTTTCCTGGACTGGAGTGGCAGTAAATGTAAGATCTTCCGAGCCATCTTTATCAGGCCGAAGCAAGTTCCCGCCGTTTTTCTCGCCTGAGTTTTGAAGCTTAGATCCTGATCAAGCCAAATCCCTAAGCTCTTGACTTCGGACTTGGGGATGGGTGGTGTTCCCATGCACGGAGGCCAAGGAAGGGAAGTGGGAATTTTGTTGGAGGTCCCTAAAAGGAGAATTTCCGACTTTTCCCCATTTAATTTTAGCCTTGATTCGCACATCCATTGATGCACCCCCTCTAGACAGCTGCTCAGGTTGGACAGGGCATTGTCCGCCTGGTTAAGGGAGACGATCAGCTGGGTGTCATCAGCATACATTATTGATTTAATGCCATACGGTTTTACAACATCCTCAAGGGGAGCCATGTAGGCGTTAAAGAGTGTGGGGCTCAGGGAAGATCCCTGAGGCACACCACACCCGAGAGGCTGAGCAGAGGAGACGGAGTACCCGTCCGCTACTTGGAAGGACCTGTTTTTGAGAAAGGATGATATCCAGGCCAGGGCGGAGTCGGCCACTACCATTAGGCCAAGGCGCTGGACAAGGGTTGCATGGTCCACCGTGTCGAAGGCGGCACTCAGGTCGAGGAGGATCACTGCCACTGATCCTCCTGCGTCCAGTATGCCTCTGGCTTCCTCGACAACGGCTAACAAAGCGGTGTCAGTCCCCTGTCCTGGTCTAAAGCCTGTCTGGGACATGCGAAGAAGATGGTTGGTCTCTAAAAAATCCGAAAGTTGCCGATTTACTACTCGTTCGGCTATTTTACTCATAGCTGGAAGTAACGAGATTGGTCTGAAATTGGAGGGGTCTGAGGGGTCCAAGTGTGGTTTCTTTATGAGGGCCTTGACCGTGGCTTTTTTCCAGTTCTCCGGGACTATACCGTTTTCAAAGGAAGCATTGATCAGTTTAGTAAATAGGGGAGCAATAGTGGAAGCAACTAGCTTCAATTTACTAATTGGGGCTGGGTCTGATGGGGAGCCACTTTTGACTTTCTGTAAAACGTTGAGAAACGTTTCGATGGAGATTTGGGAGAAAGAGGTTAGTCTCGGGGTGTCTTGGAGAGGGGAGGGGCCTGGTAGTGCTTGAATTGTCAACGGGGTTGGAAGGGAGGTTAGGATTTTGGTAATTTTTGCCGAGAAGAACTCTGCCATTTTATTGCAATTTGCACCGTCCACGTCCGGGGGGGATGGAGGGTCTTGTATTTTGGTGAGGAGTTTCACAATTCTATAAGTCTCTCTCGCGGAGTTAGCGGCTGAGGCTATTTTCTCCTCAAAGAAGTTGGCCTGTGCAGTTTTTAATGCGTTTTTGTACAGTCTAATATGGGTTCTATAGTCGCTTTTATCGTTTGTATTCCAGTTTTTTCTCCAACGGCGTTCGAGCTTTTTTCCCTTTCTTCTTAATTCGCAAAGTTCCTCTGTGAACCATGGTAGTTTGGACGATTTCCTGCTGGATGGGAGAGTTTTAAGAGGTAAGACTGAGTCGAGGGAGTCTTTTATCCAGTTATGAAGTTGGATTTCAGCTGACGAGGGGTTAGGGTCTACTAAGGGGGTCGTAGCCGTCAGTGCTTGATCCCACAAGGTTGTGTCCAGTTTTTTCCAGGGCCGAGTAGGGGCTCGGGGGAGGGGAGTGTCAGGCAATTTGCCTGGAAGTTGCAGTTTAAAAGGCTCTGCCCCAATTACCTATCGTTTCGTCAACTCTGAAGGCGGCCATTTTTGCGCGCCAAACACTAGGGTGCAGAAATTCCTTTTGAATTTTCACATGCTCAATCTCATAATGATCAGTTAGTAAAGAAAACATGTTTACATATTTATCAGCCCATATCCTCTCTTTGACTTCCATCGGGATATGCTGAGCCACTTTTTCCCTCCTTGAGGGTACCGACCCCTCCCCCACCATCGGCAATAGCTGCTTACCTGAACCGGTAGCTGTGACCGTAGTCGCTGACGAACTCACGCCCGCTACTGGTTGTTCCACGGGAGCCTGCGGGGGAATAAGAGGACATGGTGCCTTCGCAGCATCTCTCGATTGCCGCAACTGCTTCATCACTGCTCTGGCATCATCAGCCGTGGCCCCCTCGCTATCTTTCCCCAACCATGCTGCCAATTGTGCAGCCAGTTCGGGAGGCATATCGTCCCCATTCACGGGGGTGACTACAACCGGAATTGGTTGCCCCTCGTTCAGGACTGGGATCGGGGCCTCAGTCGGTGTATCTGGGTGCGCCGGCGGCGCCTCGGGAACTGGGGCCTCCCCCCCTGACGCTCCCTTCTTGGCCCTTCTACCTCTCCCGTTAGGGACTACTCCCGGCAATGCTGGTCCAACGACTCGCTTGGGTCCCCCCACACCATTCATTGCCGCCATCTGCTTCTTCATCTCGGCCATGTCTTTCACCAGCATGCGGAGCATCTGATCAGTACCGACCCGTTTTCCGACTTTCTTGCCCGGCATCGTCCAACGCTGACTTTCTGAAAGAACAAAGACAAAATTAAATCCTTCAAAATTGGCTCTTCGTTCCGTCTCGAGCTCACGTGCAAACGGGGAGGTGCAGCTTCAGAGCACAGGAACAAGAGGATGCTTTCTTGGCTTGTCGCTCCTTTTATCCTTCTTCGGGCGGGCGTGGACCCACCTCCAATCCGCCTCCGGGGCGTGGCTAGCGGCTTCGGTGTCTAGGACAACCCACTCTTGGGCGGGAAAAGGCGCACCCCGGCTACGCCGCTTCGGGCATACCAGCCGAGACTCGCCTCCCGCCCAAAAATGGCTTCCCGGGGGGGATCGGGGTACTCCACCATACGTTCGGGGGGACCGAGTGGTCGCCCCTTTCCATTGTTGCTGCCCTGTTGTTCTTGGCCTGTCACCGTTGCTCCATGGTTGCATGCCCTGGTCCTCCTCCTCCCATGTTTTAGCTTGCACCATAGGCCCCTCCCTCCTCCTGCATTACTTGCACCGCCCTTCCTGTTTGTACTTGCTCTCACCTTGCCCCTGTCTCCTTGCTTGCTCCACCCTGCTTTGTAGCTTTCCCAGCCCTTCCTGCAAGGAAAAACAAACAGTGGCGTAGGCAATATATATTGCCGCTGTGTGATCTATTAACTTTTGATAACAATTTTTTTAGCCACGTTGTAGAGCATCAAAGATGCTGTGCAGCATGGCTGAAAGTAAAAAGAAAGCTCTATGATGTTGTCAACACTGACTGCATCATAGTACTTTTTTATTTTTACTTTCAGCCATGCCGCATGCCAGCTGTGCTCCTTTACAACATGGGTAAAAAACGAAATCAAAATATTTTGCATAGATGAAACCTATTGACTTTGCCAATGCTTATTTTTGAAAAGGGAAAGTTTCTTTACAAACCATGTTAGATTCGTTACTGTTAGATTTGGGGGTCTCTAGTTGGCAGAGTTAGGTACTTGTGATAAATAGGGATCCTTGCCTCTAGTCAGGGTAAGGGGGTACACTCCTAAAATAACCCCTGCTCACCCCCCTGGGTAGCTTGGCACGAGTAGACAAGCTTATCTCAGAGGCAGTGTGTAAAGCATTTGTGACCACATACAGTAATTAAGTGACAACACTACTGATGGACACCACACAGGTTTTATATAAAAAATAAGTATTCTTTATATAGACTTATCACAAAACCACAAACGACAAAAATCCACAATACTGTACTTAAAATGGTAGTTTTAGCTTAGTTTTGTTCAGTTCATAAAATGCGACACTTCAAGTCAATTTACCTTATGATGCGTTACGCTTCCACAACAAAAGTGTTGCAGCGATGGAAATGCGGCAAAGTTCCGGTGCGAAGAAATAAAGACCTGAAGATCTTCCAGATGCCGCACGCTTCTCCGATGATGCGAGAAGTCTCGATTCGATGTGTCAGCTGCAGCAGCCACACCCTTGTTCCACGCGGCGACAACAGCTTTGGCTGCGACACTCTTCTCCGACATTGCGAGACGCTTCTGCACAATGCGACAACTACAGCGGCAACATTCAAGATGCAACAAAAGCAGCTCCGATGGCAGCACGCTTCTCCGTGGATGCGAGGCGCTTTTCTTGATGCGGTGCAATACAACAGATACAGCGGGAACATGCAAGATGTGACGGCAGCAGCAGCGATGGCGACACACTTCTCCTTCTTTGCGAGATGCTTCTCTCGATGCGGTGCAATACGACAGCAACAGCTGCAACATCCAAGATGCGACTGCAGCAGCAGCAACGGCGACACTCTTCCTCTTTGTTGCAAGATACTTCTCTCATTGCGGTGCAATACGACAGCTACAGCGGTGACATCCAAGATGCGACGGCAGCAGCAGAGACACGCTTCTTCCTCTTGAGTCGTGCTTCCAGCTCCTTGCGACATGCAGTCCCTCAGAATGCCCAAAACAGCCGCAGGCACTTCCCAAGGAACTCTGGGGAGCTGGGGGTTGAAGTCTGTTGTCCCTGAGACTTCAGCAGGAGCCACACTCTTTTCTCAAGCCATTGGGTATCCTTACAAGTTGATGAAAGTACACAAAGTCCCTTTCTCCTCTCTTTGGCAGTCAGGCAACCACTGCAGGCCAATCCCCCAAGCAGCACTTCATTTTAGGGATAGTCTCTCCTCAGTTTCTTCAGGTTCCTCTCCTCAGCAAAGGTTTATTTTTGTTAGTCCAAAAGTGATCTAAATTCTTGGGATCAGGGTCGCAATATTTCCACCCCAAAATCCTTTCTCCTCTAAAGGCAGAGGTGCCTTTGCCCAGTCCAAGCCAGTTCTCGAGCACTCTGTTTACATGGCTCCTTCTTTCCTTTCACAGTGCAGGGCAGAATCATCAGACGCCCCAGAGGAGGTGGAGCCAGCATTATGGAAGAAAGGCACACCTTGGAGCACCTGGTTGACAAGATTCCTTCTCTTCTTTCACTCTGCAGGGCAGAGACATCAGCCGCACCCCAGGAGATGGAGCCGGCATTGTGGAAGGCAGGCACAGCCCTATTCAGGTACTTGGTGCAACTCCCGCCCATCCAGATGCAGATCTCTCTATTCATCACTGGGCTGATGCATTCTGTCTCTTGGAATCCCCCAGCCCTGTCACTCAAAAACACCAGACAAGGAATACACAAGCTAGCAGAGGCAGGCTTGGATATTAGACAAGAAAATACCTACTTTCTAAAAGTGGTACTTTCAAACACAGAATGTTAAAACCAACGTCACTAAAAGATGCATGTTGTCATTCTGAATCCAGTACAAAAGGGGGTGGTGGTGATGGACGGAGCATCTGAATCAATCAAACAATCAAACCCAGTCAAAAGATCTGGGTTTAATCCATCACCGTTCTTTAGCCCACTCTGCCACCCCAGATCAGACATGGCTATATACAAATCAGTCTGACCCTGTGCCTCATGGGAACAATCCAGCCTGAACTGCCAAGCCATGTCTTTCCTGGACCGGAAACAAGCTTCCGAGGACCGGTTCCTGGCATTCCAGGCGTCTTCAGCCCGGCTTGCTTGAATCCAGTGGCAAAGTGAGCAAGAGACTCACGTCTGAGCATACCCTGCCACACTTATGGTGGCCAAAAGCGGTACAAAAGGGGGTGGTGATAGACGGAGCATCTGAATCAATCAAACACTCACACCCAGTCAAAAGATCTGGGTTTATTCCATCACCGTTCTTTAGCCCACTCTGTCACCCCAGATCAGACATGGCTATATGCAAATCAGTCTGACCCTGTGCCTCATGGGAACAATCCAGCCCAAACTGCCAAGCCATGTCTTCCCTGGACCGTAAACAAGCTTCAGAGGACCGGTTTCTGGCATTCCAGCTGTCTTCAGCCCGGCTTGCTTGAATCCAGTGGCAAAGTGAGCAAGAGACTCACGTTTGAGCATACCCTGCCACACTTATGGCGGCCAAAAGCGGTACAAAAGGGGGTGGTGATGGACGGAGCATCTGAATCAATCAAACACTCACACCCAGTCAAAAGATCTGGGTTTAATCCATCACCGTTCTTTAGCCCACTTCGCCACCCCAGTTCAGACATGGATCGTTTGACTGGGTGTGAGTGTTTGATTGATTCAGATGCTCCGTCCATCACCACCCCCTTTTGTACCGTCATTCTGAATCCAGGCATACTAACCTCAAATTTCTACCATGTTCTCTGAGTCAGTTAGGATTAAAACATGTAATAATCTAACTGCGATTCTGGCCTATGGAGAACTCGTAGCCTTGCAATAGTGAAAAAAGAAAATGGCTTTTCTTCACTATTAGGACATGCCACGCACATTAGGGCTTGTCCTACCTTATACTTACAATAAACCATGCCCTTGGGCCTACCATAGGGGTGTCTGGTATGCAGAAAAGGGAAGGTTTAGCAACTGGAATGTGGAGCACTTGCCTAGTCAGCATGACAGTGCCAGACTGCACACAGGCTCTGCAATGGAAGACCTTAGACACACTTTTACAGGCTGCTTCTGTGGTTGGCACAACCAATGCTCCAACACCACAAACAGCATTTGGATTACCAGCCCTGGGCACTCCTGGTGCACTGTACTAGGGTCTGACAGGTAAACCAAATCAGCCAATCATAAAATCACTAATCTATACATCAATCAATTTATAACAGGGAGAGCATATGCACTTTACCACTGATCAGCAGTGGTAAAGCGCCCAGAGTCATAAAATAGCCAACAACAGGTCAGAAAAAAATAGGAGGGTGGCAAAAAAATCATGCATGACCCTGCAAAAAGGGCCAAGTTCAACACTTACCAATATCTCATGACTGTTTTAATGTTCATATTTGCAAAGCCCTATTACAGTTTCCAAATGAATGGCTTAATGCATCTTGCTATATGATTCACATAATTAGTATAAAAACAGGGCTTTGGTGTTTTCCACAGAACCCATATTAATCAAAGGAGGCACAGTAAAGCACAGTTGGGTGGGATATCCGATGCAAAAACAGTCTGAAATTCACTGAAAGGTAAATTATAGTTAGGTTTGCTTACAAGATCCTAATGCATGCCTAAACAACCATTACAAATTCCCAGAAAAAACACAGTTAAGGGTAAGCTCAAAAACAAAACCTAATAAATATACCTGTTAGATGAATTAACCATAATTCATGCCTCCATTCTGCATTGCTTATGGCAACACAGCATCACTGATAACATTTCATGTTGCATGGCTAATGGCATCACTGAAAAATCCTCCATTGTTACAAATGCTCTTAACGTTTGAATTGACAAATACATTAAAGTACATTCAGTGCAATATGTGGGCTCTCATGTTTGGGACGAGGACTTATTTCCCTTCATCAGACTTTGACCTACAACAAGAAAGAGGAAGCCAGTAAATTGGTAGGAGAACAATGGCATAACAATGAAAATGGTGAAAGCATGGATGAAGGAGAACCTGCAGGTGACTGTTGAATAAGGAATCAGGTGGAATCAAACTGGTCCACCTTGGCAATCTCAACACATTCAGCGGCACCGGCGGTGGTCTTGTGAGATAAACTTTTTGTTTCACAAATTATGCAGTGAAGGATCAGGACTTACGAAGGCCCTGATTATGAGTTTGTGGTCTGCCCGACTGCCACGTCCTCTATGACACTGCTGCACAAGCGATCTACCACCCACAGTATTATGAATTGTGCTATCTGAAAAGCTGACTGTAGCGCTCCTCCCTCTGGGACAAACGGCAGTCTTCATGTTGGTGTTGGGTCCAATGATGACCAATGGATGGATTTAAAAACTATAAAGCTGATGTGTTTGACAAGTGGTTACACCAGCAAATCACATTATAAAACACATTCCATCCCTGGCCAGCATCCTTTGCTTCCCAACTGCAGCCCACAAGACAGGCAACCATTTTCCCAGCTACCCATTTTGATATTTTTATTTAGCACTCTCCACAATATGTAAGTTTTTGTTTTGCACCTTTTTCTTTGTATCTCTTGTTTGTTTTTCCTTTGATATACTCACTCACATTTATTTTTCCCATGCTTGGCAATAAAACAACGCTTCACTGAAAAAGAGTTACCATTCATGGTGGATGAATACTGGATAAAGGAAAAATAAAACAATAATAGCTCTAAATTAATAATGTTTTATTTTGGCCTTGTTGTGCCAGCCGCAGCTGTGTTGAGGGTTCTTACTAGGTAGAACAACCAACCCCTAGAGCTCTGAGGACTGGCGGTGGCCTACCCAGTGCCCCTTTACAATTCTTTACCTGAGAGGAAAATGTCTTGGCCATCCTGCATTCTGAGGTCTTGGCAGGTGTAGCTGGGAGAGTGGAGTCTGGTAAGCTACATTGCAATAACTGGCATAATATCATAATGTCCTGTTTGCTCTCAACTCTGATTTTGCTATTGTGACTTTCCTAACATGCAATACTGAATGTATCTGAGATGTTAGGTTTGTCTGTGTCTATGTGTATTGTTGCATATAAGACTACATGTATCCAACTCCATAACATGCCACATGTTGCAAGTAGATTACCACAAAAGTATCAATCCAGGACTTATGATATGTGTGAATATTTAAATGTATGGTTCATCCCAAATGGATGTTGCCTACAGGTATGGTTCACGATTGGTACAATAGCTATGAGGCCCTCTCACTTCGACTTTAACCAAGATGCTAGATTCCTTTCGCCCCTTCTCGCTTGTCTGCCCTGTTACAACTGAGCTTCACTCATCATGTACTGTACAATGTAGAAACAATGTTCCACTTAGATATACTTCAGAATACTTTGCTTCATGGTGTCCAGGTGTCATCAACTGAAACTATTGATGGCATGAGTGACACCATAACAGCAGTGTACCCCTAATATATGTGAGCCATGACGGAAACTCAGCAGTGGCAGGTTGCCCCTTTATTCTGCACTTCCCATATTATGAACAATGCTAAATATACAACCAGGCTGGGTGTTTGCCTGTATTAGACACACCTAGGCCTTGGAATGGACAGATAAACATGTTATGACTACACTGTGTGTAGCAGAGTTTTGGAGATGTCAAGATGTCATGTCTAGCCCTAAAGCATAAATGACACATATGTGCACATCTAATGAGCTGATGAAATCTACTACATCTATTGAATGGCTACAAATGTCTAGTAGCCAACTTCAACTCCATACAAATAGATGATAATACTAATCTATCTTTTTTGGTTTACTTCGTGGTCCCTATTTGCTTTGACACAAACAACGTGGCTAGACATAGCTCATTTCCAACATTAGCAATGTTCTTTAATTCTCAACAGGTCAATCAGCCACTGCACCTATACGGAGGTTGGAGAACAGACAAAGTTCTTTCCCACCCAGGACAGAGCCCTCAGTGATGACAATGCTCCTGAAGAGGTGGACATGGATGACGGTCCTGGCCGATCTTCTCAGCCTGGGCAGATAAAGGCAGTGGGGCTCACTATGCCCACAACACCGCCCACAACAGCTGCAACAACACAGCCAATCACTGGCCCCTTAAACCTGTGCACCTAGCACAGTCAGTAACACCCTGTGCACCCCAGTCCTCAATTCAGCGCCGGCTATCACCACCCCAGGCACGGAATAACCAGCACCCGATGGGAGGGTGCAGTCTCGGACAGGCCCATGGGGGTAGGTGGGCCCACAGAGTGAGCCCACTGGGGACTCCAACACCCAGGCTGCCATCACACAATCCTGATAGACTACCAGAACTCTCAAAGCACCATGGGCAAGGTATTGACTGAAATCTAGACAATGAAGCAGCTACAGAGAGACACATACCAGAACCTTGCAGGCATACACACTGAGGTGGCTGGCATTCAAACCGAGGTGGCTGGCATTTACACCAACATGACCTCTCTGGTTGGGGTGCTTCAGTACATACACGTCACTCCCTGTAGGGCTTTTCCTCCTGCTCCAACCCCATTCTGTGGTCCAAGTACATCCAGGCGTCAACATCTGCCACTGTCGCAGAAAGGGAAGCACTGTCAGAGGAAGACATGCCTGCACATGACCCTCTATCAGCAGTTGTGACCCCCCTCTCTCAGAAAAAGGGGGCTTCCACCCAAAATTCAAGGAGCTCAGGATGGATAGACACCCACCACAGCCTGGAAGAAACCTTGCCTCTAATGCGCTCATGCTACACATTCACTTTGTGGACTATTCCTGCCCACTTTTCCATATCTGATGGGGGGGAGTATATTGGACTTTGAACCCTTGATAAATTGGACTCTACTACAATAGTTTCATCTAACATGACTGAAGACTTCTCATAGTGAAATATTAGTTCATTTCTTGATCTTATGCTTGTTCATTTCATTAAAGACAGACACCACTAAATCATTGTTTCCTGTTCTAATTCTCAAATATAACAATGTTAACATACCACAATGTGAACTTTGTAATGTCAAAACAAGAGATTTCAGGAAACATGGGTATGCTGTATGTAACAAATGTCCAACTCAGGATGACTGCCATGTCACAACAACACACACATTAAAGTGCCTGGGCTGAGAACGTATTCCATTGTTCAAATATTAGGCTGAAAAGATGTCAGAAACATACCAAATAAGACATGACTCAGTTACTCTGAGTCCGTGACCACATATTCAGTTGCAGACTTTCACAAAATCGATGTAGGGGATACATCTGACAATATCCTAAACAATAGGCTACAATAAATAAATGTAGTCATTTTAGTATAGGAACAACAAAAAGTCTCCTTAAATCAGCTTATAATTTACAGAAGAACAAAATGTGGATCGTTGAATGTTTGGACATATTATCACAAGGACATAACTCTATCACTCCCCGTGTACTCCTCAAGTCACGCAGCCACTACCATGTACTAATCCAAACACTCCGCCAATACCCAAGGGCTTATAAATTCTCCAAACACTCTCCTTGCAGTACTCTAATCATCAGTCATTTGAGTAATTTTTCTTTTTTTTACCAGTAGAGGTGGTTCCATAAGAACCTTTTTTTCTGAACAATTTTCATTTTTTGATGTCATTTTTGAACTTTTTAAACTCCACACTCAGGGGCCTATTAGGATGTCGGGCAGACTTTGGTCCACCTGCCACCCTAGCTGTGCTGGGACCGGCCGCCAGTGGTCCAGAGGTCCCGCACCAGCAATTAGGATTCTACCACCACGGTGGCGGTGGCATCCCCAATGTACAACATTGTGGCGGGCAGTGCTCACAGCACCGCCCGCCACAATTCTGTGGCTGCACTGTGTGTGTTTTCAGGAACAAAGTGGCAGACACCACGCGGTACCTGCCACGTTGTGCAAATGCTGGGGGAGTACCATAGGTACCCCCCATGTGCCCTCCCACCCCCTGACATCCTGGGGGCCTGCTACGGGCCCCCAACCCAGGAATCCGCCTGCCCTTCTGTGGCGGCCACACTGCCATGAAAAAGCTGCTCCCCATTGGCATCCTAATATGGTTGGCGGTGTCTAGCAGACACCGCCACCATATGCAACCCTTTTCCGCCCAGTTGGCGGGAAGCAGCGGACGGTCGTCCTTCTCCGCCACGGTACCCCGCCATCATAATATGGATGGGGGAAATGGGAGGCGGACGGGTGGGGGATGATATAGGGTGGATCCGCCCTACATCATATTAGACTCCTCAGAAACTTTTCACGGAAAAATAGTCAATTTTGTCCTATGGAGGAAAATAATGTTATCGGTTTTGATGTAAGTATTTGTTAGTGGAAGTTGAGGTTCTAGGGGTTGACTCAGGGTCCCCCAAGGTCAAGGATGCACTCCATATACACCCTCAGCGGCACTAGGGTGGCCGGGTGCACAGTGCTGAGGCCAAATGTTATCCAATGGGAGATAGGGGGCCTCCGGTTGGTGGCTGCTGAAAGCAGGCCACTTGGTTGTGGGAGCAAAGCTTCTGGACTTTAGCTCAGGGCGAATTGGGAAAAAAAGGAGCACCAAAGGGGCACCCTCAGCGGCACGTGAGCAGCAGGGAGGAGGGTGCTGTTTCGACGTTGGGTGCCCTGTTGTTTTCAATGAGGAAACTCCGGTTTGCAAAGGCTCTGCAGGCGTGGGGATGAAGGTCTTCTGGATGTGACCGCCACTTCGAGAGTAATAGGAAGTTAGGTGTTGGTTAGGCACTGTTGGTTTGGGCACCCAGGGCCGTGGAGTGTCAGGTGCAGGGGTGCCTTTTGGGGTCAGATCTTCTTGCCAGCTCCTGGTCCTGGTTGGAGGGACCTTACGGATTTAGGCTGCAGGCGTCGGCCAAGGGTATGAGACAGGTCAGGAGTCACTGGATCTTGGGTCATGATCTCTGGGGTGACCTCCTCTTGGTGTTTGCCCACTCGAGCTTGGGCTGTGGATGGCGGGTGCAGAGTGGGGGGGATTTGCGGTGTACGGCTGGAGCCAGAGGTTGCAGATGAACAAATCTGGAGTTAATGAGAGACAAAGTCTTTGTGTCCTCCAGGGTTTTCGAGGTTGCTGGCTGCAGGACACACCGGCATTTTACAGGAGCAGGTTCGAGTGGGAGACAGGCAACTTGGGCTGGGCCAAGTCTGTTGGCGTCTTCCTCTTGTTAGCTACTGCATGGCTGTTTGGTTCTTTTTCATTTTTTTCTCGTAGTTTCTGCTTGTCTGAGAAAGCAAGGTTCAGGGGTGCTCCTAAATACTATATTTAGGGCATTATAGGTAGGTAAAAGGCAGTGACAAATGGGTCCCTTCTTTAGGGTGGGTGTGCGTCATATTATACCACCCTGTGACCGCTGCGCCTATCACCAGGCCGGGTCACCCGCTTGCTCCTCCTGCCACCTCCTGCTCCTGCCTGCCAGCCCTGCTGACTTTTTCCGCCGCAGACGCCCCCCTGGCCCCCCGAGCGGCCCAGCCTCAGCAGAGCCGCCCGCTCGCCAGTCTCCCGCCGCAGCTCGCCACAGGCCCCGCCCACCACCGGCCCATTGGCCGAGCCGCTCCCGCCGCCCAGCTGACCCGCCCTCTCGTCCCCCTTCTTAAGGGGACAGCAAGGAGTGCTCGGGAGTGACCGCTGCACCTCTCACCAGGCCGGGTCACCCCCTTGCTCCTCCTGCCGCCTCCTGCTCCTGTCTGCCAGCCTTGCCGACTTTTTCCGCCGCAGATGCCCCCCTGGCCCCCCGAGCGGCCCAGCCTCAGCAGAGCCGCTTGCTCTCCAGTTTCCCACCGCAGCTCGCCACAGGCCCCGCCCACCACCGGCCCATTGGCCGAGCCGCTCCCGCCACCCAGCTGACCCGCCCTCTCATCCCCCTTCTTAAGGGGACAGCAAGGAGTGCTCGGGAGTGACCGCTGCACCTCTCACCAGGCCGGGTCACCCCCTTGCTCCTTCTGCCACCTCCTGCTCCTGTCTGCCAGCCTTGCCGACTTTTTCCGCCGCAGATGCCCCCCTGGCCCCCCGAGCGGCCCAGCCTCAGCAGAGCCGCTTGCTCTCCAGTTTCCCACCGCAGCTCGCCACAGGCCCCGCCCACCACCGGCCCATTGGCCGAGCTGCTCCCGCCGCCCAGCTGACCCGCCCTCTCGTCCCCCTTCTTATGACGCCCCCAGAGCGACCGCGCGCAGCGGGAGCGCCGACTGAGCGCCGAAGGTGTGCCAAAGGTAAGCCCGTCTGCGCCCGTCCACGCCTGGACCGCGCCCCGCGCCAGGACCCCTGGCCCCCGCAGACCCCAGCCCACCCGCCGGACGTACGACGCCACCACCCTCAACGCACTCAACGCCGGCCGAGTCCCAGGATGCTACCGAGCCACCCCGAGACGCACCCACGGACCCTTCTGCTGCAACGCCTGCAAGTTCACCTGCATCCGGACCTGCACTACTCCAGCACCAACCAAGACCAAGACGAGCAACAGCAGCAGCCACCTGAAATGCATCCTGCTCAACACCCGCTCCGTCCACAGACACGCCATCGAGCTCTAGAACCTGCTCGACACAACCTCACCAGACGTCGTCTTCCTCACGGAAACCTGGATGAATGCCTCTTCAGCGCCCGACATCGCCATCGCCATCTCCATCCCAGACGGCTACAAGATCATCCGAAGGGACCGCATCAACCAGACCGGAGGAGGAATCGCCATCATCCACAGGAACACCATCCGCATCACGACCAACACCGATGACACCCTCGCACCCGCCAAGCACCTGCACTTCCAGGTCCACATCAACCCCAAGACCACCCTCAGAGGCACCCTCATCTACAGACCCCCGCGACCACGCTCACAATTCAGCAAAGACATCGCCGACTTCATCAGCCCGCACGCCCTCCCCTCCGCTGACTACATCCTCCTCGGGGACCTCAACTTCCACCTGGAGAACAACAACGACCGCAACACCACCACCCTGCTGGACAACCTTGCAAACCTGGGACTCAAGCAGCTGGTCCCCACCCCCACCCACTACGCCGGACACACACTCGACCCCGTCTTCTCATCCAGCAAGGACATCGCCTTCAGCCACGCCACCGGACTCCACTGGACGGACCTCAGCTGCGTCCACTTCAGCTTCAGACGGACCACGATCCACCACCACCAGTAACAGGTTGCACGCAGAAGCTGGAACAAGATCACAGCCGACCAGCTCGCGACCTCCCTGAGCATGAACCCTCCCACCAGAGCAACGAACCCAAGCCAGGCGGCCACCAACCTCGCGAAGTGGATCAGCAACTGCGCAGACGACCTCGCCTCTCTGAAGACCCCACCTAGCAGACCCGGTAGCAAGAAAGCCCCATGGTTCACCGACGAACTCAAGAGCTTCAAGAAGAACTGCCGAGCCCTCGAGAGAACATGGCGCAGAGACCCAACACCGGACAACATGACTGCCCTCAAGCTCGCCACCCGAAAACACCACCAACTCATCCACGCCACCAAGAAAAATGCTTTCAAGGAACGACTGGACAACAACGCACACAATAGCAAGGAACTCTTCAACATCGTTATAGAGCTCTCCAACCCCAACGCCGGAAATAACGACATCACCCCTTCGCAAGACCTCTGCAACTCCCTCGCCTCCTACTTCCACAACAAGATCGCTGACATACACAACAGTTTCAGCACTCAACCGATGTACGCCACGACCGAACCACCACCCCCACCACCACCCTCCGCGCCTGGACCCCGATCAGCACCGAAGACACCGTCCCCACGATGAACTCCATCCACTCCGGATCTCCTACCGACCCCTGCCCACACCACGTCTTCAACAAGGCCGACGCTGTCATCGCACCCCACCTGCGGGACATCATCAACACCTCCTTCGACACCGCTACCTTCCCGGAGAGCTGGAAGCACGCCGAACTCAGTGCTCTACTAAAGAAGCCATCAGCCGACCCCACCGACCTCAAGAACTACCACCCCATCTCACTGCTCCCGTTTCCTGCAAAAGTCATCGAGAAGACCGTCAACAAGCAGCTGGCCGCCTTCCTTGAGACGAACGGATCCCTCGACCTCTCGCAGTCTGGCTTCCGGGCCAACCACAGCACAGAGACCGCCCTGATCGCAGCCACCGATGACATCCGAGCCCTGCTCGACAACGGAGAAACAGCAGCCCTTATCCTCCTAGACCTCTCCGCGGCCTTCGACACTGTCTGCCACCGTACACTAGTGCAGCGACTCAGCAATGTCGGAAAACAGGAGAAGGCACTGGAGTGGATCCTCTCCTTCTTCGCCGGAAGGACACAGAGAGTCCGCCTCCCCCCGTTCAGATCTGAAGCCATCAAAGACATCTGCGGCATTCCTCAAGGCTCCTCGCTCAGTCCAACCCTCTTCAACGTCTACATGAGCCCCCTCACAGACATCGCACGCCAGCACAACCTCAACATCATCTCCTACGCTGACGACACCCAGCTGATTCTCTCCCTCACCAACGACCCCGCCACCGCCAGAGCCAACCTTCACGAAGGGATGAAAGAGGTAGCCGAATGGATGAAGAACAGCCGCCTGAAACTGAACTCAGACAAGACGGAAGTCCTCATCCTGGGATCCTCACCCTCCGCCTGGGACGACTCCTGGTGGCTGTCCGCCCTAGGCAGCGCACCCAAAGCAACAGACCACACACGCAACCTGGGCTTCATCCTGGACTCCTCCCTCTCCATGACCAGACAAGTCAACGCCGTCTCCTCGTCCTGCTTCAACATCCTGCGCATGCTACGTAAGATCTTCCGGTGTATCCCCACCGAGACCAGAAAGACGGTCACCCAGGCCCTCGTCACCAGCCGTCTGGACTACGGCAACTCCCTCTACGCCAGAACCACCGCCAAACTCCAGAAGAGACTCCAGTGGATCCAGAACCCTTCAGCACGACTCATCCTGGACATCCCCCGTCGCAGCCACATCTCCGGACACCTGAGAGACCTGCACTGGCTCCCGGTCAACAAGAGAATCGCCTTCCGACTCCTCACCCACGCACACAAAGCCCTACACAACCAAGGCCCAGGATACCTCAACAGCCGCCTCAACTTCTACGCTCCCAAACGCCAGCTTCGATCGACCGGCCACGCCCTCGCCGCCGTCCCCCGCATCTGAAGAGCCACCACAGGGGGACGGGCCTCCTCCTACCTCGCCGCCAAGACATGGAACTCCCTCCCGACCTACCTCCGCCTGACCCAGGACCACCTCGCCTTCAGGAAGCAACTCAAGACCTGGCTGTTCGAGCAGTAGCGGACCCCCCTCCCCCAGCGCCTTCGAGACCCTCTGGGTGAGTAGTGCGCTATATAAATGCTTTGATTGATTGATTGATTGATTGACCCTCCAGTGGGAGGAGGCATGAGCCTGTCCCTGGTTGGCTCAGTTCCCCCATCTGCAATATGGTCGGGACTGAGAGCTGTGCCTCAACGCGCCTCACTACCTGAGGGGTGGAGTTGGCAGAGGTGGGCACACCTTTCTCCCTCGCTTGTTTTTCCCACCAATTCTCCCGCCCAAAGTGGGGGTCAGAACCAGTGGGGACCAGTTGCTGGAAGCAGCAAGTTGCATGGGAAAGCTCACAAAGGCGGCAAGCCTTTGAAGCTTTCCCTTCATGAACCCTGCCCATCATGGGAAAGGAGGCTAGGTACCTTGTCCCAGGATATGCATTGTTTCAGGCCCCAGACAGTAGCACACTCTCAACCCAGGGTTCCAGAAACATATGTGGTGGTGGCAGCTGAATTTCAATGGTTTTTTAAATGCTAATTTCTAAGTATAATGTGCCTCAATTCTATGTTTCTTTATTGACTACATATATATACATATGTATATTTTTAAAAAGTTTATAATAAATTATACTTAGGAAACTTTTTTAATTATTTTTTTTAAATTATTGTGCAGAAGACACGCACCCTTCCCGCACCGTACACGATGGGTGCACGCATAGCCGTTTTAGGAGTCGCATGGGGGTCGCGACTTTGGCGTAATTTTTAAAGTATGACACATTGTTAAATTAATTATGAATAAAAGTTTTGCATTAAGTGTTTGTCTAGATTTATTTGCAAAAGTATTTTTAAACTATTATTTTCAATATAATCTGTTTGAAAGTAATTTTGCTATATGAGCGACCTATGCGCGTAGTATCCGCAACCCCTCCCTGCACGTATTTCCAGGGTCGTGCCGTGATCGCAACGGGGTCATGACTCAGGTGTATCTTTAAACTTGAAAAAATTACTATTGAATTTTTGAACATGATATTAGAGTGAACAGTTTTGCTAAAATACTTATTAAAACTTTATAGAAATTCCTATAAATAGTGTATAATCATGTATTCGATATTTCGCAGGTGTGGGTGGGTGCGTGACGAGTGCGCGCACCCTTTGCGACTTCATGTTATAACAAAAAAAAATCTGATTGATTAAAATCAATCTCATTGTGGAAGTGGGAGGATCCATCTTCCTGATAGTCCCCTTATTTTTTGTCTTTCACAGAGACAAGACCTGCTTCCTATTTGTCTTCTTAACTTTACCTTTTTTGTGTGTTGGTGTATTTTACAAAACAATTATGGCTTCCAGTCTTGCTGAAGTTGATCCTTTAGCAGTTGAGACGAAAGAACAGATGGTGGACCAAGGCAAGAAGAAAAAAGAAAGTATTGTGTGGGATTTTTACACAGTTCCTCAAGTCGAAAAAAAGGCGAACACCAGGAAAGTTACTTGCATTATTTGCTGTCTAGAGGGTCCGAAAAGAAGTATTTGTGCGCTACTAGCATCATGAAGAAACATCTGGAGATGATACACCTGGTAGACCTGGCAAGAGAGTAGAGAAGAGAGTTGAATGCTGCTGTAAAACTTGATCACAATGCTCCATCTACATCAGCACGGGTTCAACCTGCTCCAAGGCCCCCATTTTTCCCAAATTTTTAAATGCAACAGTTAGTTGCATTAAGTGGGACACCAAAGTTTGTATTGGAGAGGCGTGTGTGGACATCATCTATGCTGCTCTAAAAGCACATAAACGTTAATGTTTCTTTTTAGAATGTGCTTTTGCTTTTATTAGTGAGATCGTTTCCTGATCTTAATTTTTTTCTGTTGCTTTTAAAATAAAAAACACGCAAGATATTCTTTATAATTGTACTTATTAAAAAAAAAACGATTTTACTTACCTGTTTACAGGAAATGTCCCAGAGTAGTTACCAACTATACTACTCTGAGTAAGAAAATTAATCCAAAAGTGATTTACCTGTACTTTTACTGAAAATCCTATTCAAAGTGTATAAACTGTATTCTGAAAAGCATTGCATTATCAGTAATACTACTGTAATCAAATCAAAGTACATTTACAATTGCAATCCAAACTGTGTTACAATCTGTATATTTACTGCAAAGTACTTATCACTTACCTGTGCCAGGCTTGCTTGTTTCTAGGAAATAAAATACCTTAAAGTATGTTTTTGATACACAAACAATTGTTCTGAAGTTTAGTCTTTGAGTGTGTGCATTAATTTGCTGACTAAGTGTGCACAACAAATGCTTAACACTGTCCTCTGATACTGACTTACTGCTCAAACACATTACCACAAATAGAGAGTGAGATGCTATCTAACTTTACCTCTGCCTACATTTTGGGATCCACTGGACTCTGTGCACACTATACCTCACTTTGGTATAGAATATACAGAGCCAGACTCCTACATCTAGGCATAACTTCCCAACACTGTAAGAATCTGAGCCACCTGCAGGTTCTACAAAATGCCGCAGCCCGGTTGGTTCTCAGACTGCCCAGAAGATCAGCTTCTAAAGCCGCGCTCCAGGCCCTGCACTGGCTTCCGGTGAGAAGCAGGGTGGAATTTAAAGCATTATGCACCTGTCATCGGATCGTCAACGGCAGGGCACCTCTTCCCCTGCAGGGTCTGCTGACACAATACGAGCCCTCTCGTTCTCTCAGATCTTCTGGCTCGGGGCGCCTGTCAATCCCTAAGGTATCCAAAGCACGGATGGGCGGCAGATCCTTCAGGTATCTGGCTGCATCTAGCTGGAACAAACTTCCTGTGGCGTTGCGCCTGGAACCCTCAGAGCCCATTTTCAGAGCCAAGCTAAAAACATTTCTATATGCCCGGTAGTGGGTTCCCACCTTAGTACCTTCTCCTGCTAGCGCTCGCATCCTAGCGCGGGGACACGCCATTGTGCGTCACCAAGCGCATTACAAGACCCCCTATTATTATTTATTATGTTGCCACTCCCCCGGATGTTCCCGATGTAGTTAGTCTAAGTTGAGCCTATGTATACTAAACCCTTTGGTGGTACCCCTGAATCTTGAATGATACACAATTGTGTTGATAGGCCAAATTAACCATCCCTTCCAATTGGGGTCTGTTCAATTGTATGACACGTCATGCACAATGTCATTGAGTGTACCTTCACCATTTACTGTATAGTTCTGCCATCCCTCTAAGTGCAAAAGTGAGGGAATATACAGTGTGTTTTCAAGTCCTTGTTCTTGCCTAACATACCACAATGTGAACTTTGTAATGTCAAAACAAGAGATTTCAGGAAACATGGGTATGCTGTATGTAACAAATGTCCAACTCAGGATGACTGCCATGTCACAACAACACACACATTAAAGTGCCTGGGCTGAGAACTTATTCCATTGTTCAAATATTAGGCTGAAAAGATGTCAGAAACATACCAAATAAGACATGACTCAGTTACTCTGAGTCCGTGACCACATATTCAGTTGCAGACTTTCACAAAATCGATGTAGGGGATACATCTGACAATATCCTAAACAATAGGCTACAATAAATAAATGTAGTCATTTTAGTATAGGAACGACAAAAAGTCTCCTTAAATCAGCTTAAATTTTACAGAAGAACAAAATGTGGATCGTTGAATGTTTTGACATATTATCACAAGGACATAACTCTATCACTCCCCGTGTACTCCTCAAGTCACGCAGCCACTACCATGTACTAATCCAAACACTCCGCCAATACCCAAGGATTATAAATTCTCCAAACACTCTCCTTGCAGTACTCTAATCATCAGTCATTTGAGTAATTTTTCTTTTTTTTACCAGTAGAGGTGGTTCCGTAAGAACCTTTTTTTCTGAACAATTTTCATTTTTTGATGTCATTTTTGAACTTTTTAAACTCCACACTCAGGGGCCTATTAGGATGTCGGGCAAACTTTGGTCCACCTGCCACCCTAGCTGTGCTGGGACCGGCCGCCAGTGGTCCAGAGGTCCCGTACCAGCAATTAGGATTCCACCACCACGGTGGCGGTGGCATCCCCAATGTACAACATTGTGGCGGGCAGTGCTCACAGCACCGCCCGCCAAAATTCTGTGGCTGCACTGTGTGTGTTTTCAGGAACAAAGTGGCAGACACCACGCGGTACCTGCCACGTTGTGCAAATGCTGGGGGAGTACCATAGGTACCCCCCATGTGCCCTCCCACCCCCTGACATCCTGGGGGCCTGCTACGGGCCCCCAACCCAGGAATCCGCCTGCCTTTCTGTGGCGGCCACACTGCCATGAAAAAGCTGCTCCCCATTGGCATCCTAATATGGTTGGCGGTGTCTAGCAGACACCGCCACCATATGCAACCCTTTTCCGCCCAGTTGGCGGGAAGCAGCGGACGGTCGTCCTTCTCCGCCACGGTACCCCGCCATCATAATATGGATGGGGGAAATGGGAGGCGGACGGGTGGGGGATGATATAGGGCGGATCCGCCCTACATCATATTAGACTCCTCAGAAACTTTTCACGGAAAAATAGTCAATTTTGTCCTATGGAGGAAAATAATGTTATCGGTTTTGATGTAAGTATTTGGAAGTTGAGGTTCTAAGGGTTGACTCAGGGTCCCCCAAGGTCAAGGATGCACTCCATATACACCCTCAGCGGCACTAGGGTGGCCGGGTGCACAGTGCCAAATGTTATCCAATGGGAGATAGGGGGCCTCCGGTTGGTGGCTGCTGAAAGCAGGCCACTTGGTTGTGGGAGCAAAGCTTCTGGACTTTAGCTCAGGGCGAATTGGGAAAAAAAGGAGCACCAAAGGGGCACCCTCAGCGGCACGTGAGCAGCAGGGAGGAGGGTGCTGTTTCGACATTGGGTGCCCTGTTGTTTTCAATGAGGAAACTCCGGTTTGCAAAGGCTCTGCAGGCGTGGGGATGAAGGTCTTCTGGATGTGACCGCCACTTCGAGAGGTAATAGGAAGTTAGGTGTTGGTTAGGCACTGTTGGTTTGGGCACCCAGGGCCGTGGAGTGTCAGGTGCAGGGGTGCCTTTTGGGGTCAGATCTTCTTGCCAGCTCCTGGTCCTGGTTGGAGGGACCTTACGGATTTAGGCTGCAGGCGTCGGCCAAGGGTATGAGACAGGTCAGGAGTCACTGGATCTTGGGTCATGATCTCTGGGGTGACCTCCTCTTGGTGTTTGCCCACTCGAGCTTGGGCTGTGGATGGCGGGTGCAGAGTGGGGGGGATTTGCGGTGTCCGGCTGGAGCCAGAGGTTGCAGATGAACAAATCTGGAGTTAATGAGAGACAAAGTCTTTGTGCTTGGGGGGCGTGGCCAACAGCCGAACATGGTGGACGTGAGCTAGGTTCGCTCCGTCCAAGTTTCCCCTAAAATCCTGACTATCATCCTGCAGCAGCGGGGATTGACCCCTGCTCCCTCGCCTACAGCTTGACAAATTAAGCACCGCGCTGTCGGTGCCTCACTGGCAATGTAGGGAGCCTTGACGCGCATCGCCGAACGGAGACACCACACACAGGAAGGACGGCCTACCTCTGACGTGGCGACCGCGGCCCACAGCAAGCAAGCAGGCGGCCCGGAAGTGACCCGCGACCGGCTGTGTGGCGGCCCTTGACCACGGTGGAGTGGACCTGGGTAATCTGGAGGCGCCGGAGCGGCGACACTGGCCCTCCTGCTGCTACGACACCCGTGGGGCGAGAAACGGACATTGGGGCTCACCGAAGTGCAGCCGGAGCTCCAGGACGTCCGAGATCGGGAGCACAGCGAGGCGTGGGGCGCCCGGCGCACAGTGCTGCGTAACACCGAGGGGCACATCCTGACGGTGGAGAGCCGGCTCGAGGCGGGAGCCGGGCTCGTTGGTGTGTCCTGACAGGGCGAACAGAAGAGCTGTGATCAGAGCCTGGCGCTTGGAGGTGAGCCACGGGATTCCCTCAAGCAGGGTGGCAGACAAAGACGCTGGCAGTGATCGGACCTGTGTTCACGAGCCAGGGGGGCATTTGCAAGACCGACTCTAGCCCACAGCATATGGGGCATTAACCGGGGTGCCAGGACTTCCTTAACGCACAGAATTACGGAGGCGGAGCCAAGCGGACGATTCCGGCGACGCCCCCCCCGCCCCCCGAGGGGCGCTGAGCGCTGCTGGGGGGCCACAGAGCCATAGGGAAAGGTGCGCCCCGACACGTGGAACACCAGACCACTGCTAGCGGGGCCCCATCACTGGACAGGCCTACCTAGGATCTATTGCGGTCTGGACACCCCGGTACAGGGGGCTTGCCGCCTTGCGCTTTGTGCCACTCACTCATCGCTCTGCATGGTCATCGCAGGTCCGCACATTGCGTTGGACTAGTGGGATCGCAACGGCGCTGACGGCCTGCCCGGGGGTAGAGACGAGGAGACGATACTGGCTGCAGAACCCCTGACCAGGCAGGACACCGAAACAGCAGACCACTCCCGGGGTGCACGGCGCCATTCGTGCCTGACCCGACCCGGTGGAGAGGGACCGGAGGAGACAGTAGAGGGTGGACAGGTCAACCGCATATTACACACGGGGAGCGCTGTGGAGGAGCGAGATGGGCAGAAACAGAAACCCCCGTGGTGGCGCACAGGCCTCTGGCTCGGACGATCCCCTGGCTTCTTCCAATGAGGACGTGATTCCGCCCACGGGAACCAACACTCAAGAGGCCAAGCTGGACCTCATACTATCGGAGATAAGGGCATCCAGAGAGGCGCTTGAAATTCGGATGGATACAATGTCAACGGGCCTATCGCTACTCCAAGATGACCATAAGAAACTAGCGGAAAGAGTGTCGGAGCAGAAAATTGCGCTTGCCGATTTGATACCCCAGCAAACGGAACACTCCACGAGGCTGGAAAACCTGGAGAAGCAAATGCAAATCCTGAGAGAGAAGGTCGACGATGCGGAAGGGCGCTCAAGACGCAACAACGTACGCATCTTGGGCGTGCCGGAACGCAGCGAAGGGACTAATCCGACCCGTTTTGTGGAGGAATGGCTGAAAACTGTGGCCGACCCGGCAGACCTGACTCAGGTGTACAGCGTGGAGAGAGCACACAGGGTCCCTCCCAGGCCGCCAAAACCGGGGGCCCCGCCTCGCCCTTTAATAGCACGCCTCCTCCACTTCAAGGACAGAGACACCATCCTGAAGGCCGCAAGGGAGAATGGCCCCATTAAATATGAGAACCACTCGGTGTCCATTTACCCAGACTTTACGCAAGTGGTACAGAGGGCCAGGGCGTCCTTCTGGGGTGTGAAAAGAGCACTCAGGGAGCGCAACGTGAAATATGCCTTGTTTTATCCAGCGCGCCTTAGGGTCATTCATGATCACAGGTCTTACTTCTTTGACAATCCAGAGGAAGCATCGGAGTGGCTGGAAGTTACACTCACCCCGCTGCAGTCCGCGCACGAAGCACAGGAGGTGCCAGAGACGCAGAGGTCTGACAGCCGGACGGGATCACAGGGCCGCCCTGGTCACCCAGACACGGAGGGGTCCCGCACTGACCGTCGGGACCAAGAGGAAGACGACGGCTCGGCAGCAATAGCGCGACTAACCACAAACGCATTGGCGGAACACGATGCAAACAATGGGTCACCATCAGCGAGCCGGACAAGTACCCATACAGCGGCCTCTGACACGGAAGACAGCCTACAGTTATTTCCCCAAATTACAGCACAGCTGGCGGCGGACTTGTGATCTTAATCCCTGCGGCGACAGTCTGGTAATGTAGCGGATGTTCTACTATGTTTAGAGGGAGGGGGAGGGGTCAGGAACCTGGAACACTTATTACCATAGGGGACAATGGTTACGAGACTCTTAGAAGCGAACTGCTGTGAAAGTTCGAATGGGCTCACACCCCCAAGCCTAGTCACGGTTCTAGAATTCCTTTACCCATGTTGGGTGTTACGGTTTGGTCCTCTGTGGTTCTAGAGGGGGACCTACAAGTTGGGGTTAGGTTTACATATACAGCACTGAAAATTTCCGTTATGTGGTCGATATTGATGTGGGCAAAGGTTTTGGACTATGCCAAAGGTATCCGGGGTAATGACGTCCCCTAATGAATATGTGGTCTGCACTTGGAATGTACGGGGATTGGGCTCGGTACATAAACGACACAGGGTCCTAGCACAACTCCATAGGCGGCGGGTGCACATAGCGTACCTCCAAGAGACACACTTGAATGATTCTGAGGGAGCCAAAATGTTGCGAAAATGGAAGGGCCAACTATACGCTACTAAATACTCTGCGTTTTCCCGGGGGGCGGCCATTTGGATTAGCAACTCGGTCCCGTTTAAACTTATTGAATCTAAAATAGACAAGGAAGGCCGTTACGTGCTTGCTAAGGGGCTGCTAAATGGTATGTGTGTAGTGCTTGGTTGTTTGTACGCCCCGAATGTGGAGCAGTCGCAGTTTTTTGCGGACCTAGGTAGGGCACTGTCGGATTGGGTGGAGTATGATTGGGTTATAGGTGGGGACTGTAATGCGGTACTAGATCTCACGCTAGACAGATCACATCCACCCTTACACGCCACGGAGAGTCGAAGACAGGCAGCAGCATTGGCACAGTGGGCTGAGGGGTGGGGCCTAGTCGACTCCTGGCGGACGCTACATGCATCCCACAGGGAATACACGATCTACTCCCCACCGCACAAACTCCACACCAGGATAGATCGCATCTTTTGCTCCAGAACACTCACGCCGTCTATTGTAAAAGTGGGACACATGGGGAAGACGTTATCGGATCACAACCCGGTTGAACTGTCTCTGCAGTGGGGAAGATTACCCACCCCTATACCGACGTGGCGCCTATCCCCAAGTCTACTAGAAGACCCGGTTTTTAAGTCCACACTGACTGACGCTACCACACACTACTTCACCGAGAATACGGGCACGGCAAGCTCCAGACGGGTCGAATGGGACGCCTTCAAGGCTACCATTCGCGGAGTGGCCATGGGCACCAAGGTAGGCGTCAAACACCAGGTATTGGTAAGGCTGCGAGAAGTGGAGGATAGTCTGGCGGCTCTAGAAATCGAGGCCGCAGGCACGGGCGGCGCCCTCACGCAACTACAGGAGGCTAATATACAATATGCGGAACTTCTGGAAGAACTAAGGATCCTAGACCATAGGGAATACACCACACGACAGCACGCACAGGCGGACAGGGCGGGCGCGCTATTGGCACGCCTGACTAGGGACACGCCGGCGGCTACCCCTATCATGGAGGTACAGGATTCCTCTGGGGAATTGATCCAAGGGCAAAGGGAAATTAACATGGCTTTCCGGCATTACTACGCTACTTTATATGGCCCACACGCTCCACTCTCAGAACCGAAGCTGGAGGAATTCTTCTCCGACATATGTGTTCCACAACTGAGCGCGGCACACAGTGCGGAGCTGGCGAGTCCCATTACGGTTGCGGAAATTAGAATGGCCATTCGGGCTCTGCCTAGAAACATGGCACCCGGGACCGACGGGCTTCCGGCGGAATTTTACTTAACATACATAGACCTACTGGCCCCCCGCCTTCATGAGTTGTACAACGAGGCTTTGAAGGGAGACGGCTTGCCTGACACGACACTACAGGCACTGATTGTTTCCCTTTTGAAACCAGGGAGGGACGCTTTGCGCCTAGACAACTACAGACCGCTATCACTCCTGAACACTGACTCCAAAATTCTAAGTAAGATACTGGCGGTACGTCTGTCCCAGCACATCCCGGAAATGGTACACCCCGATCAAAGTGGGTTCGTGCCGGGTAGGAGTACGGCACTAAATCTACGGAGACTCAGTCAACTAATGTCTCCGGATGCGAGAGGGAGTGACACAGAGGGTTGTATCTCATTGGACCTCCGACAGGCATTCGATACACTCAGATGGGACTACATGTTTGCAGTCATGTCCAAATTCGGACTACTAGCCGGATTCATAGCCTGGGTGTCCCTGTTATACCGGAAACCCACTGCACGGGTTTGAACCAACAAATGCATCTCTGACCGGATTGAGGTAGCAAGAGGTACGAGGCAGGGATGTCCACTCTCGCCCTTACTATTTATAATCGCCCTGGAGCCCTTGATGCTGAAAGTGCGCACAGTGGCGGCTGCGGTGGGGATAAATAGGCTCGCCACCTACCATATCATATCGGCGTACGCCGACGACATACTGCTGTTCCTAAGAGACATGAATGCCCCAGCGACGCCGCTACCACGGATCTTTGAGGCCTTCCGCGAGTTATCGGGCCTCGCTATCAACGAGACAAAGTCATACGGATTCGGCTTTCGGGGCCCGGTGGAGGGAACACAAGTCCAGTTTCCGCCGCACTGTTTCCAGGTTGCACCCGTGACATTTAAGTACCTGGGTATCCAGATATACCGACAACCGCAGGACTTGCTGGACGGTAATCTGGGACGTGCCCTGACTAACCTGACTACGCAGGTGCATTTCTGGACTTCCCTGCCACTGTCGGTGGCGGGAAGGGTGGCTATTTTAAAAATGGTGGTACTACCACGTATGTTGTACTTTTTTACAAATTTACCAATTTTTATCCCTATGCCTTTTTTTAAGAAACTAAATACTCTACTACTCGAACTAATATGGGGGAAGGGCAGAAGGCGCGTAAGCATGGCCAAACTACAACTACCCACGGATAAGGGCGGCTTGGGAGTGCCTGATATGTTCGCTTATGCCTGTGCGTGCCAGCTGCAATGGCTAGCTTATTGGCTAGCAGGTCGCAATTTACATGAGCTGAACATGACGGAGGAGGATAGGGCTCGGGGGTTATACATCGCTTGTTACTACCGGGGGCCAGAACGCCAGCAACGACTCCACCCCTACTTAAACTGGCTCTTACATACTGGAAGAGGGCGACCAGATATACCAATAGACGTTCGAACTATGCACCCTCGATACCACTATTGGGCATCCCACTGGGGACAGGCCCGATGACGGAACGGAGACTACAGGTGTGGCAGGGAGCGGGAATTACGCAAATCGGGGATTTTTTCTCAGATAACAGGCTACTGACATACGAGGAATTCACCAGGTTACATCACACGCCGAGGGCACTCTTTCTGCAACATGCACAACTGACGCACTACATAACCACCCACTGGATAGAGGGTGGAGCGGAGCCTGACACCAACACATTGACCACCATGCAATACCTCATGGGAACGGGTAGTCACTTGACAAAATGGCTGACTGCCGGAATACGGGAGGGCAGGGCTGACCCCCTACAACCCCTGAAACTACGATGGGAAGCGGATCTAAGAGAGACACTGAACGACAAGGAATGGGACATGGTACTGAGACTGCCAAGAAGGGTGTCTAGGAACCCTAGGTTTAAATTTATACAGTTAATGATTATACATAGGGCATATTTGACTCCCCACAAGATACACACAATGTTCCCGACAGCGGCTGATAATTGTCCTAGATGCCAGCTGGAGGATGCAGGCATGCTGCACATGTTTTGGGAATGCCCTAAGCTGGGACATTACTGGGGTACCATTCACCACATTTTGAATGACATAGCACCAGATAGACCTTACACATCCGCTTCTTATTGCATACTGGGGGTAGGTCACAAGGAAAAAAAAAGGAGTGTGGAATCCAGATTTGTAGATTTGGCACTGTTACTAGCGAAGAGGTCAGTGGCGATGAGGTGGAAGTCGGCCAGGCCGCCGGAGATAGAGACCTGGAGTGGGGAGGTGATCAGATGGGGAAAAGCTGAGGGGCAGGAGCTATGCAGGGAAGAGCGCAGAGGCCTCAGGAAACACCCCATTTCAATGGAATGGAATGCTCTTCTTCTAGAGTTAGAACAAGGCGTACAAGACCGAGGGGGCTAGTACGAATCTGTCATTCATCACAGGGGGACAATATGCGTGAGACCGATCACGCCCGGGAACCGAGCTGCAGATCCACAGAAGACCGATTGTTGAAAATGTGTGATGTTAACACGGGGACAGGTACCCCTACCAGATACCGACTGTAACATAGACATTAAAGCAAAACCACCATATTACTGACAAGAGGAGCGAGTAAGTGCTGGGAGAGGGAGGGAAGGGGGAGGGTGCTAGGGAGTTAAGGGATGTTACTAATTACAGAAAATGGAAAATGTTAATGATGAATGCATACTGAAGTATATGTCACGATGCGGAGACACGCTATAAGATTGCCTGTACAATATACCGTGATTTATTTTGCAAATAAAGAAATTTTTAAAAAAAAGTCTTTGTGCTTGAAGGCAGGCAGGTCCTCCAGGGTTTTCGAGGTTGCTGGCTGCAGGACACACCGGCATTTTACAGGAGCAGGTTCGAGTGGGAGACAGGCAACTTGGGCTGGGCCAAGTCTGTTGGCGTCTTCCTCTTGTTAGCTACTGCATGGCTGTTTGGTTCTTTTTCATTTTTTTCTCGTAGTTTCTGCTTGTCTGAGAAAGCAAGGTTCAAGGGTGCTCCTAAATACTATATTTAGGGCATTATAGGTAGGTACAAGGCAGTGACAAATGGGTCCCTTCTTTAGAGTGGGTGTGCGTCCTATTATACCACCCTGTGACCGCTGCGCCTCTCACCAGGCCGGGTCACCCGCTTGCTCCTCCTGCCGCCTCCTGCTCCTGCCTGCCAGCCTTGCTGACTTTTTCCGCTGCAGACGCCCCCCTGGCCCCCGAGCAGCCCAGCCTCAGCAGAGCCGCCCGCTCGCCAGTTTCCCACCGCAGCTCGCCACAGGCCCCGCCCACCACCGGCCCATTGGCCGAGCCGCTCCCGCCGCCCAGCTGACCCACCCTCTCGTCCCCCTTCTTAAGGGGACAGCAAGGAGTGCTCGGGAGTGACCGCTGCACCTCTCACCAGGCCGGGTCACCCCCTTGCTCCTCCTGCCGCCTCCTGCTCCTGCCTGCCAGCCTTGCCGACTTTTTCCGCCGCAGACGCCCTCCCTGGCCCCCCGAGCGGCCCAACCTCAGCAGAGCCGCCCGCTCGCCAGTTCCCCACCGCAGCTCGCCATAGGCCCCGCCCACCACCGGCCCATTGGCCGAGCGCTCCCGCCGCCCAGCTGACCCGCCCTCTCGTCCCCCTTCTTATGAAGTCCCCAGAGCGACCGCTTAGCGGACGCGCGCAGCGGGAGTGCTGACTGAGCGCCGAAGGTGTGCCAAAGGTAAGCCCGTCTGCGCCAGTCCACGCCTGGACCGCGCCCCGCGCCAGGACCCCTGGTCGCCGCAGACCCCAGCCCACCCGCCAGACGTACGACGCCACCACCCTCAACGCACTCAACGCGGGCCGAGTCCCAGGATGCTACCGAGCCACCCCGAGACGCACCCACAGACCCTTCTGCTGCAACGCCTGCAAGTTCACCTGCATCCGGACCTGCACTACTCCAAGACCAAGACGAGCAACAGCAGCAGCCACCTGAAATGCATCCTGCTCAACACCCGCTCCGTCCACAGACACGCCATCGAGCTCTAGAACCTGCTCGACACAACCTCACCAGACGTCGTCTTCCTCACGGAAACCTGGATGAACGCCTCTTCAGCGCCCGACATCACCATCGCCATCCCAGACCGCTACAAGATCATCCGAAGGGACCGCATCAACCAGACCGGAGGAGGCATCGCCATCATCCACAGGAACACCATCCGCATCACGACCAACACCGATGACAACCTCGCACCCGCCGAGCACCTGCACTTCCAGGTCCACATCAACCCCAAGACCACCCTCAGAGGCACCCTCATCTACAGACCCCCGGGACCACGCACACAATTCAGCGAAGACATCGCCGACTTCATCAGCCCGCACGCCCTCCCCTCCGCTGACTACATCCTCCTCGGGGACCTCAACTTCCACCTGGAGAACAACAACGACCGCAACACCACCACCCTGCTGGACAACCTTGCAAACCTGGGACTCAAGCAGCTGGTCACCACCCCCACCCACTACGCCGGACACACACTCGACCCCGTCTTCTCATCCAGCAAGGACATCGCCTTCAGCCACGCCACCGGACTCCACTGGACGGACCACAGCTGCGTCCACTTCAGCTTCAGAAGGACAACGATCCACCACCACCAGCAACAGGTTGCACGCAGAAGCTGGAACAAGATCACAGCCGACCAGCTCGGGACCTCCCTGAGCATGAACCCTCCCACCAGTGCAACGAACCCAAGCCAGGAGGCCACCAACCTCGCGAAGTGGATCAGCAACTGCGCAGACGACCTCGCCCCTCTGAAGACCCCACCTAGCAGACCCGGTAGCAAGAAAGCCCTATGGTTCACCGACGAACTTAAGAGCTCCAAGAAGAACTGCCGAGCCCTCGAGAGAACATGGCGCAGAGACCCAACACCGGACAACATGACTGCCCTCAAGCTCGCCACCCGAAAACACCACCAACTCATCCACGCCACCAAGAAAAACGCTTTCAAGGAACGACTGGACAACAACGCACACAACAGCAAGGAATTCTTCAACATCGTTATAGAGCTCTCCAACCCCGGAAACAACAACATCACCACTTCGCAAAACCTCTGCAACTCCCTCGCCTCCTACTTCCACAACAAGATCGCTGACATACACAACAGTTTCAGCACTCAACCGATGCACGCCACGACCGAACCACCGCCCCCCACCACCACCCTCCGCGCCTGGACCCCAATCAGCACCGAAGACACCGTCCGCACGATGAACTCCATCCACTCCGGATCTCCTACCGACCCCTGCCCTCACCACGTCTTCAACAAGGCCGACGCTGTCATCGCACCCCACCTGCGGGACATCATCAACACCTCCTTCGACACCGCTACCTTCCCGGAGAGCTGGAAGCACGCCGAACTCAGTGCTCTACTAAAGAAGCCATCAGCCGACCCCACCGACCTCAAGAACTACCGCCCCATCTCGCTGCTCCTGTTTCCTGCAAAAGTCATCGAGAAGACCGTCAACAAGCAGCTGGCCGCCTTCCTTGAGACGAACGGATCCCTCGACCTCTCGCAGTCTGGCTTCCGGGCCAACCACAGCACAGAGACCGCCCTGATTGCAGCCACCGATGACATCCGAGCCCTGCTCGACAACTGAGAAACAGCAGCCCTCATCCTCCTAGACCTCTCCGCGGCCTTCGACACTGTCTGCCACCGTACACTAGTGCAGCAACTCAGCAATGTCGGAATCCAGGAGAAGGCACTGGAGTGGATCATCTCCTTCTTCGCCGGAAGGACACAGAGAGTCCGCCTCCCCCATTCAGATCTGAAGCCATCGAAGTCATCTGCGGCGTTCCTCAAGGCTCCTCGCTCAGTCCAACCCTCTTCAACATCTACATGAGCCCCCTTGCAGACATCGCACGCCAGCACAACCTCAACATCATCTCCTACGCTGACGACACCCAGCTGATTCTCTCCCTCACCAACGACCCCGCCAGAGCCAACCTTCACGAAGGGATGAAAGAGGTAGCCGAATGGATGAAGAACAGCCGCCTGAAACTGAACTCGGACAAGATGGAAGTCCTCATCCTGGGATCCTCACCCTCCGCCTGGGACGACTCCTCGTGGCTCTCCGCCCTAGGCAGCGCACCCAAAGCAACAGACCACACACGCAACCTGGGCTTCATCCTGGACTCCATGACCAGACAAGTCAACGCCGCCTCCTCGTCGTGCTTCAACATCCTGCACATGCTACGTAAGATCTTCCGGTGTATCCCCACCGAGACCAGGAGGACGGTCACCCAGGCCCTCATCACCAGCCGTCTGGACTACGGCAACTCCCTCTACGACGGAAACAACGCCAAACTCCAGAAGAGACTCCAGTGGATCCAGAACGCCTCAGCACGACTCATCCTGGACATCCCCCGTCGCAGCCACATCTCCGGACACCTGAGAGACCTGCACTGGCTCCCGGTCAACAAGAGAATTACCTTCTGACTCCTCACCCACGCACACAAAGCCCTACACAACCAAGGCCCAGGATACCTCAACAGCCGCCTCAACTTCTACGCTCCTAAACGCCAGCTTCGATCGACCGGCCACGCCCTCTCCGCCGTCCCCCGCATACGAAGAGCCACCACAGGGGGACGGGCCTTCTCCTACCTCGCCGCCAAGACATGGAACTCCCTCCCGACCTACCTCCACCTGACCCAGGACCACCTCGCCTTCAGGAAGCAACTCAAGACCTGGCTGTTCGAGCAGTAGCGGACCCCCCTCCCCCAGCGCCTTGAGACCCTCTGGGTGAGTAGTGCGCTATATAAATGCTTTGATTGATTGATTGATTGACCCTCCAGTGGGAGGGTGCATGAGCCTGTCCCTGGTTGGCTCAGTTCCCCCATCTGCAATATGGTCGGGACTGAGAGCTGTGCCTCAACGCGCCTCCCCACCTGAGGGGTGGAGTTGGCAGAGGTGGGCACACCTTTCTCCCTCGCTTGTTTTTCCCACCAATTTTCCCGCCCAAAGTGGGGGTCAGAACCAGTGGGGACCAGTTGCTGGAAGCAGCAAGTTGCATGGGAAAGCTCACAAAGGCGGCAAGCTTTTGAAGCTTTCCCTTCATGAACCCTGCCCATCATGATGAAGGAGGCTAGGTACCTTGTCCTAGGATATGCATTGTTTCAGGCCCCAGACAGTAGCACGCTCTCAACCCAGGGTTCCAGAAACATATGTGGTGGTGGCAGCTGAATTTCAATGGTTTTTTAAATGCTAATTTCTAAGTATAATGTGCCTCAATTCTATGTTTTTTTATTGACTACATATATGTACATATGTATATTTTTAAAAAGTTTATAATAAATTATACTTAGGTAAACTTTTTTAATTATTTTTTTTTAATTATTGTGCAGAAGACACACACCCTTCGTGCACCGTACACGATGGGTGCAGGCATAGCCATTTTAGAAGTTGCATGGGGGTCGCGACTTTGGCGTAATTTGTAAAGTATGACACATCATTAAATTAATTATGAATAAAAGTTTTGCATTAAGTGTTTGTCTAGATTTATTTGCAAAAGTATTTTTAAACTATTATTTTCAATATAATCTGTTTGAAAGTAATTTTGCTATATGAGCGACCTATGCGCGTAGTATCCGCAACCCCTCCCTGCACGTATTTCCAGGGTCGTGCCGTGATCGCAACGGGGTCATGACTCAGGTGTATCATAAAACTTGAAAAAATTACTATTGAATTTTTGAACATGATATTAGAGTGAACAGTTATGCTAAAATACTTAATAAAACTTTATAGAAATTCCTATAAATAGTGTATAATCATGTATTCGATATTTCGCAGGTGTGGGTGGGTGCGTGACGAGTGCGCGCACCCTTTGCAACTTCATGTTATAACAAAAAAAAAAAATCTGATTGGTTAAAATCAATCTCATTGTGGAAGTGGGAGGATCGTTCTTCCTGATAGTCCCCTTATTTTTTGTCTTTCACAGAGACAAGACCTGCTTCCTATTTGTCTTCTTAACTTTACCTTTTTTGTGTGTTGGTGTATTTTACAAAACAACTATGGCTTCCAGTCTTGCTGAAGTTGATCCTTTAGCAGTTGAGACGAAAGAACAGATGGTGGACCAAGGCAAGAAGAAAAAAGAAAGTATTGTGTGGGATTTTTACACAGTTCCTCAAGTCGAAAAAAAGGTGAACATCAGGAAAGTTACTTGCATTATTTGCTGTCTAGAGGGTCCGAAAACAAGTATTTGTGTGCTACTAGCAGCATGAAGAAACATCTGGAGATGATACACCCGGTAGACCTGGCAAGAGAGTAGAGAAGAGAGTTGAATGCTGCTGTAAAACGTGATCACAATGCTCCATCTACATCAGCACGGGTTCAACCTGCTCCAAGGCCCCCATTTTTCCCAAATTTTTAAATGCAACAGTTAGTTGCATTAAGTGCGACACCAAAGTTTGTATTGGAGAGGCGTGTGTGGACATCATCTATGCTGCTCTAAAAGCACATAAACGTTAATGTTTCTTTTTAGAATGTGCTTTTGCTTTTATTAGAGAGATCGTTTCCTGATCTTAATTTTTTTCTGTTGCTTTTAAAATAAAAAACACGCAAGATGTTCTTTATAATTGTACTTATTAAAAAAAAACTATTTTACTTACCTGTTTACAGGAAATGTCCCAGAGTAGTTGCCAACTATACTACTCTGAGTAAGAAAATTAATCCAAAAGTGATTTACCTGTACTTTTACTGAAAATCCTATTCAAAGTGTATAAACTGTATTCTGAAACGCATTGCATTATCAGTAACACTACTGTAATCAAATCAAAGTACATTTACAATTGCAATCCAAACTGTGTTACAATCTGTATATTTACTGCAAAGTACTTATCACTTACCTGTGCCAGGCTTGCTTGTTTCTAGGAAATAAAATACCTTAAAGTATGTTTTTGATACACAAACAATTGTTCTGAAGTTCAGTCTTTGAGTGTGTGAATTAATTTGCTGACTAAGTGTGCACAAAAAATGCTTAACACTGTCCTTTGATACTGACTTACTGCTCAAACACATTACCACAAATAGAGAGTGAGATGCTATCTAACTTTACCTCTGCCTACATTTTGGGATCCACTGGACTCTGTGCACACTATACCTCACTTTGGTATAGAATATACAGAGCCAGACTCCTACATCTAGGCATAACTTCCCAACACTGTAAGAATCTGAGCCGCCTGCAGGTTCTACAAAATGCCGCAGCCCGGTTGGTTCTCAGACTGCCCAGAAGATCAGCTTCTAAAGCCGCGCTCCAGGCCCTGCACTGGCTTCCGGTGAGAAGCAGGGTGGAATTTAAAGCATTATGCACCTGTCATCGGATCGTCAACGGCAGGGCACCTCTTCCCCTGCAGGGTCTGCTGACACAATACGAGCCCTCTCGTTCTCTCAGATCTTCTGACTCGGGGCGCCTGTCCATCCCTAAGGTATCCAAAGCACGGATGGGCGGCAGATCCTTCAGGTATCTGGCTGCATCTAGCTGGAACAAACTTCCTGTGGCGTTGCGCCTGGAACCCTCAGAGCCCATTTTCAGAGTCAAGCTAAAAACATTTCTATATGCCCGGTAGTGGGTTCCCACCTTAGTACCTTCTCCTGCTAGCGCTTGCATCCTAGCGCGGGGACACGCCATTGTGCGTCACCAAGCGCTTTATAAGACCCCCTATTATTATTTATTATGTTGCCACCCCCGGATGTTCCCGATGTAGTTAGTCTAAGTTGGGCCTATGTATACTAAACCCTTTGGTGGTACCCCTGAATCTTGAATGATACACAATTGTGTTGATAGGCCAAATTAACCATCCCTTCCAATTGGGGTCTGTTCAATTGTATGACACGTCATGCACAATGTCATTGAGTGTACCTTCACCATTTACTGTATAGTTCTGCCATCCCTCTAAGTGCAAAAGTGAGGGAATATGCAGTGTGTTTTCAAGTCCTTGCTCTTGCCTAACCCAGGACAGGAAGTCTGTTGCACAGTGCTGTTCACGAAAATCACCTGTTGTGGTATGTAGTGCCTAGGTTCCCTGAACCTGCCATTCCTTAGTACCCCAGACTGATTTTATGTCTATAGTGTCTTTCCAGAAGTCGAAATCCTGTTCAGATATTTGGGCAATACTTTTCTTTGCAGATGGAGGTACAAGTTTATAATAACATGAGTGTGGATCAGAAGTATTAAACCCAGACAAATATTAAACTTTTGTGCAAACGTTTGTGAACTACTTATTGGTGGTGTTGGGCAATGTTCCTATTGGTAGTATGTAAACACATTACATGGTGCACTTGTTCTATGCAGAAAGTGATGACCATAATGTTGGTAACAGTACATGGTATTAAAATCAGATGAGTCATTAAACATTGAATTTTTTGTAAATGCTGCATACAGTTCTAACTCTGACAACATATTATTAAAAGTTTCAAAATACCAATCGTCAGAGTTTGCACTAGAGGTGATGATATCGTTTAAAGAACTTTTTAATGCATGTGGTATTTTTTAAAGTTTAATGGGACCAAATACATCATATGAAACTCTGTCCCAAACTATCCCGTCATGAGCGGGAAATGCTGTAATGTTCACACAAGACAGGTCTCTGCTCACGATGAAATGATGTATGAGGTTTCAGTACCAAGTGCATATTTGATACTGTAAAGCATTTTGGGGGATAGTGTCCATTTACGAGCAAGAAAAAGACAGTCACTCAACTTATCCAGAATTGTAGGAGCAGTATTCCAGTTGCAATCCAAAATTGCAGCCATGGTGAGACTAAGGGGTCTATTGTGATATTGGGCGGATCGCCACCGCCTGCATGGAGGTGGCGATCCGCCCAACATCATCCCCAACCCGCCTCCCATTTCCCCCGCCATATTATGACGCGGGGGACCACGGCAGACGGGAAGACCGTCCACTTTTTTTCATCCATATTGTGATGTCAGCGGGAAGCAGCCTTTCCGTGGCTGAGTTGCTGCCATGGAAAGATATGTGGTTTCCTCAGTTGGGGGCCTGGACTAGTACCCCAGGATGTTGGGGGGGTGGAGGGGCACATGCGGGTAACCTATGGTACCCCCCTGCATTTGCATGGACGACGTGGCAGACACCACGCAGCGCCTGCCACATTGTGCATACAAATGCACACATGCCTTTTTTGTATTGCGGTGGTGCTGCTCACAGCACCACCCACTGTAATGCAAAAAATGTGGGATGCGCCCGCCAGTGCGGCGGGCGCATCCTAATTGCCCATGTGGGACCGCGACACCCTTAGTGTGCGGTCCCATATCCCAGGCGATGGCGGGCGGACAAAGTCTACCTGCCATCATATTAGACCCCTAGGTATGTCTTTTCCAGAAAAATATAAAATTCATAAAGTTGTTCTTTGCAGGAAATCTGCCGGTGACTCAGGTTCCCTTGGACCCAAAGAATAGGCATCAAAATTGATGAAGTAGCCAGATGCAGTTCGATCTATCTTTGGTAGCTCAGCAGGTTTAGTTGAACTTGCAGGTGTCTCTTGTAGAGACATATTGATGTAAATGTCAGTGGTAGGCCAAATTGAAATCTGTGTTTCATTTGTGTTTTGTTGTTGTTCATTTTCCATAGGCATGAGTTCGATTTCATTGTTGTTAACTTCGTTACTTCCTAGAGTTGAATCTTTGAACATTATCAGTCTTTCTGTCTGAACTTCCTGTATGGTAGCTAGAGGAGAGCTGCAGCTTAAGAGGTCTACAATACAGTATCTGCCACACAGTGTGGTTTGATCAGATCTATTGAGACAAATCTCTTTTCTTTTTTTGCCGGCAAGAGGCGGAAGAAGAACTGTTCTTGTTCCTTCGACAGCCAGGACAGGTATAGCCTTTCTGTAGGATGGCCCAAATTCTTTCTTGTCCACAATATTTTCTCTGACCAGATCTCTGACTTTTGGGATCCAAACAGGTCTTGTCGTTACTCTTTTTGTTTTACTCTTCCCCAGTGGCGGTGCGTTTTACTTGGATGTTGTTTTGTACTGCCCGGAATTCATTGAGTTCCTGTAAAACAGGCAAACGTTTATTGATGTCAAATGGTTTTTCATCCACTACTGTGCTGCCAAAATCGAGATCAGATACCCACATTCTTGTCTCAAATAATATTTCGTAAGGGGTGATGCCTCCTAGGGAACTTCTTTGAATGTTATTTAGTGCTATCTGGACCCAAGAAAACTGATTGACCCAACTACCATCCAAGCCTAGTAACCTTGCTCTTAAAGATTGCTTTAAGTCCCAGTTTTTCCTCTCTACTACCTAATTTTCCTCGGGATACTACAGAGGGTTGTACTGAAATGCAACACCCAAACCTCCCATGTCTTCCTTGTAAGCCCTAGAGCTAAACGCCGGGCCACTGTCAGAATGTGATATGCCAAATGCACATGTCCCTATGAAGACTTGCAAATCTTTTTGAACAGTTCGAACCTTAGCCAAACACTGAGGCCAAACCCACAAGAATCTAGAGCATGAATCCACTGCCACCAAGATGTACTTTTAAGCCCCATCAGATTGTAAGGGGCCGCAGTTTTCCAAATAGACACATGTGAGAGGTCTGTCGGAAATTAGTAATGGTGTATGTACTTGATGTGCTATCGTGTAACCCTTCATTTGCTGACAGATGTTGCATTTAGGGAGAAATGCTTTTGTCTGTTTTGTTAAACCTGGCCGCCAATAGTGTTGTTTCAGTAGAGAAACTGTTGTAGTACTCCCTGCATGTGCAGAACCCTGGCCCTTGTGTGCAGCTAGAATAAAACCTAATCTGCGATCCATGTATAGCTGAGCTGTTTTTCCATGAAGCAATGACAGCTACCATTGTGCTTCCCTCTATTCTCATATTAGAATGAGTGATTGCAGCTATGGCAGCAGTTCTCAATGTCACCTTGGCGGCTTCATAAGCCAATGAATTCCCTTCAACGTGAACGCCATCACGTTGATGACTCAGCGTGTGTATCATGTGAGCTCTTGGAAAGTCATTTTTTCAGCTCTGTTACTTGTTCCCTAAGCAATGTGTGCTTTATTTTGCAATATTTTGAGTCCTTAAACCCATTCTAACACAAATAATAGAGATATTCATTTAAGATTGGACACAATAAACAGAATTGCACACTATAAGTGTGGGAAATTCTTGATCCGTATTTATAAGTACCAGTAATAAAACTTTTATTTCGGCAAGCTGTGCCATGCCATCTCCTAGCGACTGCGTCTTCATACTGCTAGGATAGAACTTGCCTTCCTGCATACGTCCTTTTACAATCGCACGAGCTGCGCTGCATTGTTGTTTTTTACTTCCTAAAGCCGGCTGAACCACCAGTATAAATAATGTTTTCATACTGCTCTAGATGCATTATTTCATTTGGTAGAGGATATTCTTGTTCTTATTTCAGAAATGCATGTGTTTTAAGCGTACAATCAAATTTGTATTCTACATCTATTGCAGTGTGAGAATTAGGCCTGGGCGGTAAATTCTGTTCCGCTCGTGGAATTTGGGTAATTTCGTATTCCGCGGAGAAAGGGATTTGGCAAAAATTTCACGATGCGCGGCTTCGCAGAATTTTTTGCTTGTTTGCACTTTCAAAATGCATGTTTGCAAGATATTTCCCCCGAGCACGCAAACAGCGTTCACGAACATTAAAAAAGCATCGCGAACGGGAGGAACAAGCAATTCCGTGTGCTTACAGAACTCTGCATGCGCCAAGAGATTTTATTACTGTTTTGCAGAACTTTGCATAGCGTGACTACACACCCCTAGAATTTGCCCATTGTATGCATCACAGGTGTAAAGCTTTTGCATATCAAATGCTTGCCTTTGTAAAAGCCTTATTTCCCCTGAGCCAGTGACCTGTCTCTCTACAGCAGTCTGTACTGCTATCAGAAATATTTTTGTAGAAGCAAAACGCATTTCAGAATATGTGTACAAGTGTCATTCTATGCAATGGGTACCGTTTTACCTTCATTGAAGGTTATGGAAGTGTACCTTGATTGACGCGCAGTTAAATGGATCACCAAATTTGTGGTATTTACCCAAGTGTGTAGGTGTTTAGAAGCTATCATGTCAGCTTGTAACAAACCATGGATATTCTTGTGTTCATGTGTCCAATGTCTGATCGAACAATCAGGTCTGATTAAATTGTAGAAAGGTTTTACTTTTTCTGTGTAATCCAAAATGTGTGTTCTGCCAAAATGTAGGAATCCTACAATGGATTGTAGGTTTTTAGAGTTTTTGAAGGTTGGAGCAGCGCACATTTTTCTAAAAGCTAACTGCTAGGCTTTTTCCTTCACTTTATAACTCGTATAGCAAAAACAGGACATTGAGGTAGGCTATTTTTTAAAGATGAGTTTTTAGCCCTTAAAGGCGAAATCCAAAATGATGTTGCTTACCATGGTCAAATGATCCATCAAATCACCATCCATCAGATAAATATCAACTACCTAAGATAATGTATCCACATCAAAATGTTGAAGTAACTCTGTCACTCTGGCTGAGAACAACCCGGGGCTATTCCTATACCCTTGTGGCAGTCAACAAAATTGAACCTGAGAGCCTAGGGCTGAGAATGCTGTCAAAAATCTGCATTCAGGCGCTATATTTTGGTGGACAAATAAATTTGAGATATCTAGTGTGGTTTTGTATTTTTCTGCACAGTGTTATTCATAAATGAGACACTGTGCAATGTGTACTGCAAATGCCTTTGTGTATGTATTCAGATGCCTGTAGTGTAAAACCAGACGGTATAAATATTATGGGAAACAAAGGATTATTCATTGAAGAGGTGCAATTTTCTATTACACCTCGGTATTCAATTTGATCTAAGATCCCTCTGACCTGTTTTTAGCTTCTTGTTTTATTGTGTACTGCCTCTGTGGAGTTGGAGTAGTTTGCACTTGGGTTACATGGTGAGGTGACTTAGCATCCCACCTTTCATGGTTGCGATATAACGCTGGAGCAAGTGCTACCACCCACATCTGCACGTATCAATGTTTTATTGATACTGGACAAGGTAAGAAAAGCCGGTAAAATTACCATTTCTCCGTTCAGGAACTCCATACCAATTGTAGGTGGCCGATCTTTTTCAGCCAAAAGGATGTCATAGTCATAAGTCAGGTTCTACGAAAAGAGACCTTTAATTTTCCTGGGTTTGTCTCCTCCATTTGGAGTGTTATTTTATAGAACAGGTGAGGGGCACTTACCCTAATATCAGGTGTCTCCACCGTGATATGTTTATTCAACACCACTGTCACTAGAAATTCCATCAGGTTCTGGCGACCTATTGTTGCTTCTGATGCACTGTCTAGCATAGTCAGAACCCATTCCCTGTTCAGAAGTTGAATCCTTAGTATCCTTGGCATAGGTTACTTCAAGGCCAGCTACCGTCTTCTTTTTAAATTGAGGTTTTGATTTTTGTTTATCTTCTATCTTGATATTATAGCCCGAAATACAATGTGTATCTTTTGACTTTGTTCATTCTTCTTGTCTGTGTTCTGACCGTCCTTCCATCTCTGAGTTTTTTTTAAAGGAACGAGAAGAGCGTGTATCAGTATCCTGGTACCTGTCAGGTATTTTAATGTTATCACGATTCCTAAGGTTGTACCTCCTTTCGGAGGGATCCAGTTGAGATCTATTCTGTCTATTCTTTAGTTTTTTATTGTTCCATTTCTTCTTAGAAGAATCAGGTGCTTTCTTGGTATTATCCTTTTCAGGACCACCCATGAGTTCAGATTTTGTTGCTCTAGCTACCAAATTATCTCTACCTAATTCAGCATATCAATGACAATTTTAGGTAATTTGTGCTCCTTTTATTTATAAGAGTGAAATCCCTCAGGAGTTGGCGTATTGCCACTGCTGATGCCTCCTATTTTATGTTTGCAAACATAATTGTTGGTACCTGGGCAAAATTTCCTAACAATTTCATCCCTAAGTTCAGAGCAGGTTCCGCTCCATACTCATTCTGTATCTGTCTCCAAACATCTGGTATTACTGATATTGAAGAGATACAATGAGTTCTGGTAAGAATGGCAGATAAAACTGTTTCCCAAGAGGTACAATCCTCTATCTAGGGAGCTATCCCCATTGGCAGGCATATTTCTAGCATTCTATGTTGGTCTGGAGTGCTTGTGTGTGGAAGCACTGACTCTTACTGAGTTATTTTGTGAGCTATCCAGTAATGGCATTTGCTCAAGGTTAGTGGCCATTTTACCCATAACTGTGTTTAGTGGTTTTTGAGTTATTTTCGTTGCAGACCCCTGAATTTGTCCTCCTGGTGTAGCCCTTGTTGGTTGAACCGCAATTAGAGACGTTGAATCGAAAAGGCACAATGAGCTGCTTTGCGATGATCTCCTTGAAGAAATTATTGCCACATTACACGCTTGACTCGCCTCTACAAGTATTGAGAGCTCGCCTACAACTGATGCTAACATATGGGAGCGAATCAGCTCTCGGAAAAGATGCTCTTACCCTTGATAGAGTAATCAGCAAAACTTTCAGAACCATCTTTTGGCTACCCAGCTATGTATCTCCTGCCCAAATCCGTCTGGAGTTCAGGGTTCGAAAACAGACAGTGGAAAGAAGGGGCAGCTTCATAAAATGCTGGCATGAGATTAGAAATGCAGAGCAAGGCACCCTAAATGCCCACCTTTGGACTGAGCTGCAGCGACGAGAATCTTCATACGCAAGAAAGTATCTGATGGAATCGTCAGAAGTACTTGAACTGTCTGACCTCTGGAACACCTCAGTAGATCACAAAAGCTTCAAAAAGCTAGTATCAAAGGTTACAAAAATAACATTGCTATTAGAGGACAAGCAAACTCTAGCAAAAAGGGCACATGGATGGACAGTCTTAAACGACTTTAAAACACTAAAGACCCAAGCGTATATGGATCACGGATTCAAACAGAAGACTAAAGAGAATTTTTTAAAACTACGATTCAGTATACTACCAATCCTCCCTCACCTGGCCCCATGGAAAAGGAACCAGGAAGGCAAAACGTGTCGTCTCTGCAGTACAGGACCTGAAGATTTAATCCACATAATATGTATCTGTCCAATCTTAATGGACAAAAGGAGATCCTTATTACGCATAATATGGAACCAGAAGGTCATCAGAACCTACAGACAAGCAGTCAAATTATGTTTTAATCCAAAGGAGACCCAATTAAACTGCAGACTTACAAAATACTTTGATGCAGTGACAGAGAGAATTAAGGAGACACCAAATGAGGAAACAGAATAACATTTAGACACTGCCTCCGAGCACAACCATGTGTCCGCAGCCCAAATGAATAATAACAAAAATGTAAACTGTTAATATGAACTTCATAATTTTAACTCCTGATAATTAATTTTACCTTTGACACGTATCTCTTTTAAAGCTGTGTACTTTAAATTGTGAGTTTTAATTAACTATGCAATAAACTTATTTATCTTATCTTGTTGGTTGAAGTGTGAGTGCTCTCATAATGAACTGTGTCAGATTTTTGTAAAGTTTTATTATTTCTTTGTGGAATGGACGTAAGTCTGCTACGGTCATTGCGTCAATGTCTGGATGCGGTGTGTAGGCCGCTAGGACCGGTCAAGTGGCTCCATCTCTTCTGAGTGGACCGAGTCTCACTTTATCTGTTGTTTGTGGGAGGGCTCCTTTAAAACCAATTGATGTGCTCCTGTAGGTGAGAGGAACTTCAATGTCCTTGTATGGACAATATTTCTCTGGTATTTCATCTTCAGTGTATGAATAAAATGTCTTTGTGCAGCATCTGCTGGTGGGAATTTGATCCATAAACAGAATACCTCTGTCCTGTATGACTCTTGTGCCTCCATCCCAAACGTTACTGTCCCACATCTAAATGTGACTCTCTAGTCTGCTAGTATTAAAGTAAGGGCAGTTCTAACATTTTCTGACATATTTATCGCATCTTCCTACTCTTCTTCCCTCACTGCATTCACACATAATGCTGCTGCTGCATTTTCTTCTGTCATTGTTGAAAGAGTTTTAAGGAAACTGAGATAAGGTATATATTCACAACAGGGAACTGTTATCCTTCAAGCTTGATTAAAATCTACAGCCAATACATAGTATATGCCTACTCATCTGCAGTGGATTTTTCCCTTCCCACTTTAGACATCTCTGGAATAATGTGAGTAGGGGTCTCTGAGAAAGCACGACTGAACTACTTTGATTTGACCGTTAAATAAGAACCAAACCAAAGTTGTGCGCCATGTCATGTAGTTTCTATTAATCTATGTGGGATCGGCTTGCTTAAACAACTTAAACTGTGGGATTGGTGTCCAGGCTAATTCCAGTAACCCCCACCGGATACGTTCACCTGTATACCAGCTAGCTCACAGTGCCACCATGAACTCCTCTTACCAATGTGTGAATAGTTTTGGGCAACTATCGAACATGACAACTATGTCCCATCAGGGATTGTGGAGACAGTACAGAAGTTTTTGCTCAGTCACTCATGCTCACTTTGTCGCAGAGAGATACACAGAATAAACAGTGGGGACGTTTACAATAAGCAATTGTTGAACCAGCGTCATTCTAGTGTAAAATTGGTGTGTTGAAACAACCATAAGACAGAAACAGATATAAATGATTATAAGCACTAACAGAGTAAATGGATGGTAGATTTCTACCATTGGGCTAAAACACTGAATATATGCAAACATATAAATACATGATTGTAATAATGTGTACTCCTAAGATGCAACCCTAACTAGATGTACCTTAGTGTACCTAACATGTATGTAGGTATAGAGCTAAGATTCCCCCTAGGATGGTGCCATCCCCATTCCTGGTGCGAGTGAATGAAGGACCCCGTCTTGGTCTTGAGATGGACACTCTGCAAGGGATGTCAGACGACTGCATGCTGGAGTTTCCGCATGCAGGAACCTCAGCATCGCTCGTCAGTGTGTCAGCATGGAAGTCTTTCCCCTCTGCCTACCCTGGCAAACATGTGGTGTATTTATACATAGTTATTATAAAGATGATGGTAATCCTTCTGTGATTCTGCGATCCTTATGCATAATTAATGAGGTTAGTTTTCGGGGGAAACTACACAACATTTATGCAGCGCCTAACTAGGTAAAAGGTCAATGCCAATACTGTTATGTAGTACAATGGTATGGTAATTGTACGTGAAGGATCAGGAGACTACTCAAGCCCATATTGGGATACCCTAGAAACATAACAGCATGCAATAGAGAATTGTTTTAATCTTTCTGAACCTAAATCCTTTTAGCCATATTTTTGCATGCATTCATCAATCTAATTCATCCTCTCTTTGTACTCAAATGTGATCTTAAAGATATTTTCAAATAGCTAGTATTATTTTTATTGTTATTATTTTGGTGATGTTTTATCATGTATGATTTTTATTAATTAAAGAATGAGAAATGCATTTACACATTTCACTCAGCCAATGCTGTGTTCAGGACTCATATATGGACTATGATCCACTACTTCCTACTGATGAGAAATTATAACGGTCCTGACTTTTAAAAGAAATCAATAAATACTGGAGTTGCTGGAAATTGTCTGTGATCCTACACTGTTAACTTGCTTAGGGTTTCAGACTGTCTTGTAATTAATTATAATTATGCGAACTAGGATAGTTATTGATAGAGCTCAGAACATCAGGGACTGGCTAAATGGCAGTCTAGTTGCTGAGGGAAGCAGATTGCACTCCTTGTTAGGAATGTTCAAATTAAGGATCTTCAGTCATTTGAAAAGAACATTTTGTGTCAAATAGGAAATAAGTGATTATTTTCAGCAGCAGACAAGAACCACATTACTAATTAAAAGTTAGTAGAGGCTACATTAAACTGCTTTATGTTCTAATCACTATAAGTTCCTTTTGTGTCTTATGTTGCCTTGTTGGGTATTTGTACACCACAGTGTTTCCCAAGTATCTGGCCTATTAATACTTGCTGTGCTTAATTTGTAATAGAATGTGTGTCAGTGCTCAAAACCCTTCTCTTAATCGGATCACCAAATACCCTGACTGTGTAGCCCTGAATCTACCTCATGCAGCTTTAATACACAACACTCCCTGTTATTCTATCCTACTGTAACTGGAACCTGCTTTCTCCCCTTCACAGACGTCCATTAGGGGTCACCACAGAGCAGAGCTGTAACCATTGGCTTGCCCCTTGCGATCCCTGACACTGACTTTGTAATCTCCGGCATCAGGGGTGACAAAATCTGTGTCAAGAACTCACAGGGCCTGCATTCCTGTCTGCCTGGTTTTCATAATACTAATAGTGAATATTATTTTATTATTCACTATTAGTGTAATATAAAATTTAGCAAATTTAGGACCTATGGTGGTAGATGTGGTCAGTAAACATTGTTTTAAATGTATGTTGTATTCATGCTTGCGGGTTGAGAGCATGCTTAAGTGATAGGGACAGTGTGCATGTATGAGATTTTGTTTGCATATGTAAGCATGTGTGTGAATGAAAGTAAATAAGAGTGAAGTAACAGGTAGTGCGTGGGATTGTGTGAGATTGAGACCCTGATTTACAATTCTTTGATGCAAGGCATGACTTATGTTACATTTCTTCTCTCCCAGTGTGCTGGTACACTTTCGTAGCCATGCAGCAATGCACATACCCTTCTGCGAGTGTGCAAGGTATATGCATTTTTTGAAGCATAAGTTTTGTACTCTACAGGGTTACTTCCAGGGTAAAAACTATGAGACAGATTTACAATCCCCTTGTGCCACCGATGCTTCACGTTTTGCGACACATTGGTGGTTTTTTTATGCAAAATTTACAAGGTCACATAAACAGAGATGCGACGGAATGGAGCTGCGCGATAATCTGCTGTGGCACCTAAGGGTTAAAATATCCAAGGTAGGCGTTCCGATATTAAATCCAGAGCATTTCTGATGCAGGTATAGTTACAATTCACTGTGTTGAAGCATCTTTATGATGCATCATGCAAAATTTAAATTGCGCTCCCAAGCCTATGCCTCCTAAACCCACCCACAGGAAATTATGCAAGTACCACTTAAATTGAATTGAACTTCAGTAGAGAAGTTTTTGTAGCAGATCAGCAAACATGGACCTACTGGTACTGCAGCTAGGACTTTGGCCAAGAAGAAGACAGCCCACCCCGACCAAAACCCACAACCTCACCCTCCACCATCACCACAAAGGGAGCACAGAAGGGAGCCCATCTACCTTCAAAGGACCACCCTCATTGAACTCCCTGATGAACAAGTCATCAAAATGTATCACCTTAAAAAAGCATCAATTTTGACCCTGCTGCATCAGATCTCACCACGGCTACAGACATCAAATGGCAGTATCCGCAACACTCCACCGCAGACAAAGCTACTGGCGGTGTTAACATGTTGGCCTCAGGATCTTTTCAAGCAACAGCAGCACGAGTAGCAGGGGTCTCACATGTAGTTTTTCCACCTTGCTCCCTCCTGCCTTGAATGAAATCATTCAGCTCACACCACAGCACATCCACTTTCCCAACACACCCCAGCAGCAGATGGACATTAAACAAGGTTTCTATGCCATCGCTGTGTTCTCACATGTAGTTGGTGCAATGGACTGTATGCATGTTCAACTGGTACCACCTGCAGCAACTTCACACCTATACCGCTACAGGAAGCACACACACCACATCAAATCTCTAGGCCGTTGTGGACCATTGGGGAATATTAATCAATGTACTGGCAAAATATCAGGGGAGTGTGCATGATTCATATATCTTCAGAAATTGCATCATCAATGACCGTTTCCAAAATGGGCAATATGGCAATGGTCTCCTTGTAAGTAAGCAACACTAGCTATAATAATACCATTACACATAACTATACTCTGCAGGAATAGCTGGCCTTCTGGCACATTACGGTAATGTGAAAATGCCAACCCACATATACACAATGACCACATAACGACGAGGTAGATAGACAAGCCCCTTGCGCTGCCAGTACATCACTTTTGTGATGCACTGGCAGCGCATTTCTCTGCCCCTTACACACAAGGACAGGAAAACCCACCCTGCGTTGATATTCTTGTGCTTGTAAATATGGCCCCTTTACATGCAGCACTTTGGGGCCGATTCCGATGTTAAATGGACCTCAGTCCGTCTGACATCGGCCAGGAGCTGTAACCGACCGACCTGTAGTCGTCGGTTACAACCCTGCTAGTACGATGCGACCGAACAGGGTTAGTTCGCATTCGTATAATTTGCAATGCAAGCATGCATTCCAAGCAGATTGCATTCCAGCATGCCTGCATTGCTGAAAGCAGGGGTGCAGTTCATCCCTGCACCCTGTGGCCGGCACTCCAAGGTGCCTGCCACCGGGTGCAGGGATCAACGGAGGGGCACCATAGGCGCCCCCAGGCCACCATCCGGCAGCCTCACACCCATGGGGGCTGCAATCCAGAAATCCGAGACAGATTCCTCTCCGACCGAGCCCATCAGAATGGCTCAGTCAGAAAGGAATCCGGCCCGCACATTCCGGGTCGGTCGGAAGGGCTCCGACCATCGTTCAGAGCCCTTCCGGCCAAAATCGAAATCGGACCTTTGTGTGAAAGGTGCATTCCATGGGTGCTGCTGTGGATGTTACCACACAAAAGCCATGGAACCATACACATTTCTAGATTTATGAGGAATCGTAAATCTGGAAATGTGTCTGTATGCTACGCTACCCTAGAGGAATGTCTGCTTTTCCCTTTGTTTTTTTCCTATTTCAATGCGTGCTGCATTCTACAGCATGCATTGAAAGAGGACAACACCTGTAGTGATTGTTTTTGTGCAGGAAGTTGCCCCTTCCTGCACAAGAACTATCTCCCCATGACGCAGGCATACTTGCACCATGGTTCAAGGATGCCTGTGCCAGCGCATGGCAGCTGTTTGTGCGCCAGTGCAGGGGAGGGCACAGGAATGTAACATAATATTGTAAATATGTCACATTCCTGTGCTCTGAAAGTGCTGTAGCACGGTGCAGGCAAAGGGCCATGCTGCGGAACCTTCTTGATACAGTCCAAAGATGCACACATACATAGCATGATAACAGAAAGCACCAAGGGATATCAATTAGTAATGCGTGCAAATATCCTACAAAAAGTGGTGATGACAAATAACTGTTGACTTGTGCACACATCCCATCTAATTAAAACCAACTATTAAAAGGTGTAATGCATTGTAAAGCATGCATGAAAATAACTATCCAACCAAATAGATTGAGTAGGTGCCTTAAGGTGTACATATATGTCCAAATATATCATACACAGGATGTGACAAAGGTGCCTGTGCAGGGACATGTCATCAAAATGTGTGACAACGCAGGGGCAAAGACATAAAACCATAACATTATCAACATGTTTGGGATCACTATGCCTTGCAACTGACTCTGTTTTACACCAACAAAACATCTGACGCACTCACATATTAAAATGTGCCTAGATGTGCCATGCGCAATCTGAGAAAGTGTGCATCAAACCAACTCATTACACAGGTAACAATCACACATTGCAACACTGCACATCTTTCTGTTAAAAAAGATGCACTGCAAAGTTCTGCTCCCTGACCTACACATAAATTGATAGACGGCAAGTCAAGTGATAGATGTCTCAAACAATGGAAAACCCAATGTCAACCACAACATGAAATCATCACCAACAGAAATCACCATTATATAATGTACCAACATGATGTACACCACATGACATGTATACTTTCTTCTCATTAAAGTTAACACATTTATCTTACTTTCCACTTAGAGCCGATCAAGGATATGGCCGAAAGAAGTTGTTGATGACACCATATGTCAGTCCCCGGCCTGATCCACAAAAGGCATGCAACCATGCACATTGTTTCTCTTAGAAATACCATCGAAAGAAGCATTGGAATGCTCAAGTCCAGGTTTTGCTGACTAGATTTATCTGGAATAAGGCTACTCTATTCACCAGAAATGGTCTGCAAGATGATAATGACATGTGCAATATTCCACAACATATGTGTCAACACAAATGTGCCCTGGGAGGAAGAGGAACAGCCTTCTGAACAAATGGATGATGGCGATGAGGAAGCTGAAGCAGAAGGACGAGCCATACTCAACACTGCTGCTGGGATAAGACTTTGCACACACATTGTCACTCAATTCTTCACATGTTGTAGCAAATCTACAGTTGTAGCAATACCTACATTATTAAAAGATTGTGTGAGAGGTGGTTTTTGACACAGGTATATGTTATGTTATGTTATGTTATCCTGATTTATTGAGCGCACAGATGCCCCAGCAAAGGGGCGTCCTGGCGCTAGTGCAGAACAAAAAACCGGACAGGAGGTGGAAAACACAACACAACAGCAACAGAACTAAGGGGCTACGGGGAAAAGAAAAGTTTTAACCGCCTTCCTAAAAGCAAGGAGCTCATCAATGGCACGGATGTGGACGGGCAAGGAATTCCACAGTTTGGCGGCAAGGACTCGAAAGGAGCGGCCGCCAATCCTGGATCTCTTGAAACGGGGAACAGTGGCAAGGTGGAGAACAGAAGACCGCAGACAGCGAGCTGGAACATAAGGAGAAATGAGTTGCTGCAGAATCTGAGGAGAAGAAAGCTTAAGGATTTTAAATGTCAAAATCAAAGATTTAAACTTTATTCTCTGTGCCACCGGGAGCCAATGGAGGTTAAAGATGGTTCTCCTAGCTGAACAGAATTTAGGCAAACCAACCAGAGCCCTGGCGGCAGCGTTCTGGACGCGTTGGAAACGGGAGAGCTCAGCCTGATTGACTCCAAGAAAAAGAGAGCTGGCATAGTCTAATTTAGACAGAATCAAAGCCTGCACAATGAGTTGACGTGTAGGAGCGTCAAAGTATTTAAAGGTGGACCGAAGCTGACGCAAAATTCCAAAGCAAGATGCAGCGGTCTTTTTAGTGTGAGTGGAAAAGCTCAGTTGGGAGTCAAACCACACCCCAAGGTTTTTGACTTCAGTAACAGGGGTAGGGGTAGGACCGAGCTCACGTGGCCACCAGCTGTCGCCCCACAGATGAATTTGTTTCCCCACAATGAGCACCTCGGTTTTTTTAGCATTCAATTGTAGGAAATTATCATTCATCCAGTGGGCCACAGATATGAGTCCCTCACGGAACTTGGCTGCCTCGAGATCGGAAGCCCCACTAATCGCAACCGCAAGCTGCGTGTCGTCTGCGTAGGACACGATGGAGAGGTTCCCACGCATGGCGACATCAGCCAGCGGCTGGACATAAAGGTTAAAAAGAGTGGGGCTTAAGGACGATCCCTGGGGGACGCCCTGGGCAATCGCATGAGGTTTGGATATGTGAAGACACACAGGGTGCCTCTCTGTGACATGGTAACAAATGTGCTGCAGGTAGTCCTGAGGATATATGATGCAATGTAATCCACATGATGTGCAAGTCTACCGTAAAAGTACCACAAACAAATTCAGAAATATTTTTAAACAAAAGTATGTACACTTATTCCATAATGAACGTGAATGTTGTCAACATAAATTAACACAAACCATCCTAAAATCATGCATCATGTTGTAAATGAACACATACATGTGCATTACATGACACACACATTTCACAATACCATACATCTCCACTTATTCACCACTGAATCATGTTTGAGTCACTCAAACTCTCAAAACGTGTCGCATTGGACCGTTAAGTGTTGCAAAGTTAAAAGCATCTCCAGATCAGGGTTGAAGCACTCAGACACCCGAAACATGTTGCAACGGACCGTAAAGTATTGCAAATTAAAAAGCATAAAGCACTTATAAATCAGGGTTGAGTCCCTCAGACACCCGAAACGTGTCGCAATGTACTGTAAAGTGTCACAAATTGAAAAGCATTAAGCAATAACAAATCAGGGTTGAGTCACTCAGACACCCGAAACGTGTTGCAATGGACCATAAAGTTTTGCAAATTGAAAAGCGTACAGCACTTATAAATCATGATTGAGTCACTCAGACTCCCAAGATGTGACGCAACTGACCGTAAAGTGTCGCAAATTGAAGCAATCACAAAAAAGGGTTGAGTCACTAAGACACCAGAAATGTTTCACAATGGACTGTTAAGTTTCGCAAAACGATAAACGGGTAGCATCTCCATGAAAGTAGGTGCAAATTTTGAAACTTGAGGCTTTACATGTGCAAATACCTGTCATTGCATGAAGCCTAACGCATTAAGGCTGAAACACACGTAAAATAGAGAAACATCACGCATGCAGATGTCAACTAAAATGGCAATTGAGTAGAAAACACGACTCATCGTCAAAAATACATCACAAAATATCAAAATGTGACGCATCATTGCAGGAAATGATGCAATGCCTCAGCAATGCTGAAATCCAGAAGGTACACAGTTACTTTTACTTTCTCTTATTATTCCTAGGATTGTGCTTGTACAAGGCAGTCTGTTTTTGTTGTCTAAATTGTTGTGTCTTGGGGTGTGAGAGTTTAGTTGGGATAGTTTGGTGTAGGTTAATCATAGGGGTGGGTTAGATTTTTTATAAGAATATAAGGTTCCTTTCTAATTGTCTTAGGTTTAATTTAAACAACATATTGAGTTGGATGGGTGCACAGCTGATATGTTTAATCGTTGTTTGTTTGTTTTTTGGGTTCACCACAGGTGGCGTTATTACCCCTAAAATGCCTCTGTAAATAGCTATGTACGTAATTCCAGTGGGTCACTGGGACCATCCCTGAGGGAACACCTTGTTCTCCTCTCTGTGAACAAGAGGATTCCCACACAGTTTTAATGATGACGTTTGAATATTTATTCTTTGTAATGTTTTTCAAAAAAAGTTCATTTGAGTTGTTCTATATTCCACAAATAAGGCATTATTATTTTCAATTCATATCCAATGCATTTCGGGCATATACATTGCCCTTCATCAGGGAATAATACTGTTTGGAAAAAACAAAGGTATAACATAATTGTGGTCATTGTGTCATGTTATTATTCAATCACATAGCGGTTTAGTACATTGCATCGTATTTACCAATTGATATTTCTTATGGAAAAAACGTGAACAAAGTGAAAAGCATGTAGAAATGAAAAAACGTTAGATTGGAGACTCACATGCCTGTCCTTGACCGTAGCTGTTAAGCGCTTAAAACAAATTGGAGAGATAAAAGATGTATAACTATCTTGAGTTCGCATTCGTTCCATGAAATTTCATGGTTTCTGATATACTATCGTGTTTTACTGACCTGTCGCGCATAGCTGAATAACTTAATTACGGCTTTTCGAGTAGGGTTTCTGTTACATTCTCCTACTTTATTACTGTTCCTTTAATTCCTGTAGAATGTTAGTGACCACTGTGTGTACATAGGAATACAGGAGTCAGTTGCAGCTGAGCTCTTGTACTGGTGACATCTTAGGGTCCAATCTACTAATAAACTACCAAGCTTCATCTGCTTCCTGTGGTTATTACTTACAAAAGTGGCGACGAGGGAGAAAACAACCCTCATAACGAAACAGCTTGAAGATAACTAAGCAGCTTGAGGATTTCGTGAATTGCAGCATTCTCTACAGTGAGTTGTGTCTAACCTTATTACTTTTCTGACTTCGAGTCTCTCTGGTAAACCTGTCCTAATTTTAAAGAACCGGATTCATCTAAACCTTCATTTCACATTCTTTTCAACGCGCTTGTAAAGACTAAGAAGTGATGCTTATTTAAACCTGTTCATTTTTTTTTTTTGAACACTGCACTTTGAAGGAAACTAACAAATCCTTCCATTGCATCTTTTAAAAAAACACCTGGCATCTGCTTCACAAGCGCGAGCGTGTACACACGCGCTAAACATCATCAGCTGTTCTGAAAGCGTTTAGCGTCATCGCTCACCAGGCGGAACACCACGGACAACGTCAGGCAAACACAACGTCGCGTAGCGGCCATTTTGTGTTTTTATTTGCCTAGCAACGCGTAACAACGCGTTTTTACCGATTTCTTCGTGTCAAGTTGTCATTATTTAGCGATTCCTCATCAAAACTTTCACAAACAGTAATCGAATGGAACTAAGTGATTATTTTTTCGATTTCTGTTCTTATATAAACATTTTTTGTTTATTTCCTCGCTAAATCCTTCTACAGTTTCAAGACTATCACAACACTCTCACCTACTATTCTCTCTTCGTTTTCATCGCAGTGCATTCTGGGAAATCGCAGTGCATCCTGGGATGTTTTAAAAAAAAAAAGAAATAGAGAAGATACTTTACTGTTTTCAAAAATTTATCTTAGAAGATCTTCCATACAGAAAAAGACATTTTTTTTCTCCAGCACAATTCAGACAACGGTGACTACTTTTTGTTTGTTAATTTATTATTTTCCTTCATTTTTTCTTCAAAATATTCATTTTAATTGTATTCTTGTCAATTACATGTATAATTAATTATTTTCCAACATGGAAACTAATAATATTTTAGCTCCTCCCAAATTCTTACAAGATCCTGGTATACCTCCTATGAACTGGGAGGATTGGCGGGAATCTTTTGAAACCTACTTGGAGGCAATTGGAGGAGAAGTATTTCTTGCTTCACGAAAATTAGCCTTACTCAAGCACAGTCTTGGTGTTGAAGGTAGGAAAGTACTGAAAACATTACCAATCGTATCTTCTGTTAATTTAAAGGCATGTGTAGGCGGAGATGAAGATCTCAGTGAAGAAGAAATTGTATTTGATTGTTCAAAACTTGAACCACCCTTATCTGATGAATATTTAGATGCACTTAATGCACTTGAAGAAAATGTTGGTAAGAAAACCAGTATCGTTGTAGAAAGACATAAATTCTTTTCAAGAGCACAAATGGTTGGTGAAACTGTAGAACAGTATGTTACTGCCTTAAGAAGGTTAGCAGTTACTTGCAAGTTTAAAGAATGACATGAAGAAATCATAAGAGATCAGTTTATCAATAGAACTAACAATATTAAAATCCAGGAGAAATTACTTGACTTGAAAGATCCTTCTCTTCAGAAAACTATTTCTGTTGCCAGGAGAGTCGAAAATAATTCACGTTATGTCAAAGAGTTAAACAATACACATAGTACAGATCGAAAGTTAACTGAAAACAAAGATTCTGGTGAAGTATGTACTGTGTCCAGTAAACCAAAAACTTTTGACACTAGATATAATGTTAAACATGATGCTAGAGTTAGACCTCGTAATTTTTTTGGTGTCAACAAAAGCACTCTATCTTATAACAAAGCGTCTTCTAATAAGACTATGATTCCCACCAATAAGCAATTTTGTTTCAGATGTGGAAATGCCAAGCATACCACTGAAAATTCTTGGTGCCCGGCGTCAAATGTCACATGCTTCAAGTGTAACAAATCTGGCCATTTTTCTAAAATGTGCAGGTCAGGGAATCCCAATGCTTGGAAAAGCTCTGTAAATTTCATTGATGAATCCTTTTACTCTAATAGTGATAGTGACATTGAAGTTATGACCATTTGGAATGATGATGAGGTTAATCATATCTCTGAAGAGATTCAACCACCTAAATGTGAAGTCACTATCAACAACCACAAATTATTTCTTTGGGCTGATTCTTGCTCGTTATATACCATCATTGATAAGACCATGTGGGAAATGTGTGGTAAACCCACCTTACTTCGTTCACAAAGATCTCCTGTGGGTTATCTATGCATTAGACTACCTGTGATTGGATGTTTTTCATCTGAAATCATTTTTAAAGATAGGAGCACTCTTGGAACTGTCTATGTGGTAGAAAAGGGAAGAGCCTTATTAGGCTGGAAAGAAGTATGGAATTTAGGATTGACCCTTGATCCAAACCATCCTGACCAAGTTTTACTTTCTCCTAATTGGCATAAAAACAATTCTGAAGAAGTTTTAGTAACTCAAGATGACAATGATGTGTTAGAATTGCATAAAAAGTTCCCTGATTTCTTTAATCCCAAATTAGGATGTCTCAAAAAATTTGAACACAGAATTGTTCTTAAACCTGATTGTACTCCTATTGTTCATAAAGTACGTAATGTGCCGTTAGTGTTAAGATCTCAACTCAAAGTGGAGTTAGATCGCCTTTGTAACTTGAACATTATTGAACCAATCGAAGCATCTGATTGGCTTAGTCCAGTAGTTTTGGCACGCAAATCCAACGGAAAATTGCGCATGTGTGTAGATTTGAGAGATTTAAACAAAAATATTTGGGTAGATCGCTTTCCCTTACCCAAGATTAATGAAATGGTTGCTTCTGTTAAAGATGCAAAATTGTTCTCGTCTATTGATCTGTCAAATGCATATCATCAGATAAAGTTACACCCAGAATCCCGTCATCTGACTTCCTTTATCACTCCTGAGGGTGCATTTCAGTTTTTGAGAATGCCTTTTGGGCTATCCTCTGCTTCAGCCGTTTTTCAAAGAGTCATGTGCAAAGTCCTTGAAGGCATACCCAACATGTTAGTGTTTCAAGATGATGTACTTGTATGGGGTGCTGATAAGTGTGACCATGATATGATTCTGCATGATGTATTGGGTAAACTTCAAAAGGCAGGTTTGACTGTAGCTGCTGAGAAATGCAAATTTGCTACCAACGAAATAGAATATCTTGGGCACACTTTATCTGCAGATGGTGTTAAACCTAAAAAGAATTTATTGGATGCCATCAAGAACGCTCCGGCACCATCTGATAAAGACCAGCTCCGATCTTTTTTTAGGTCTTGCCGAGTATTACTCGAAATTTGTACCAAATTTTGCTTCTAAGGTTTTCTGCTTAAGATTGTTGATGAAAAAAGATGCGAAGTTTTTGTGGTCCACTGAGTGTCAAGCTGTGTTTGATGATGTAAAAAAAGAAATTGCAAATGCTGTTGCTCTTAAACCTTATGATCCCAGCAAGAGGTCGATCATCGTGGTGGATGCAAGTGCATATGGGCTTGGAGCTGTCTTGATGCAAGGGAAAGACAAATTTGAGTGGGTGGTAGCTTTTGCCTCACGAACTTTGAAGGGTGCTGAATCATCTTACTCTGTCATCGAGAAAGAGGCTTTAGCATGCTTTTGGGGTGTTAATTATTTCAGGAACTATGTCTGGGGCACTAACTTTGAGTTGAGAACAGATCATAAACCCCTTGTTGACATCTTTTCCACTAAGGGTGCAGGGAAAGCCACGCCTAGAATTGCCAAGTGGATCTATAAGTTACAAGAATATGACTTTTCAATGGAATATGTACCTGGAATCAAAAATGTCAATGCTGACTGCTTATCTCGACTTCCTATCGGAGGTGAAGATGTTGTGGTTGATCAAGATGAAGACTGGTCAATTGCTTCTGTAGATGAAGCTTGCAGTGGTGCTATAAGTTTGGAGGTATGGAGACAAGCTGTTCAGGATGATGTGATATTGAAGGAGGTAATCGCACGCTTAGCATCACCACACAATAATTTTTCTTGGAGTGATTCTGACCTATCCGAATATAAAACCGTTTGGCCTGAACTTTCTTATGACCTTGTGGTGGGTGTGGTTAGAAGAGCTGACAAGCTTGTCGTACCGTCTTCCTTACGAAATAGGTTACTGGATCTCATGCACGAAGGGCACTCAGGCATGTCTGGGATGAAAAGAAGATGCAGGTGTGATTTCTGGTGGCCAGGTATGGACAAAGATATTGATAGATGTGTAAGGAACTGCGCTGCTTGCACGTGTAGTGATAAATCTCATGTTTCTCAGGAAACCACAATCTCTGCTGTTCCATTTCCGGATGGGCCATGGCAGAAACTTGCTATAGACATTTGTGGCCCGTTCAGTGTTGGTAGTATTACTGGTAAATTTGCCATTGTATTGATGGATTACTATAGCAAATGGCCTGAAGTTGCATTTGTTAAAGAGGTTAAAGCTTCCAGCATTGTTAACTTTTGCGAGGAGGTTTTTCATAGGGAAGGTTTTCCTGAGAGCATCACTACTGATAATGGTCCGCAGTTCGTTGCTTCGGAGTTCCAAAGTTACTTGCATTCATGTGGAATTAAACACATTACTACAGCTGTTTATTGCCCAAGGGAGAACGGCATGGTAGAAAGGTTCAACCGTGTTTTAAAGGATTGTATACAATTAGCTGTTTCTGGGGGCAATGATTGTAAAGTTGCTGTCAAAAACTTGGTTTGGAGTTATAGGAATACTCCACATTCTGCTACCATGGTATCTCCATTTCATCTTTTAAAGGGGCGTTCTGCTGGTAACAAGGTGACTCCTGCTTGGATGCTCAAGATCTCTGCTGGTCGCAATTATAAAGAAAATCTCAACAGTAGGATGAGTTTTTACCAAAAGAAGTATGTGGACAGGCATAACGATAAAATTATGAAACGTGCAAGTGGTTTCCAAATTGGTGATTTGGTAAGGTCTTCTCGTTTTGGGTTATCCAAGGATGGTTCTTCCAGATGGTCTCGCCCCAAGAAGGTATTGAGGGTTTTGGGTAATTGCGTTCTGCTGGATGATGGACAAAAGTGGAATATTTGTAATGTTGTTAAGTGCAATGATTTAGAACGTCATCTTTGGTTAGAAAGGGGGTCTGGTTCCAGTTCTGTTCCAAGTTCTATTCATTCTCCGCATGTTCAACCCACGTCATCTGATCTTCCAAAGGTGGATGTTTCCAGTTCCAGAAGATTATCTGGACGAATCATTGTGAAACCTGTCAAGCTTAAAGATTATGTTATGTGACTCTGCATATACTTAGAATGTGTCAATGCAATGTACATAGTTTTTTTTTATTTGTTTTTTTTATTTAAGAAGAAGGATGTGTTACATTCTCCTACTTTATTACTGTTCCTTTAATTCCTGTAGAATGTTAGTGACCACTGTGTGTACATAGGAATACAGGAGTCAGTTGCAGCTGAGCTCTTGTACTGGTGACATCTTAGGGTCCAATCTACTAATAAACTACCAAGCTTCATCTGCTTCCTGTGGTTATTACTTACAAAAGTTTCTTCTGTGCGGTGTTGGAGGTTACTCTCTTCTCTACGATGAGCCATTTGAGGTCTAGCAGGTGGTGGGTGATATGTTTGTCTCAGATGATGTCAAGGACGGGCCTGGCTGCAGTGTTCTGTACCTTCTTAAGTTTGTGGAGGATAGATTTGTTTAACCTGGCATAGAGTGTGTTTCTGTTGTCCTGCCTCCTGGTTATGTGTGTGTTGGTGATGCTCTTCATTCATTCATTGTGGATCCATTTGTAGCAGTTTTTTCGATGCCAAGGGTGTGGAAGCATATGGATGTGACAGAGTATACCTGTTGGGCCACGGAAAGTGATGAGTCAAGCCATGGTTAGGGGGTGTCCAGTGGTGTGGTACACTAGGAGTTGTCACATGCAGAGGTGGAGTATCTGAGGATGAGGCGCTATGTCTTTTCTGAGTCCAGCGTCATGGTGCTGTTGCTCAACCAGGATGCAACATCTTTCATCTTTCCGGGAACTTGAGTCTGGTGGTGCTGGTTTGCTTGTTGAGGCTGAGGATGATGTCTGTTGCTGACATTGGATACTATGCTGAGTCTGTGCTGTCTGTTGATGGCGGAAAGAGGGCCTTGGTGATGTTGAAGAGCATGTCTCAGAGTAACGGTCCTTGGTGTACTCCAGAGTTGATTTATGTGTTTTTGAGAGGAAATATGTGAGTCTGAATGTTTGTCATCTCACTGTGAGAAGGGCGCCAAACAATTAGTGTGTTGTTACTTGAGTGCTGGATTTGTGGAGTCTGGTGGTGAGTGTGTGATGGGAGATGGTGTTAAAGGCCGATAAGATATTCAGTACGATCAGGTCTGCAATGTGTTCTTGTTTGAGGCGGGAGAGGATGTTGACTATGGCAGTGAGTAGAGAGGTCTCTGTGCTGTGCTTGCTGCAGATTCAAGATTGTGAGTGCTTGAGGTTGTTGTTTCATTTAATGATTTACAAATGTCAGACGCTGACGGTCTTATTGTCGACTTTGTACCAAAATGGGATTAGTGAGATGGGTGGGTAGTTTTTAGAGGACCATGGGGTCTGCTGAAGGCCTCTTGAGTAGGGGTCTTATTTATGTGCACTTCCAGTTGTCAAAAAATATGCCAGTTTTGAGGGTGGCGTTGATTGTGAGTTTCAGTTATGGAACAATGTCTGCAGATGCACTCTGGAAGAGGGGTGGGACAGGGGTCCGTGTGGGATCATGGGGTTATGCTTTTCATTGTTGATGTTGTATTCTTGGTGGTGATTGTGGTCCAGGATGGAGGTGTTGCTGGTGTTGCTAAAGGTTTGTGTGCTTTCCGAGACCGGTGTATGGTTGTTGAAGTTGTCTTAGAGGCACATGAAATTCAGATGGAGTTAGGAGCATAGCTTGTTAAAGGAGTCCTGGGAGGGGGAGATGTCTGTTTTGTCGCTGTGTGGGTTGTCAAAGTCAAGGATGATTAAGAATAGTTCCTTGCGGGGGAGGAGCTACGCGGGCATCCAAGATGGTTGTGTCAGCAGAGAGCTCCCGAGACCCGCGCCGCCCTCTTGCATCTATCCTTTTGATATCCTGATTATTTCTATGGGCTTTTGAAGTTCTACTTCTGCTGATCCTGCTACACTTTCCACGGCTGAGATCGGACTTCGGGAACCATTTCTACGCCGTCATTCAATTTCTGGCCTACCCCCAGGACGGGACCGGGGTCTCTGCTGCTCTGGCTGGCTGAGACGTAATTCAACAACAGCGGTCACCGGACATCTGCTCCACCGGTGTCATTGTCACTTTCACTTTCGGTTTCCCTTCTACCTCCTAATTGACTGCTCTGGACGTACTCCTCATTTCAGACCGCGGTGGCCTGACCCACTGTCCTTTCTGGCCACAACCCTGGTCTCGCAGGCTACGATTTGGCACAGAAGTACTGATTTGGTGACCCACAGATCACTGCCATTTACACCAGGTCCAGAGAGGCCCTTCGGGCGCGGCTTCCAATATGGCGACTAAACACGATATTGATAAGCGGAAGACAAAGGTGCCGACTCGTGGGGGTTCGGTCCAGTCCAATGTCATGGACCGCTACACACCACCAAAAGGTTCCCCCAGTGCTGCTGGCCGTAGTCTTGAGGACCCGAAGA